>NC_048593.1:10802400-11111150 GCF_013265735.2 Oncorhynchus mykiss | reverse complement strand
GTCCATTCACGGCGGGGCCTGCTAAAATTTAGGTGGGCAAAAAAAACAGACCTACTACACATAATAAACCGTAGAGCTATAATTATTAGAGTGAGACTAGAACATAAAACGCACTGATATAGCAGTAATAATCACAACAGGCTTGGCAACTTCTCTGGATCAGCAACCAGGAGACTATAGACTAGGCGGACACAAACGTAACCCTTTAACACTAGAAGAGCCAAAAGAGTAATTGACTGGAAATTCACTTTCTCCAATTACTCTGCCATTTAATTTTTTTAAATTTTTTTTTTAAAGCTGTCACCCCTGTCCTAAATAAGTCCAACACGTGATCGTTGTTAGAATCGCAATGCTTATAACCTCAATTCTAGTTGATATTAAGAGGATGTCATTCCCCCCCTGCCCATCAGGTCTGTGCAGCCGATGGCCCAACCAAACTACACCTAAACCATATCAAAAGTAATTTTACATATAGTTAGCATAAAGACTAGATTAAATTGACAATAACGTAATGGGTGAGAATATTAATTGTATATGAAGTATCTGATGAACAATTAAATTACCGATAGCCTATAGGGCCTAACTATAATGCATGGGCAGAGAAACAGGGCACAGTTCTGTTTCCAATTCAATTCCTAAAAATCATTGACTGGAAATACTGCTTTGACTGTTTCATGCATTTGCCTATTTTCATTTATAAATAACAGCTCCAGTTTTATCCACGTAGGCCTACCCTTATAAATAACATAGAAGGGATTCTATTTCAAAATTAGTCTCACGCTAGGCTATTAACACGGGTAAGACAATAGCCTATTATTAACGAGGCACATCGGAGCATTCTTTTAAATAACTTTTTCACTGGACTGATTGATGTCCATGAGTCGAAGTGGAGAAGAGCATTTCATCATTTCAAAAAAAAAAAAATGAAGTGTTGAATGAAAACAAAATTGTAAGCGCTTAATAAATTTACTGAAAATGTCTTAAAAGGCCCTTAAATTAGATCCGTGAGTAAAAAGGAGGGGGACAGGAGGCCCTTCATGGTGAAATCACTAAGATCAAATAACATGGCATATGCTCCAACATCCTCTTTTAGAAATGGTATCTTAAAAAAAAAAAAATTGTAAACAGTGAGCGTTGTTGGCTAGTGAGTTCCCGCTGGCTCACGGTGAGTATCCTACACAGTCTAGCCTAGCCTACACAGCTATTGCTACGGTTTACTGCACATGGTATCAGTGTGAAGTGACACATGCAAGAACCCTTCCATTATTTTTGAAATTGGTAAGCTGACAGTTTCTTTTTTGATTTCCCCGGTAAATAATTCATTCAAATTCATTACATAAAATCTATTTCATTTAGGCCTATGTACAGCACCAGATTTTATGTAAGATGCCTTTTAGGACACTCAAGGACATCTGCCAAATAGAATGTAATGTAAATATATATCCCTTTTGTTTTCACACACCCTTCCTTCGGTTTGCTATGAATTCTATCTGATGGTGTAGACATGTTTAGGCAAGTGTTTGACTTTCCGGTACTCATTTTGGGTGCTGGTACAGTTTGTATTTAAGTGCAAGAACTCCTTAATACTTTGGAGTTAATAGTCAATGGGAGGTGCAGGAATTCAAGCAGAAGAACATTTGAGTTGCCGGTACTCAGTTCCAGTGAGCTCCTGCCCAAGTCAAGTACTGTGCTTAGGTAAAAAGACAAATGATATCCCATGTGGAACACCGACAAGTCATGTGTTTTTGGAGCAGCCTGAGTGGGTAAGCCTTTGTCCCCGAGTTGGGGGGTAAATCCCATTTAAATGCCAGTCAAGTCAGAAAGTTAACCAAATTCCAGTTTCCCTAATTGAAAAGCATGGAAGATAGTTGGAAATTCAGTCTACTTCCTGAATTGACTGGAATTTACCCCAGAAACAAGTTCACTTTTTGATTCGTTGGTCTGGTGAGATATTGTAGAATGTTGCTTTTAGGTGCCGATTTTGGGTCACTTTTCCATTTCTTCCCCTAAAAGGCTAAGGGTAGGATTATCTGATCCTAGGTCTGTGCATACAGGCAACTTCTACACACACCAGAGGAGAGGAAAGCAGAACAATACAGATCTAGTGGTGTGGTTTCCTATGGCATTTCAGGAATAGTAAAAACACATGATACTAAGTTGTTAAAACATCGGAGGAACTGGAAGGACAAAGAGACGAAGGAAGGATTCACATAACAACGACTGAGGATGCGGGGATGTATTCCAATAGTGGATCCTCATTGGAGGATTGGATGGGACACCACCAGAGAGCAGAACCAACCGGGGTGGTCCTGCCCTTCCCTGTTGACCGGTGAGTACTGAACAGAATGAAGGTCTCCAAAGTTTCCCGGAGCAGATGCAGGACCAGGTGAGAGAGTTTATAGCTGAGAGAGAGAGAGAGAGAGAGAGAGAGAGAGAGAGATGATGCACAGAGAGAGAGAGGACACATGCACAGAGTGTCCTGCAGAACTGGGCTAGGCAGCTCGCCCCCTACATGCGTGTTAGTCCACGTGGTCCTGTATTAGAGGGGTTTGCTCGCTGGATGAAGTGCTCACGCTGGCGTCCGGTATGACAGTCCTCTCACATTTTATGATCTGTCAAGAGAAAGAAACGGGATGGGAGAAGTCAGAGGCGAGGGTATAAGAGAACGGATGTTAGAAGCACAACACCGTCAACGTAGTGAGGATCAAGTCTGTTTTGGAGCCGAACTAGGCAGCTGACACCACTATCATTTCATTGAGTTAATTTGTGCATCACAGGCAGCTGGCAGCACCTTAAAATTGGAAGAACAGGCTCATAATAAATAGCTGGAATGGTAGACAAGGTTTCCTTGCATTTGATACAATTCACTTCATCCCAGTTATTATTCTTATTCTTATTATTATGAGCTGTCCTCCACTCACCAGCCTCCTGTGGTGGGCATAGAGTAAACTTCTTAATGATCTATCAAACTCACGCACCAACACCTTTTCACTACAAAAGGCCCATAAACAATGCCTCGTACCAAACAGAAATTCTCAGATACTTTTCAGTTCAATTTACATTGGGTGTATTCATTCCACTGATTCTGTTGTAAACAGTTTCTTAAAACTGAAACAACTGAAACAACCGGAACAAAAATGGAGGAACCTACCCGAATTTGTTCAATAGAAACTCTTGTAGAGTTGTTTACCTTTTAAGAACCAAATGGAAGCAAACTGTTTCCGTAATGAATACACCCGTTTGACTACAGAACGTCGCCTGTAATCCACATTCTGTTAACATCATTTAAACTCCAAAACATTGATCCTAATTGTATAACAGCAGTCTTCAACCAGAGGGTCTGCTGCAAGAGAACATTAACTATGGCCTGTCGGGAGTTCTGGCTCAAACCATGCTCAGATTGACTGGACACTTAAAAACACAAACATGGGCAGACCACTGGGTCGTATGAAACATGGCACAACAGCAGTGGATAAGAAAAGTCGATTTTAAATGATAGTGATGTTTGTACATTAAATATGGGTGAGCGTGATGCTTCGTGTGAGCCCTCAGTTTGTGTTCGTGTGTGACCTGTAGAAAACAAAAGGTGCAAACACAATGTACAGGAAAGGGGTGAGTGTGTATGTCGGCCTGAAACCTACCTGTGTCATTCATGATAAATGTGTCCATCTGTGCCGTTTACTGGGTCTTTAACCGTTGCCTAAAAGACAGCCAGACCTTTACTAATGAGCCAGTCAGAAGCAGCTACAGGAAATCATTGACCAACCTGATTGGCTGTCAGGTGGTTGATTTGACTGACAGACAGGAAGTGCAGTATTTAGTCACTCAGCCATTGGGTCATTTAATCACGGGCTGAATGTGTGTTCATGCAGTGTGTGTTTTAATTGTTGCAGTGTGTGTGTGTGCAGATTCAAAACTGAGAAAGACGGATTTAAAAGGTGTGGCATACAGGGCTCATGCAATTTGTTAATGACGCACCTCAGACAGTCTTGACAAATCAATTGTGCCATTTGGATTGATTGACACCTGACCCAGTTGAGAAGGGATGATCAGATTCCATATTCCTCTGATCAAATCAACTTCGTACAGTAACCCAAATCAGGCTGAAACTGACACGTTATACGCATTTTCTCCCCCCCCGATCAGGAAAACTCCGGTCCAGGAAGGCCAGCGTGTGCAGCCCTTTTGCGACAACCCAGCTTCCACACACACCTGGCTCAGCTAACACAACAGTACTCACCGTCTTCAATCTCCAACATAACTTTACTAAAGATCGAAGACCATGAACACTAGTGTGCAAGCGCTTGGCTGGAGCAAAAGCCTGCACACGGGGGAGCAGCCCCCAAGGACCAAAGTTGGCCTTCCCCTCCCTACGGATGGGTCCTTATAATCAAATCAAAGCTGATCAGAAGCTGTCAGGGTATTTAATTGTACATTCATATTGCCATCACATTCTCCTGATTGACAGAGGCATATTTTCTGGAGTGATTGGGAACAGTTTAATGTGTAAACCAACCCCGTGGTTCTCTATCACTGTAGACGGATCTTTTTTCAACAACACCTGCAAGAAAGAAAACCGTTCACGCCACACTAGTCATAACCACGTGACCTGAAATGCCTGTGTACAAGCCATAACCATACACTGTACGTATGGGTAGTCTCTATGGTCCCTGGGGAGCAGTGTCGTTCAAAAACTAAAATAACCTTGAAATGTGCGTAGACCTGACACACCAAATAACCCCATACTTAATCTGAAGTTTCCTTTTAAGAATCTTGGCAATGAGGCCCTTAGTCTACTTCCCCAGAGTCTGATGAACTCGTGGAGACCATTTCTGTGTCTCTGTGTCCAGTATGAAGTTTGATAAGGTACTTTCGCGAGCCAATGCTAACTGGCGTTAGCACAAGGATTGGACGTCTGAGGGCATCTGCTAGTACATACACCCATAGACATCGTCATTGAGCTAATCTAGCATGCTAGTACATACACCCATAGACGTCGTCATTGAGCTAATCTAGCATGCTAGTACATACACCCATAGACGTCGTCATTGAGCTAATCTAGCATGCTAGCACATACACCCATAGACGTCGTCATTGAGCTAATCTAGCATGCTAGCATACACCCATAGACGTCGTCATTGAGCTAATCTAGCATGCTAGCATATACCCATAGACTTCCAGTCGTCACAACAACTCTAGTTAGCATTGGCTTGAGAGCTCCCGTTCATGCGTTGATCAAATTAACTGGCTAACGTATAGAGTCAGCCATGTAAAATACAACATGTACCTTTGGATGAGTGTGTTAAGGAAATCTCTCCCGTGATTAGTCTAACGAAAGTGAGGCGGTGGAGGTGGCACTGTGTGTGTGTGTCCCCCGAAGTGGCACCACTGTACTGTATAAATCACAATCTACAGCTACTCAGAGGGAGATGGGGGAGACCTCACAGCACCCTTTCTGGTAGTTAGAAAGGGGGGCGCCAGTGTGTTGGTTTGTTAGCCGAGGCTGTGGGAAGAGCCTGTTCTCTGGTGGGTAACAGAGGGCTGCTCAGGACTGTGCAAGAGTCACAGTACCTAGTACCCATGCAAACTAAAGAATGACTCATGTCTCTCCCCTCTCACAACGAACTTGCAGCACATTCCGTTTGTGAACACAAACACTCTCGCTCTCCCATCCAACACGCCACGCAAAACGTTCCCATCCACACAGTCAGCGAGCGGTGACCATGTGCTGTAGAGGTCTTACCTTCCCGCTGTAGTGTAGTAGTACAGCTCCCAGAACAGTGGCCAGGCCCAGGCCTAGGAAACAGTACTGCATGTACACCATCACCATTGGCAATAGCACCAGGTTGGTGTGGAACGTTTTCACGATGGCACCGTCCATATAGCCATTCTACACGAGAGAGAGAGACAGAGAAACACAGGGAACACAAATCTGATGAGCGGACAGGGTTATGAGGGTGTTAAAAAGGGCTAGACACACGTTAGGGCGGTGATGCTTAATCCTGGTCTTTGGTGAGTTGATTAGTGGTATCAGGTTGGCAGTGATATTACAAAAACAAAGGTGTACCCCTTTGGGTTCCCAGGACCAGGATTAAGAAACGCTGATCTAGCGGAATGGGTGAGAGACAGAGTGTGTTGGTTAGGTTTGGAGAGTGTTGGGGGGAGGGTAGAGGTATAGAGCAGGTTAGGGGGTAAACGAACCCAGTAATAGTCTAATCACCACTCACCTCCTCAAACCAGATCATGGGCATCACAACCTCCGAGATCTTCCCTGTTTCCCTGCAACAGACAAAACAGTCACTCACAGAGATGCACAAAAACACATCCTACATAAAGAACTGAAACTCCCAGATTGAATGGGATCCTTCAGCTTTTTGGCCTTTGGGGTTAAAGGTCAGGGATAAGGAGTTGTCATCATGTGGGGAGTGCTGGGTTGGGGGGGGGTCCTTACGTGATACCCGACACCTTCTTCATGTACAGGTTGAGCTGCAGACGGATAGACACATTCAGAGGCACACCAGTCTCCTGCAGAGAGAGAGAGAGAGATATATATATATATATATATATATATATATATATATCTCTACACATACATACACACACAAACTGAGTGTCCTAAACATGAAGAACAACTTCCTAATATTGAGTTGCACCCCCTTCTGCACTCAGAATCGTCAGGGCATGGACTCCAAGGTGTCAAAAGCATTCCACAGGGATGCCGGTCCATGTTGACTCCAGTGCTTCCCACAGTTGTCAAGTTGGCTGGATGTCCTTTGGGTGGTGGACCATTCTTGATACACACGGGGAAAAACAACTTTGCAGCGCTATAGTTCTTGACACACTCAAACCGGTGCACCTGGCAACTAGAACCACACCTTGTTCAAAAGTACTGCAATCTTTTGTCTTGCCTAGTCACCCTCTGAACAGCACACAAACAATCCACGAAAAGAGGGAAAGGATAGAAAAGAGACAAAGAGGATAAGGACAGAGGAGAGAGTGTCAATGCAAAATACTTGCTACAGTAAGCAAGTAAACAAATGCGCCGTTGAAGGAGAGGAAATGCACATTAATGAGAGAAAACACTGCGCGTCCTCAATGGAAAAATATTTTGTGTTTGGACAAAGGCTCTCTGCCCTCTTATTTGGATAGACAGTCGTTAAGCTTAGGGAGAGAGCTAGAACCACACATCCAGTCTCGCCTTCTTTTACCAGGATCATTTCATTCCACTCCCTTGTTCCCAAACAGTTTTGTGCCACAAACGAGTGCATCCCCTCATAACTTGACTGGCATAGCTTAAAGTCTGCATTTTGTCAAAACAGCGGATTAAAAACACACGCGCCGAGTTAAATTAACACAAGGGGCATACACGTGCGGACACAACCACACCACTATGAGCTCGGAGACTGAGCATCAGTCCAACCTCACAAATCAACTGTTCTCAGTTCACTGGCTTATTCATTTTAAAAATGACAATGAAAAACCTATATAAAATCAACGGTGATCAAGATAAAAGTCCTGAACTCAAATATACAGCATACACAGTGCCTTCAGAAAGTACTCAGGCCTTGACTTGTTCCACTTTTTACATTCCAGCCTTAATCTAAAATGTATTAAATTGCCCCCCCCTCAATCTACACACAATAGCCCATAAATGACAAAGCAAAAACAGGGTTTCCTTCACTGTGGTCCAACTCTGTGGTCCAATCACGCTCCTTCTTGGCCAAATAGCCGTTAAAAAAAAGGCTGGAGGTGTGTTTTGGGTCACTGTTCTGTTGAAAAACAAATGAGCACACAAAAGCACAGACTGACAGCATCACTTATCTTCATAAGAAACATGTTGAAAATTCCAACATTGTTTGCATAGTCATCTTACACACCGCTTGATATGTAGGCTAAGTGTGCCTTTAAAATATGTTTTAAGTATGTTCATGTTCTGTATTGTTTCATGTGGACCCCAGGAAGAGTAGCTACTGCTTTTGCAACAGCTAATTGGGACCCTAATAATAATAATAATAATAAATTTTAAACCAAAAATACCTTTTGCTTGCTACATAACTTCTGAGTGACAGGAAGCACGAGCGCCAATCAGCCTACACCACTGAGCACTCACCCGTCTAGAATAGCCACGTCAGCAAATGACTGCTGTCTGAACCCACAAACAGCGCCGATTTGGTCACTTGCTGTTCGGACAGTCAGTATTCCAAACCTGATTTGAGCAAAAAGGCCTGCAGTTTGAAGGCATCGTCATCAGACACCTACCTCTGCCTACTTTCACAACTTAAGTCATGAGTCGTTTAACTCCCCATCTGAAACACCAACACCTGCCTATATCATGTCACACCATATGACTTAGCTAACAAAAAACCCCAAAAGTTAGTAATATTTTAGATGATATTGATGACTCAATTGTGTTTACTGTAGGTAGCGTTAGCTAGCGTAAGTTAGTCGTACCTGAACCAAAACTCCAGTATTTGTCATCATATAACTTGTTCTGCAGCTCCTTGTGAGACCCAACTTTGCAAAAAAAAGAAAAATTCGAGCCAGAGTTAGTTTCGTAAGTGTAGCAAAAACACTACAAAAAGCCTTAAAGGGTTGCCAAACAGACATTGGGTCAAGATCATATATTGATAGACAAGTTGGATTGTTTCCCTTCCAAATATGGACAACCAATTACTTACAGAACTTGTCACATTAAAATGTCAGATATAAAAATAAATAAAAAAGATATAATTGTGGTTTAAGAGAACATTCATTTTATGGTAAGTAGTAAGGTTCTCTTCAAATTAAGCCAGAAGGCCAACCAAATATTACTAAAAATGTGTTAGATGTTCTCTCTACATAGAAAACGCAAAATAGTTTATCCTTAAACTTTTTTTTGATTGAATAAAATACTAACATTTGGATTGGTGAAATTTATCAATTTGGCTATTTCAGATTAAATATGACTTCAATTCAAATGTATACACCATTAGACAATATTTTATATCACATGTACAGTGCCTTGAGAAAGTATTCGGCCCCCTTGAACTTTGCGACCTTTTGCCACATTTCAGGCTTCAAACATAAAGATAAAACTGTATTTTTTGTGAAGAATCAACAACAAGTGGGACACAATCATGAAGTGAAACGACATTTATTGGATATTTCAAACTTTAACAAATCAAAAACTGAAAAATTGGGCGTGCAAAATTATTCAGCCCCTTTACTTTCAGTGCAGCAAACTCTCTCCAGAAGTTCAGTGAGGATCTCTGAATGATCCAATGTTGACCTAAATGACTAATGATGATAAATACAATCCACCTGTGTGTAATCAAGTCTCCGTATAAATGCACCTGCACTGTGATAGTCTCAGAGGTCAGTTAAAAGCGCAGAGAGCATCATGAAGAACAAGGAACACACCAGGCAGGTCCGAGATACTGTTGTGAAGAAGTTTAAAGCCGGATTTGGATACAAAAAGATTTCCCAAGCTTTAAACATCCCAAGGAGCACTGTGCAAGTGATAATATTGAAATGGAAGGAGTATCAGACCACTGCAAATCTACCAAGACCTGGCCGTCCCTCTAAACTTTCAGCTCATACAAGGAGAAGACTGATCAGAGATGCAGCCAAGAGGCCCATGATCACTCTGGATGAACTGCAGAGATCTACAGCTGAGGTGGGAGACTCTGTCCATAGGACAACAATCAGTCGTATATTGCACAAATCTGGCCTTTATGGAAGAGTGGCAAGAAGAAAGCCATTTCTTAAAGATATCCATAAAAAGTGTTGCTTAAAGTTTGCCACTAGCCACCTGGGAGACACACCAAACATGTGGAAGAAGGTGCTCTGGTCAGATGAAACCAAAATGGAACTTTTTGGCAACAATGCAAAACGTTATGTTTGGCGTAAAAGCAACACAGCTCATCACCATGAACACACCATCCCCACTGTCAAACATGGTGGTGGCAGCATCATGGTTTGGGCCTGCTTTTCTTCAGCAGGGACAGGGAAGATGGTTCAAATTGATGGGAAGATGGATGGAGCCAAATACAGGACCATTCTGGAAGAAAACCTGATGGAGTCTGCAAAAGACCTGAGACTGGGACGGAGATTTGTCTTCCAACAAGACAATGATCCAAAACATAAAGCAAAATCTACAATGGAATGGTTCGAAAATAAACATATCCAGTTGTTAGAATGGCCAAGTCAAAGTCCAGACCTGAATCCAATCGAGAATCTGTGGAAAGAACTGAAAACTGCTGTTCACAAATGCTCTCCATCCAACTTCACTGAGCTCGAGCTGTTTTGCAAGGAGGAATGGGAAAAAATGTCAGTCTCTCGATGTGCAAAACTGATAGACATACCCCAAGCGACTTACAGCTGTAATCGCAGCAAAAGGTGGCGCTACAAAGTATTAACTTAAGAGGGCTGAATAATTTTGCACGCCCAATTTTTCAGTTTTTGATTTGTTAAAAAAAGTTTGAAATATCCAATAAATGTCATTCCACTTCATGATCGTGTCCCACTTGTTGTTGATTCTTCACAAAAAAAATAGTTTTATATCTTTATGTTTGAAGCCTGAAATGTGGCAAAAGGTCGCAAAGTTCAAGGGGGCCGAATACTTTCGCAAGGCACTGTATATGCTTTTGATCCATTTATGTGATTTTAATATCAATTTCACCATCCTTCATTTATTTATTTTTTTACCATTGAAGCTCAATGTTGCATTTTTGCAACACTTCATCAGATTGTCTTAAAATAACTTACATTTTGAAATTTGTAAGAGGCTTATTACAAGTATTTCTGGCGAGTAATATGTTTTTTTTCCCCCTTCATTTGAATCTATGCTTGGGTCTCACAGGGTTAAATAGTGAGGCAACGTGTTTTCAGCATTCCCTTTGTCCCTCTGCAGCAGGCATATAGTGAGCAACAAATACATATAGAATCGTGAAAAATCGCACTACATATCTCAGCAACTACGTATCGTGATAATATCGTATCGTGAGGTCTCTGGCAAGTCCCAGCCCTAATATGACTGGATAACATGAGACTTTGGTCAACAAGAGCGATCTCTCCACCATTGTCACATTCAAATGTTACTGCCTATAGCCATAAAACAGACTGCTAAACCAACATTATCGACTGAGTCCACCAACTAAGACATCAGTATATCTATAGGTTACATTCATATGCAATGCTACATATGTGAACATTAACAGAAATCAATAGATGACTGAAAACAGACTAGAGGTCATTGATCTGTCATCATCTTAACCTGAGTTTAGATCGTGACACACTGACTAACATACAACCGCCCCACCCACCTTCTACCCCCAAGCCATAATACAGTTATAACATCAAATTGATCAGAAATACAGTGTAGACATTGTTAATGTTGTAAATGATTGTAGCTGGAAACTGATGATTTTAAATGGAATATCTACATAGGCGTAGAGGCCCAATATCAGCAACCATCACTTCTGTATTTCAATGGCACATTGTGTTAGCTAATCCAAGTCTATCATTTTTAAAAAGGCTTATTTATCATTAGAAAACACTTTTGCGATTATGTTAGCACAGCTGAACTGTTATGCTGATTAAAATAAGCAATACAACTGGCCTTCTTTAGACTAGTTGAGTATCTGGAGCGTCAGCATTTATGGGTTCGATTACAGGCTCAAAATGGCCAGAAACAATGAACTTTCTTCTGAAACTCGTCAGTCTATTCTTGTTCTGAGAAAGGAAGGTTATTCCATGCGAGAAATTGAAAAGAAACGTAAGAGGTTATGTAGTACACAATGTTGTATCTTGTCTGAGTCGCTTGAATTGCAACTCCACTTTGTCTCTATAGTGACATTTTGCCTGTTTGATTGCCTTGGAGGATAATAACTACTCTGTTTGTATTCGTCCATATTCCCAGTCGCCTTGCCATGGTTAAATGCAGTGGTTCACGCTTTCAGTTTTGCGAATGCTGCCATCTATCCACTGTTTCTGGTTAGGGTAGGTTTTAATAGTCACAGTGGGTACAACATCTCCTATACACTTCCTGATAAACGCAGTCACCGAATGAGCGTATTCGTCCATGTTATTCTCAGAGGCTACCCGGAACATATCCCAGTACGCGTGATCAAAACAATCTTGAAGCATGGTTTCCAATTGGTCAGACCAGCGTTGAATAGACCTCAACTCAAAACAGGAAGTATCCGTGCTTCTGCCTATAGGAAGGGAGGAGCAAAATGGAGCCGTGGTCAGATTTGCCAAAAGGAGGGCGGAGGCCTTGTATGCATCATGGAAGTTAGCGTAACAATGGTCGTGTTTTTCCAGCGCGAGTGCTAGTCGATAGAACTTCGGCATTCTCAGCGACATTAACTGCAGCTTCAGGATATATGGTTTCCAGTTTTCATAAAGCCCAGTCAAGTTACTTGAGGGAAGTCGTGGTGTTGGCATACACGGCTGTGGCAATAACCGAAGAGAATTCTCTCAGGAGATAATACGGTCGGCATTTGATTGTGAGGAATTCTAGGTCAGGTGAACAAAAAGGACTTGAGTTCCTATATGTTGTTACAATTACATCTCAATTACCTCCTACCCCTGTACAGCGACTTGGTACCCAGTTTATATAACCAAGTTATCAGTCAGTGTGCGCTTATTCCTTGATTTCTAAAATATAGTCTCTGCATTGTTCTGAAGGGCCCATAAGTAAACATTACACTTTTAGTCAACACCTGTTATTTATGAAGCGTGTGACAAATAACATTTGATTTGACACGCACAGTTCAGGCTGGCAAGGACCTCGATGAGAGTTGCAGCCCAGGGCTGTGGATGGGACCACCAGGTGTCAAGCTGCAATCCAACCCCAGATGGTCAGTTCCACATCGGGGAGCCTTCCTCTCGCCATATCCTCTCCCTCCTGGAACTATGCTTCGCGCAACAGTCCACGTCTGATCCCCACTGCCAATCGTTACAGCAGCAGTTACAAACCATGTCTTCACTTAGATAACGACACCTCCTTGTATGGAAGTACACTACCAAGAGATCTGGCCCTAATTGGCACAGTTGGTAGTGACTGGCTCAAACCCTGCTGTGGTTGTCCCCCCTTAAAATTGCTACACACCAACAGACCGGTCATATAACCAATTACTGGGCAAAGCTTATTGCCATGTCTGCAATGCTTTTATAATTGGCAGTGGTGTGATAGTAGAGTGACCTAAAACAAGTATGCGATTCTTGCTTAGTCAGCGATCAAAAACCAACTTTATTGGGGGCAAATACTAGCAGCTCAGATGCAGTCTTATCTGTACAATACATCTTATCGCCTTCAGCCATATTATGACATGGTGCCAATAATTAGTTGCAGTGTATTGGCCAGCAACAGTACGGGATCACCAAACGCACCAGTCACAGCCTTTACACCCCCCCCCCCCCCCCCCACCCCACCCCCCCCCCCCCCCCCCCCCCACATCTGGCCTTAATCTGTTTATAGGAGCAATCTCGACACCATAATACCCATTTCCTCGTACCGTAATACACAGAAAAGCTACAGCTCCAATTAGGCTATCGCTAAAAAAAGGTCACCGACTTTGTGTCCTGTGCCAGACAATTTACCATTAGCATGCACACGTCTTAAATATTTAGCTGCTAATGTCTGTTCCAGACCATTTGACTTGAGACCTTTTATATAGTTTCATCGTGGACCGGGTGGATTACTGCATGGCAGGCAACCTAAACCACATACATGACCCCCAGGCCTTAGAGGATTGTTAAGATAGACAGAGCTGCTATAGGAGGACATTTACACTAACCACTGCCACAGAAAAGCAATGTATATAATTAAGGACCCCAAGCAAACACGGTCACTAATGGCCTTCAGTCCTACAGAACTCATGCTGTGGCCAATGTTCTACAGCAAGGAATCACGAGTCGACTACAGTAATTTCCGGACTATAAGCCGCTACTTTATTCCCACGCTTTGAACCTCGCGGTTTATACAATGACACGGCTAATTTATGGATTTTTCCCGCTTTCACAAGATTCATGCCGCCCAAAAAAACTGAGCACCGTCACACAATGTGACGTAAATCAAGCGCGCTCAAACTTCCCATCATTCTGATTACGGTAGTAATTTTGTCACCCTCATCATGGCAAAGACACGGCGAAATGCTTATGATGCAGCTTTCAAGTTGAAGGCGATCGATCTGGCTGTTGGAAAAGGAAATAGAGCTGCTGCATGGGAGCTTGGCCTTAATGAGTCAATGATAAGACTTTGGAAACAGCAGCGTGAGGAACTGACTCAGTGCAAAAAGACAACAAAAGCTTTCAGAGGGAAGAAAAGCAGATGGCCCAAAGTATTTGCAGCCACTCGACATCAGTGTAAATCGTGCATTTAAGGTGGCGCTCCGTGTTCAGTGGGAGGCTTGGATGACAAGTGGGGAGAAATCCTTCACTAAAATGGGCCGCATGCGGAGAGCAACTTATGGTCAAGTCTGCCAGTGGGTCCTGACAGCGTGGAGCATTGTCAAAAAATCCACTATCGTCAACGGGTTTCAAAAGGCTGGACTGCTGCGTGTTGAAGGGGCAGCATGAGCTCAGTGGGGTATTTGCCTCCGGATGAAAGTGACGAGAGTGACAATGAAAACGATCCAACATCGGATGAAGCAATTCTGAGGCTATTCAACACCGACACCGAAGGAGATGACTTCAGTGGTTTCAGTGCACAGGAGGAGGAAGATAGTGATCAAGTTCATTTGTTTCAATGTACCGGTAGGCACCTGCGGCTTATAGACATGTTTCAATGTACCGGTAGGCACCTGCGGCTTATAGACATGTTTCAATGTACCGGTAGGCACCTGCGGCTTATAGACATGTTTCAATGTACCGGTAGGCACCTGCGGCTTATAGACATGTTTCAATGTACCGGTAGGCACCTGCGGCTTATAGACATGTTTCAATGTACCGGTAGGCACCTGCGGCTTATAGACATGTTTCAATGTACCGGTAGGCACCTGCGGCTTATAGACATGTTTCAATGTACCGGTAGGCACCTGCGGCTTATAGACATGTTTCAATGTACCGGTAGGCACCTGCGGCTTATAGACATGTTTCAATGTACCGGTAGGCACCTGCGGCTTATAGACATGTTTCAATGTACCGGTAGGCACCTGCGGCTTATAGACATGTTTCAATGTACCGGTAGGCACCTGCGGCTTATAGACATGTTTCAATGTACCGGTAGGCACCTGCGGCTTATAGACATGTTTCAATGTACCGGTAGGCACCTGCGGCTTATAGACATGTTTCAATGTACCGGTAGGCACCTGCGGCTTATAGACATGTTTCAATGTACCGGTAGGCACCTGCGGCTTATAGACATGTTTCAATGTACCGGTAGGCACCTGCGGCTTATAGACATGTTTCAATGTACCGGTAGGCACCTGCGGCTTATAGACATGTTTCAATGTACCGGTAGGCACCTGCGGCTTATAGACATGTTTCAATGTACCGGTAGGCACCTGCGGCTTATAGACATGTTTCAATGTACCGGTAGGCACCTGCGGCTTATAGACATGTTTCAATGTACCGGTAGGCACCTGCGGCTTATAGACATGTTTCAATGTACCGGTAGGCACCTGCGGCTTATAGACATGTTTCAATGTACCGGTAGGCACCTGCGGCTTATAGACATGTTTCAATGTACCGGTAGGCACCTGCGGCTTATAGACATGTTTCAATGTACCGGTAGGCACCTGCGGCTTATAGACATGTTTCAATGTACCGGTAGGCACCTGCGGCTTATAGACATGTTTCAATGTACCGGTAGGCACCTGCGGCTTATAGACATGTTTCAATGTACCGGTAGGCACCTGCGGCTTATAGACATGTTTCAATGTACCGGTAGGCACCTGCGGCTTATAGACATGTTTCAATGTACCGGTAGGCACCTGCGGCTTATAGACATGTTTCAATGTACCGGTAGGCACCTGCGGCTTATAGACATGTTTCAATGTACCGGTAGGCACCTGCGGCTTATAGACATGTTTCAATGTACCGGTAGGCACCTGCGGCTTATAGACATGTTTCAATGTACCGGTAGGCACCTGCGGCTTATAGACATGTTTCAATGTACCGGTAGGCACCTGCGGCTTATAGACATGTTTCAATGTACCGGTAGGCACCTGCGGCTTATAGACATGTTTCAATGTACCGGTAGGCACCTGCGGCTTATAGACATGTTTCAATGTACCGGTAGGCACCTGCGGCTTATAGACATGTTTCAATGTACCGGTAGGCACCTGCGGCTTATAGACATGTTTCAATGTACCGGTAGGCACCTGCGGCTTATAGACATGTTTCAATGTACCGGTAGGCACCTGCGGCTTATAGACATGTTTCAATGTACCGGTAGGCACCTGCGGCTTATAGACATGTTTCAATGTACCGGTAGGCACCTGCGGCTTATAGACATGTTTCAATGTACCGGTAGGCACCTGCGGCTTATAGACATGTTTCAATGTACCGGTAGGCACCTGCGGCTTATAGACATGTTTCAATGTACCGGTAGGCACCTGCGGCTTATAGACATGTTTCAATGTACCGGTAGGCACCTGCGGCTTATAGACATGTTTCAATGTACCGGTAGGCACCTGCGGCTTATAGACATGTTTCAATGTACCGGTAGGCACCTGCGGCTTATAGACATGTTTCAATGTACCGGTAGGCACCTGCGGCTTATAGACATGTTTCAATGTACCGGTAGGCACCTGCGGCTTATAGACATGTTTCAATGTACCGGTAGGCACCTGCGGCTTATAGACATGTTTCAATGTACCGGTAGGCACCTGCGGCTTATAGACATGTTTCAATGTACCGGTAGGCACCTGCGGCTTATAGACATGTTTCAATGTACCGGTAGGCACCTGCGGCTTATAGACATGTTTCAATGTACCGGTAGGCACCTGCGGCTTATAGACATGTTTCAATGTACCGGTAGGCACCTGCGGCTTATAGACATGTTTCAATGTACCGGTAGGCACCTGCGGCTTATAGACATGTTTCAATGTACCGGTAGGCACCTGCGGCTTATAGACATGTTTCAATGTACCGGTAGGCACCTGCGGCTTATAGACATGTTTCAATGTACCGGTAGGCACCTGCGGCTTATAGACATGTTTCAATGTACCGGTAGGCACCTGCGGCTTATAGACATGTTTCAATGTACCGGTAGGCACCTGCGGCTTATAGACATGTTTCAATGTACCGGTAGGCACCTGCGGCTTATAGACATGTTTCAATGTACCGGTAGGCACCTGCGGCTTATAGACATGTTTCAATGTACCGGTAGGCACCTGCGGCTTATAGACATGTTTCAATGTACCGGTAGGCACCTGCGGCTTATAGACATGTTTCAATGTACCGGTAGGCACCTGCGGCTTATAGACATGTTTCAATGTACCGGTAGGCACCTGCGGCTTATAGACATGTTTCAATGTACCGGTAGGCACCTGCGGCTTATAGACATGTTTCAATGTACCGGTAGGCACCTGCGGCTTATAGACATGTTTCAATGTACCGGTAGGCACCTGCGGCTTATAGACATGTTTCAATGTACCGGTAGGCACCTGCGGCTTATAGACATGTTTCAATGTACCGGTAGGCACCTGCGGCTTATAGACATGTTTCAATGTACCGGTAGGCACCTGCGGCTTATAGACATGTTTCAATGTACCGGTAGGCACCTGCGGCTTATAGACATGTTTCAATGTACCGGTAGGCACCTGCGGCTTATAGACATGTTTCAATGTACCGGTAGGCACCTGCGGCTTATAGACATGTTTCAATGTACCGGTAGGCACCTGCGGCTTATAGACATGTTTCAATGTACCGGTAGGCACCTGCGGCTTATAGACATGTTTCAATGTACCGGTAGGCACCTGCGGCTTATAGACATGTTTCAATGTACCGGTAGGCACCTGCGGCTTATAGACATGTTTCAATGTACCGGTAGGCACCTGCGGCTTATAGACATGTTTCAATGTACCGGTAGGCACCTGCGGCTTATAGACATGTTTCAATGTACCGGTAGGCACCTGCGGCTTATAGACATGTTTCAATGTACCGGTAGGCACCTGCGGCTTATAGACATGTTTCAATGTACCGGTAGGCACCTGCGGCTTATAGACATGTTTCAATGTACCGGTAGGCACCTGCGGCTTATAGACATGTTTCAATGTACCGGTAGGCACCTGCGGCTTATAGACATGTTTCAATGTACCGGTAGGCACCTGCGGCTTATAGACATGTTTCAATGTACCGGTAGGCACCTGCGGCTTATAGACATGTTTCAATGTACCGGTAGGCACCTGCGGCTTATAGACATGTTTCAATGTACCGGTAGGCACCTGCGGCTTATAGACATGTTTCAATGTACCGGTAGGCACCTGCGGCTTATAGACATGTTTCAATGTACCGGTAGGCACCTGCGGCTTATAGACATGTTTCAATGTACCGGTAGGCACCTGCGGCTTATAGACATGTTTCAATGTACCGGTAGGCACCTGCGGCTTATAGACATGTTTCAATGTACCGGTAGGCACCTGCGGCTTATAGACATGTTTCAATGTACCGGTAGGCACCTGCGGCTTATAGACATGTTTCAATGTACCGGTAGGCACCTGCGGCTTATAGACATGTTTCAATGTACCGGTAGGCACCTGCGGCTTATAGACATGTTTCAATGTACCGGTAGGCACCTGCGGCTTATAGACATGTTTCAATGTACCGGTAGGCACCTGCGGCTTATAGACATGTTTCAATGTACCGGTAGGCACCTGCGGCTTATAGACATGTTTCAATGTACCGGTAGGCACCTGCGGCTTATAGACATGTTTCAATGTACCGGTAGGCACCTGCGGCTTATAGACATGTTTCAATGTACCGGTAGGCACCTGCGGCTTATAGACATGTTTCAATGTACCGGTAGGCACCTGCGGCTTATAGACATGTTTCAATGTACCGGTAGGCACCTGCGGCTTATAGACATGTTTCAATGTACCGGTAGGCACCTGCGGCTTATAGACATGTTTCAATGTACCGGTAGGCACCTGCGGCTTATAGACATGTTTCAATGTACCGGTAGGCACCTGCGGCTTATAGACATGTTTCAATGTACCGGTAGGCACCTGCGGCTTATAGACATGTTTCAATGTACCGGTAGGCACCTGCGGCTTATAGACATGTTTCAATGTACCGGTAGGCACCTGCGGCTTATAGACATGTTTCAATGTACCGGTAGGCACCTGCGGCTTATAGACATGTTTCAATGTACCGGTAGGCACCTGCGGCTTATAGACATGTTTCAATGTACCGGTAGGCACCTGCGGCTTATAGACATGTTTCAATGTACCGGTAGGCACCTGCGGCTTATAGACATGTTTCAATGTACCGGTAGGCACCTGCGGCTTATAGACATGTTTCAATGTACCGGTAGGCACCTGCGGCTTATAGACATGTTTCAATGTACCGGTAGGCACCTGCGGCTTATAGACATGTTTCAATGTACCGGTAGGCACCTGCGGCTTATAGACATGTTTCAATGTACCGGTAGGCACCTGCGGCTTATAGACATGTTTCAATGTACCGGTAGGCACCTGCGGCTTATAGACATGTTTCAATGTACCGGTAGGCACCTGCGGCTTATAGACATGTTTCAATGTACCGGTAGGCACCTGCGGCTTATAGACATGTTTCAATGTACCGGTAGGCACCTGCGGCTTATAGACATGTTTCAATGTACCGGTAGGCACCTGCGGCTTATAGACATGTTTCAATGTACCGGTAGGCACCTGCGGCTTATAGACATGTTTCAATGTACCGGTAGGCACCTGCGGCTTATAGACATGTTTCAATGTACCGGTAGGCACCTGCGGCTTATAGACATGTTTCAATGTACCGGTAGGCACCTGCGGCTTATAGACATGTTTCAATGTACCGGTAGGCACCTGCGGCTTATAGACATGTTTCAATGTACCGGTAGGCACCTGCGGCTTATAGACATGTTTCAATGTACCGGTAGGCACCTGCGGCTTATAGACATGTTTCAATGTACCGGTAGGCACCTGCGGCTTATAGACATGTTTCAATGTACCGGTAGGCACCTGCGGCTTATAGACATGTTTCAATGTACCGGTAGGCACCTGCGGCTTATAGACATGTTTCAATGTACCGGTAGGCACCTGCGGCTTATAGACATGTTTCAATGTACCGGTAGGCACCTGCGGCTTATAGACATGTTTCAATGTACCGGTAGGCACCTGCGGCTTATAGACATGTTTCAATGTACCGGTAGGCACCTGCGGCTTATAGACATGTTTCAATGTACCGGTAGGCACCTGCGGCTTATAGACATGTTTCAATGTACCGGTAGGCACCTGCGGCTTATAGACATGTTTCAATGTACCGGTAGGCACCTGCGGCTTATAGACATGTTTCAATGTACCGGTAGGCACCTGCGGCTTATAGACATGTTTCAATGTACCGGTAGGCACCTGCGGCTTATAGACATGTTTCAATGTACCGGTAGGCACCTGCGGCTTATAGACATGTTTCAATGTACCGGTAGGCACCTGCGGCTTATAGACATGTTTCAATGTACCGGTAGGCACCTGCAGCTTATAGACATGTTTCAATGTACCGGTAGGCACCTGCGGCTTATTTATGTACAAAATACATATTTTTTTATAATTCAGTGGGTGCGGTTTATATTCAGGTGCGCTTAATAGTCCAGAAATTACGGTAGGTTAAAACGTTATTTTATTTTAAAAATCTGTCGATGTGCTCTTAATTAAGCAAGGCACCTAACCCTTTGCTCCTGTAAGTCGCTCTGGATCAGAGCGTCTGTTAAATGACAAATGTACTATGAAAAAGAGTACACCATTTACAACTTGGCACAGGAGCTGGACAAAAAAAAAGAATTGGATGATATCTGCTCACGTTGGCTGTCCCACAAGTGTATTTTAAAACCATGCTCTCTGCGATTACAGTTGAAGATCACGATGTTTGCATCAAACAGCGAGTGGATATGAATGTTTTTCTACAAATGAGTTCAGAGGCAGGACTCATAGGAGTCACAAACACACAAAAAAAATGGGAATATACGAATGACTGTCCAACACAAGTTTCTCACCCTCAGCCAGGGAAAATACATGTTATCTAAATGAATTCTAAGAAAGTGCTCTGGCCAAGCCTCTGTGTGTGTGTGTGTCAGGTGATTGCCTCAAGGACAGGCTGTATGGTGTGCGTTCGCTACGGCTATGAGATCAGATGTGTTTACACAATCAATTTAGATAAGGGGGAAACAGCCTCGCTTTTACTGCCAGAGATATACGTTTATAACAATGTGAATGGGCCCAATTCACACTAGTAAAAGCACACACGTCTATAAATGGGGAAGAACTTGGCACAGATGCTTCAGGCATTCAGACAATGTGGCGCGCCCCCCCCCCCCCAGTCAGATATATTGAGCGTCCTAAATCAATTCTTCATTCAATTTGACCTTTGACACTAAGGGGCACCAAGACCACCACGGTATTGAAACACTTACACACCCGATACAGATCAGTGGGGCTAAAAAACCAGCGTCGCAAATCTAACTGGAACTCAATATATCTGTCAGAGAAGTGACATTCTTCATCTAAATAAAACCCACCGGGGTATAGTTCAGGGGTTAAGCGATTGACTGCGAAACTGTAGAGCCACATTGGAGCCGTCTTGTCTCTGGATGATCGCCTGTCAGAAACCCACTGGTCTTTAACCCTAATAGATCATAAAGGTGTGTGTGTGGCCGTCCACTAATCTGATCTCATCCAAGACCTATTAGAACAAAAGGGGACGAGTCCACAGTCAACGGGAAAAATTAATCTTACTAAACTCAGCAGAAAAAGAAAACATCCTCACTGTCAACCGCGCTTATGTTCAGCAAACTTCACATGTGGAAACATTTGTATGAACATGAATCAACAACTGAGAAACTGAACAAGTTCCACAGACATGTGACTAACAGAAATTAAATAATGTGTTCCTGAACAAAGGGGGGGGGGTGGAAGTGTCAAAATCAAAAGTTCGTCGGTATCAGCGCATCTCCTGGACTGCACCAGATTTGCCAGTTCTTGCTGTGAGATGTTACCCCACTCTTCCACCAAGACATGCCTGTCTTGCAGGAAATCACCCACAGAACAAGCAGTATGGCTTGTAGCATTGTCATGCTGGAGGGTCATGTCAGGATGAGCCTGCAGGAAGGGTACCACATGAGGGAGGAGGATGTCTTCCCTGTAATGCACAGCATTGTGATTGCCTGGAATAACAAGCGCAGTCCGATGATGCTGTGACACACCGCCGCAGACCATGACAGACCCTCCAGCACGATCCCGCTCCAGAGCACAGGCCTCGGTGTAACACTCATTCCTGCAACGATAAACGTGAATCCGACTATCACCCACGGTGAGACAAAACTGCGACTCGTCAGTGAAGAGCACTTTTCGCCAGTCTTGTCTAGCGACGGTGGGTTTGTGCCCATAGGCGACATTGTTGCCGGTGATGTCTGGTGAGGACCTGCCTTACAACAGCCCTCAGTCCAGCCTCTCAGCCTATTGCAGACAGTCTGAGCACTGATGGAGGTATTGTGCGTTCCTGGTGTAGCTCGGGCAGTTGTTGCCATCCTGTACCTGTCCCGCAGGTGTGACGTTCGGCTGTACCGATCTTGTGCAGGTGTTGTTACACATGTTCTGCCACTGAAGGACGATCAGCTGTCAGTCCCGTCTCCCTGTAGCGCTGTCTTAGGCGTCTCACAGTACAGACATTGCAATTTATTGCCCAGGCCACATCTGCAGTCCTCATGCCTCCTTGCAGCATGCCTAAGGCACATTCACGCAGATGAGCAGGGGCCCTGGGCATCTTTCTTTTGGTGTTTTTCCCCAGAGTCAGTAGAAAGGCCTCTTTAGTGTCCTAAGTTCATAACGGACCTTAATTGCCTACCATCTGTAAGCTGTTAGTGTCTTAACGACCATTCCACAGGTGCATGTTCATTAATTGTTTATGGTTCATTGAACAAGCACGGGAAACAGTGTTCAAACCCTTTACAATGAAGATCTGTGAAATGATTTGGATTATCTTGCAAAGACAGGGTTCTGAAAAAGGGACATTTATTTTTTTGCTAAGTTTTTTAAGTGTTCCAATTCAGGACAGCGTGTATGTGTTACTCACAGGGTGGATGTCTATGAATAGCCCGTGTTCGTCCTCAGTAGGCTGAAGTCCCTGTACGTAGTCCAGCAGCACAGGGTCAGCATTGTAGAAGTGGGGTTGGGAAATGAACACTGGGGCGTCTAGAACACAATATTAATACAACGTCACCTTTACTTGTACCACCATCATACATTTCCTTTTTAACAAGCACACTACCGTTCAAAAGTTTGGGGTCACTTGAAAAAATAATTATATGAAAACATACATGAAATGAGTCGCAAAATGAATAGGAAATAGTCAAGATGTTAACAAGGTTATGAAATTTTTATTTTTCATTTAAATAATTGTGAATTTCAAACTCTGCTTTCGTCAAAGAATCCATCATTTGCAGCAATTACAGCCTTGCAGACCTTTGGCATTCTAGTTGTCAATTTGTTTATGTAATCTGAAGAGATGGTTTCAGAAGCACCTCCCACAAGTTGGATGGGCACTTCTTACGTACCACACGGTCAAGCTCAACAGGGTTGAGATCTGGTGACTGTGCTGGCCACTCCATTATAGACAGAATACCAGCTGACTGCCTATTCCCTAAATTGTTATTCCATAGTTTGGACCGTGCTTTGGCTCATTCTCCTTTTCTAGGAAGAAATTGGCTCCAATTAAGCACCATCCACAGGGGATTGTATGGAGTGATAGCCTTCCTTCTTCAAGTTCACTTTTACCCTGTACAAATCTCACACTTTACCACCCAAAAGGCCGAAGGCCAGCTCTGACTGAATTTGTATACGGATATGCAGACCACTGTGGCCCATCATGATGAGTTCAGATTGTGGCCCCCACTCCTATCAAAGTTGCCCATCACTGGTTTAAAATATCCCCTTGACATTGAATCATGATTTATACAAAACATTCCTATAGTATGTGGGCATTTCTCAAGCTACAATTCGGCACCAAGTGCTCATGTGATCTTGAGATGTGATGTTCTATAGGGCGCTATTGGGAACATAAGGGAACATAACTCGTGTTGTCTACAATGTGTTTATACAGCGGCATGGCTCCTCGGTGTGTGTGTGCGCCATACTTCCTCATCCAGTCTGTTTACCAGACAAGGTATGTCGGTTATGATTAACTACAAATCGCATGTTTGTAGAGTGACAAGCTTGATGTTGTCGTCGAGTCCTAGGAATATGGGACCAAATACTAAGCGTTTTACTATTTTAATACACTATCAGAGAATTTGTCCAAATACTTGTGACTTCCTCAAATGGGACTTGATACAGTGCTTTCATGTCTAAACAGTAAAACATATGTATGAAAATACCCTCAAATAATAGGTGACATTCTGTCTGTACTGTCACCTGATATGAAACATTTGATCTCAAATTCAAAATGCTGGAGCCAAACTACAAGTTTAAGCGCCACTGTCCAAATAAATACGTAGGGGAGTGTGTATGCATGCATCTGTACTCACTGGATCGACAGCTGCTGACGTTGAGGAGGCCAGATTGTCTGCAGGGACAGAAGCCCTCATTGGGAGCGTAGTCTGAGCCATTAGCCAACATAGTCTTAGGAGCCACAAAGCGATAGAGGGGAATCCCTTTCATTATCCCCTCACGCTGATACACCAGCTCCAAAGACCTATAAAGAGTGTGTGAGGGAAAGGGGGATACCTAGTCACAACGCATTCAAATGAAATGCGTCTTCCACATTTAACCCAACCCTTCTGAATCAGAGGTGCGGGGGGGGGGGGGGGCTGCCATAATCCACATCTTCGGCTCCTGGGGAACAGTGAGTTAACTGCCTTACTCAGGGGCAGAACGACAGCTTTTTACCTCGTCAGTTCGGGGATTCGATCCAGCAACCTTTCGGTTACAAGCCCAACGCTCTAACCACTAGGCTACGTGAATCTTTGAAAGCGTGTGTACCTGCAGGCGTCAGGACTGTAGAACGGCAGTGTGGACTCTTTGGTCATGAAGGGCGGCCACATTTGTCCTGCTGTACCGTTGATCATGTTACACTGGGGAGTCTTCCAATATATCAACTAGAGAGACAGAAGGTTAACAGCCGTTACACATTGAGCTCTCTTTCTAGAGCAAGAAAGAATGGATGTCACCCGCACACCTCTGATTCAGAGAGGTTGGGTTGAATGCAGAGGACCCATTTCAGTTGAATTCATTCAGTTGTACAACGGACTAGGTCTTCCCATTGTAGAAGGACCCCATGAAAACAAAGGGCCCAGATTTGTTTTCACTCATCTGTGCGTCTAACTGCCTCTCTCAAACCAATCTGTAAAGGTGAAAGGTCATGGCTGTGTGATCACTAAACTCCAGACAGCTCACCTTGGTCAAGCCGTTCCATGAGTTCACTTTGTGAATCAGCCGGATGTCATCCTTCCCAGTGTGGACGGTGAACATACCAGTGTTGGAGTTGTTGAACTGATGGGAGAAAACAGAAGGATTGATATTTAACCAGTCACCAGTCACTAAAAAAAAACTAGACAGCCAACTTAAACAGGCTGTAGATAAGGGGTACTTATATAGTATTTGAGAAGGTTGGGTCAAACACACACTTCCTATGTGGCACAAGTCCGGATGGATAGTCATTTACCAGCGTAGTAACAGTGGCGAAC
Source organism: Oncorhynchus mykiss (assembly GCF_013265735.2). Taxonomy (NCBI): domain Eukaryota; kingdom Metazoa; phylum Chordata; class Actinopteri; order Salmoniformes; family Salmonidae; genus Oncorhynchus; species Oncorhynchus mykiss. The sequence continues at coordinate 11,085,310 of NC_048593.1, read as the reverse complement.
GACTGCCCCCTCATTGAAGCTCCCAAGTGTTGCAACGGTCTAAGGCACTGCATCTCAGTGCTAGAGGTATCACTATAGACACCCTGGTTCGATTCCAGGCTGTATCACAACCGGCCGTGATTGGGAGTCCCATAGGGCGGCGCACAATTGGCCGAGCGCGTTTGTCAATATAAATAAGAATCTGTTCTTAACTGACTTGCCTAGTTAGATAAAAAGGTTAAAATATTTTTTTTAAATGTAAAAAAGCCAAAGTAGTTAAGGCTGACTTCAGTACTGCAGGCATGGTTAACAGGAAACAGGATCCCCCATTAGAGTGAATGGAAAAAATGCCAATCTTCATGGCCAATCTAAATAAAAACGTTTTTTGAAGATAATCTTGGTACCAATAATTGCTTCTAATACACCAGATAAGGTTCTTGAACAGATTATTTTTTATATACATTAAAAATAACCCCCCCCCCCCCCCCCCCCCCCCACAGAAGAAGTTAAAGGATTATTTTGATGCCAATTGAAGCCTTGAACTTGAGTTACTCAATGGAGGGGGCAGCACTGAGCAAAGTCAATTCCAGGAGTAACTCAAACTGCACATATTAGGTCTCCATGAACAGCATCTTAACAGAGCATTGAAGCCAAATAAAGTAAGTTAAATCTTCACGGAGGAATGAGAGGTGCGATGGCTTTGTCCATCCATACATAGCCATTGCTCACTACCCATGCAACCCCAAACTGTTCAAACTGTCCCCTGGGGATGGAGTGTGGATGTGGTCATGTCCATCTAGGTTCCAACACTAAACTACCTCCTGGGGGATGAGGCCACTAGGCACATTATTTGGCTTGGATAACTACAAGATTTAGATAGCTGGTAAGCCTATCTAACACTTGACCAACTGGACATTTCTGACATGGTATTAATAGTGCTTTAAGGTCTGCCTGTGAATTAACATAATAGGGAACCTACCCTCGCACTACATCATTCCAAAGCCTGACTGAGGCCCTGATTAAATTAGCTCAAGCATTAAAGGGATACCGTGAGATCCTAGCAATTGTTTTATCTACTTACTCAGAGTAGAGATGAACTTGTGAATCGCATTTTTATGTCTCAGTGTGAAGGGAGAACGAGGTGGTTTCGCAAGCCAATGCCAACTAACACTAGCATATGCTACTGTACCCGTAGACTTTCGGTCATTGTGCGCTCATCTCCTCCACCCGCTCACCTCAGAGAAGAGGCCAAACTTGCCAGTGGAGGGCAGCATCCCAGGGAACCACTTATTGAGGAAGTCCACCAGCTTGCTGTCGTAGCCCCACATCAGCTCCCCTACAGACTTGCTTAGGAAGGGTCCCTCCTTAAAGCTCTTAAAGGTGGCACTGAGCAAGAGACGCACTGCGTGTGGCATGTTGTCCATCATCACCGCCGCACCCTGGAAGATAGAGGGGAGAGGGAAAAGAGGATGAGGAGAAACGGGATGAAGTGGGGGAGAGATGAGGGGGGCAAAGAGATAGGAGCCCAGTACATAGTGTGTGTGTGTAGCAGTGCCGTCTTACCAACACCAGCATGTTAGGGATGGTGACCACATCCGACTCGTTGCCCACTGACATGCTGGGCTCAAAGAAGTAGCTCCTGTATTCAAGATACGACACTGTATGGTTGGGATGGAACGTGATGTTCTGCTTCTGAAGACGCTTCCTGAAAACACACAACTCAGGTCAACCTCCCAACTGACAGATGCAAATGGAGACACTTTACAACAGAGGGTTGATAGACTTAGTAGTTAAGACGACTGGAGATCTGATTGAATAGCTGATAGAGAAAAGAAACAGAAAGGGGATTGACAGTTAACTTGCAGGGATAGGGCATGTCAGTTTAGGTTATTTTATTAAATCACTGACACTGGCTTCCTAAAATCGCTTACCGAGATGAACAGGGTAGAAATTCTCAGAGTTATTCAAGGATAAAGAGAGGTAAGGTAATGAGAGAAGGATCAGTTTGAGAACAGAGTAGGCCAAACTTGCTGCACAATATGGGCAAAAAAACAGAGATTTATTTTTTTGTTTGTTTTTTTGAATTTTTACCCCTTTTTTCTCCCCAATTTCATGGTATCCAATTGTTGTAGTAGCTACCATCTTGTCGCATCGCTACAACTCCCGTACGGGCTCGGGAGAGACGAAGGTTGAAAGTCCCCCGATACACAACCCAACCAGCCGCACTGCTTCTTAACACAGCGCGCCTCCAACCCGGAAGCCAGCCGCACCAATGTGTCGGAGGCTACACCGTGCTCCTGGCAACCTTGGTTAGCGCGCACTGCGCCCGGCCCGCCACAGGAGTCGCTGGTGCACGATGAGACAAGGACATCCCTACCGACCAAGCCCTCCCTAACCCAGACGACGCTAGGCCAATTGTGCGTCGCCCCACGGACCTCCCGGTCGCGGCCGGTTACGACAGAGCCTGGGCGCGAACCCAGGGACTCTGATGGCACAGCAGTACAGCGCCCTTAACCACTGCACCACCCGGGAGGCCTGAGATTTATTTTTAACGAAATTGTGCGATGCCGATTTCTTTAGAAGTAAAACGCAGCATCGTTCTTGTTTGGAACAACCCGACTGCATTTGACCTAACAGAAGAGCATGCAAACTTGGTGAAGCTAACAGCTAGGAGGAACTGCGCTGCTTGAGTAATGGGGCGGGGCTTGACGTGTGCGGAAAGCAGCCGCAAGAGCAGAAAAATAAAAATTAAAAAAAACTATCAAAAAGTTGGTTACATGTGGCTGATAAGCATTTCCAAATAATGCAAGCAGTGTAGATCTCTTCCAATATGATTTTTATGATATTGCATGTCAATATTGCAATTTTGATGCAAATTCAATTAATTGTGCAGCCCTAGAACAGAGACTGGATAGATCAATTGGATACGTTACAGGGTGAGACAGGCCAGATCCATAAGGAAAGGGGGTTCAATTTCGGGCGTTTCTCCCATTCTTCTCTGTGGATCCTCAAGCTCTGCCAGGTTGGATAGGGAGCGTCGCTGCACAGTTATTTTCAGGGCTCTCCCGAGATGTTAGATCGGGTTCAAGTCCTGGCTCTGGCTGGGCCACTCAGACATTCAGAGACTTGTCCCGAAGCCACTCCTGCGTTGTCTTGGCTGTGTGCTTAGGGTCGTTGTCTGTTGGAAGGTGAACTGTCGCTCCAGTCAGAGGTCCTGAGCAGGTTTCATCAAGGATCTGCCTGTACTTTTCTCCATTCATCTTTCCTCAATCCAGACTTGACACTTGGCATTCAGGCCAAATTAATTTCTCAGTTGGCCAGCTCTGGGAACAGTCTAGGTTGTCCAATCTCACTGTATATTGCAGAGGCTTTTGGTGGATCAGAGCAGAAAACTAGTTTGGGAAGAACTGATGGCACAAAATATTGCAGGATGCAGTCATTTGGGCAACCCCCCTCCTCGAGCGTCTCATTGGTTCCTGCATGAACGTCCCCCTGAGCACACTATCTTCATGTTTGTGTGGCACTTAATTTCCACTGATTGTCAACGCAATTAAAATGTGGGTCAAAAATGAATTATTCGGGGTTGAAGGACACCGCCTACCGGTGTCGCACCCCGTCTCTAGCCTGCTGTGTACTGGAATCCTACTAGCGAGTACAGTGTCTTTCGCTCACGTCTGCCCTCGCCATTGTTAACAGAACTGCGGGAAAACAGCACCTGACAGGTGGGGGCGAAGTACACAATCTAACAGTGTCCTAGCTATTTTTAGCTAGCTACTCATCACACCTGTTGTGTACCAGAGTCCTACCTAGCAGTGTCCTTCGCTCCCACTTGCCGAACAGCCCTGTGAGAAACCAGTTCCCGCCTCTTCTGTGGGGTTTACCAACGTTATGGTGCATTACCGCCACCTACTGTACTGGAGGTCTCCCCACCTTCCAACTGTGTACCGGGGTTCTAGCTTTAAAAACTGACCAATAGAAATAAAAGTGAGAGGTTCCTGCAGATGCAATTGTATCCTTCTTCAAACGTACAGTAGTTCAGTCAACACACCATCATAGAATGTCGTGAAAAAGACTAATTACCACAAGATTTTCTAAAGTAAATTGTGTCAATCACATGTTGTTATTCCAATTTATGGCTAATGTTAGCTAGGCTAGGGGTTAAGGTTAAGTTTTGGAGTGTTAAATGGTTACATGCTAGCTAAGGGTTAAGGCTAGGTAACATGTTAGTTACGGGTTAGCACAGCATTCCCCAAACTTTGGGACACACGAATTGAAAACGGGTAAACAAAAAGGCACTCGCAAATCTGAGCTCTTTGTTGCAGGTGCATGGTAACAGCTGAATAAGATGAGAAATAGAAAGAAATCCACACACTACTTCCTGCTAGTATCACTGCTCTTTATTACGCTTTACGTAGCCGGTCAGGTGTGAAAGCCTACCTGTATACGTAGGGTCCTCTCTGCTCCACCATGGGTTTCTCTCCCGCCAGGAATTCGGTGGGGTTGAGGATGTTGAAGAAGTAGACAGACATGAAGAACGGGACAGGGATGTCCTTCCACATGGTGTAGGACACCTCATTCTCAGGGTCTATTACTAAGTTCTGAGAGAACAATGATAAAAGGCATATTATTATACATAACATATACAAAGGTGTTCAGTGTGACAGCTTGTTCCTCTATGCAGGATGGGATCACTGGCAGTTGACACTCATATTCAGTGTTCCTGATCCACAGGGGAACCAAACCCATAACTGTGTGGCTGCCAGTACTTCATGCCAACCAGCTGAGTCTTTGGAACTGGTGTTGGCAATAAAAGGATAGTGGTAGCAGTATAAAGTGACATTAACCCCAAGGGGGAATTGGTTATGGCAGAATCATCCTTAAAAACAGGAGCAACATCTTGGGAAAGCAAGACGTACCGTAGGCCTATAAACTATGGGAAGTCAAACATGCAATGCACAGGGGTCCCTGCTGGCTGGGGCTTCTGTATGTCAGGATAGGAAACAATACATTTAGGTAATAGGGCGTCAAGTGCATTGACGATATACTGAACAAAATTATAAAAACGCAACATGTAACGTGTTGGTCCAATGTTTCATGAGCTGAAATAAAAGATCCCAGAAATGTTCCATATCCACAAAAAGCTCATTTCCCTAAAATGTGCACAAATTTGTTTTCATTCCTGTTAGATAGAAGCTGATTAAACAGCATGATCATTACACAGGTGCACCTTGTGCTGGGGGACAATAAAAAGGCCATTAAAAATATGCAGTTGTCACAACACAATGCTACAGATGTCTCAAGTTGAGGGAGCATGCAATTGGCATGCTGACTGCAGGAATGTCCACCAGAGCTGTTGCCAGAGAATTTTGAATGTCCATGTTTCTACCATAACCCGCCTCCAACATTTTAGAGAATTTGGCAGGTAATTGGCAATTTGGTATTTTATTAATAATAGGTCTTTAAGGGGCAAAACGTATTTGGATTGCCCTCTCGGGCTCCCCTACCCAGTTATGTGAAATCCATACACTACTTTGTTTCAATTTACTGATTTCCTTCTATGAGCTGTAAATCAATAAAATCTTTCAACTTGAATTTATATATTTCTGTTAAGCTTAGGCAGTGTGGTTAGGGTTAGGTTTGAAACCAGATTTAAGAAAATAAATTGTAGAAATAGGTGGGGTTTATAACCTTGTGGCTGTGGTAGCTCGTTGACGACAGCAATTTATTTTCTTGAGCGGATTGTCAGGGGGCTGGTACATAACTACAAATCATTTGTAGAATCGAAATTGGCCGCAAGAAGCCCAAACGGATATAATATTTGACTAAAACAATTTCAAACCTTACATTTGTTTGCATATTCATACATATACATATAATCTTCCCAGATCCTTGATTTCCTTTGTATGTGCTTATGGACTGCCCACTTCAATTCAAACCACAGGTTTCTAATGGGGTTCAACAGAGTTCAGAGACTGATGGCCATGGCAAAATGTTGATCTGTGAGGTCAGATAACCATTTATTTGTGGGTTTTGTTGGTGTGTGCCTGGGGCTGTGGTCTTGCTAGAAGATCCAATTGCAATCAAGTTTCAGCCTCCCTGGCAGAGGCTACTGGGTTTTTGGCTAAAATGTCCTGGTACTGGGTAAAGGTAATGATGCCGTTGACCTTAACAAGGGCGCCAAGACCAGTGTCATGACTCCTGGGAGGATCCAAAGGATCAGGTTACAGTGCATCAGCTCTACAGAACTCTCCCGCAGAGGGAGGGGGATTGATGTGTGTGTGTGTGTGTGTGTGTGTGTGTGGTTCACACCTCAAGCCCATCAGAAATTGTAAGGCAGCAGACGATTCTTTTCTGCTCTAGTTGGAGAGATTGGAAAGTCTGTGTGCCTTATGAAGGGGTTTACAGCCCAAAACTATAACATTAAACAATGGACATGAGGACAGAAAGAGATCTCTATCATCCTCCAAATGCTGGTAATAAGAGGTGGAATGTGGAAAATTAATGTCCATTTTGTGATGCCATTAAGTTATATGAAGACGTTGCTTCTCTTTAAAATCTCCATCTTGTGTAACACGTGTCAATGTGTTGATCCACTAGGGACTGTTGTCGTCATATTAAGGTTCTAATCCATACCGAGTGTGTGCATGTTACCATTTAGCTTGTTAGCAAATAAATAATCAAATCAATGAGTGTAACAGAATGATCAGTGAGACTCGGGTTTGTGCTAATTATGCGAGGCTGATATGAGGAAATGATTAATTATTGACTGTTATGATGGAGTTAATTTGGGAAATCGTAACTCATTAAACAAACTCTTCCCACGGTGCCCCAGATTCCTAATGAGTTAATTGTTACATGATCATTTAATTATTACCCAATTTAAGTGGAGTAGATAATTATTCAATGAATAGCAGACATCACATGAATGAAAGTCAGGTCAACAGTGAAAGCAAAATAGCCCCGTATCAGATCCTCCACCATATTTTACAGTAGACATGGGGGTTATTTTCCACTTATGCATCAATATTTCCAGAGCAAACCCACCACTGGTCTGTGTGGCCAAAGACCTCTATTTTTCCATGTCATCTGACAGTAGCGCTGGTTCAAATATGCACGTTCATAGCAATCATTTAAGAGGTCACAATTTCTATATTGTAGTTTTAACAACCAGGAACTTAAAAAGCTGAAGATTATGTATTACACGGCATAAAACGGTAAATGATCAAGGAGGAACTAGCTTAACATTTAAAAGGAAGTTGTGGGGCAAAACCAATATATAAAGTACAGATCAAATAAAAAAATAATCTATTGCTGTTATTTTCCCAGGTAAATTGACTGAGAACACGTTCTCATTTACAGTAATGACCTAGGGAATAGTTACAGGGGAGAGGAGATGAATGAGCCAATTGTAAGCTTGGGATGATTAGGTGACCGTGATGGTATGAGGGACAGCTTGGGAATTTAGCCAGGACACCGGGGTTAACACCCCTACTCTTACAATAAGTGCCATGGGATCTTAAATGAACTCAGAGAGTCGGGACACCCGTTTAACATCCCATCCGAAAGACGGCACCCTACACACGGCAGTGTCCTGGGGCATTGGGATATTTTTTTTTAGACCAGGGGAAAGAGAGCCTCCTACTAGCCTTCCAACACCACTTCCAGCAGCATCTAGTCTCGCATCCAGGGACTGACCAGTAGCTTCAGAAGCAAGCCAGCAGTGGGTTGCAGGGTGGTGTAATAAATAGTATAGATTACTACACTGGGGGTGTCAAATAAAATCACCGCCAGTTGGGAAACCCTGCTATAGGTCTACAGTCATCGACACCAACCGAAGTCTTGCATGTGTTTAGTCTACACAGTGGTGTAAAAAGTAGCCAATTGTCATACAGATAAGTGAGTTACTTCAGTAAAATTTTGATTTTATATTTACTTAAATCTCAAAAGTAAAAAAAAAATTGTTGCTCAAATACACTTAAGAATAAATAATTTCAAATTCCTTATATTTAGCAAAACACGAAGGAACGATTATTATTTTCTATTTTTTTTTAAATCACACCCACAGAAGTATCGACCGCAACCAGTGGAGTACGTTCTGGCTTGTAGAGAACTAGGAAATGTTCCAAACAAATGTATGGCATTCATCTCGGACTGTAGCCATGTGGTAGGTATTAAGCATAGTTAAGCCCTACAGTAAAATGCCTCGCTTGTTTGCGCTTTCCCAACAATGCAGTAATCAATATCAATATCAATCAAATAAGTAGAAAAACACGAGAAATACGAGTAATAAGTCAGGTTCATTCTTCGCTATACGTTAGTCGTGACTGACCAGGAGAAAACGAAGCCTTTTCCATTAGATGTAGGCCTACAACAGAAGTATACAACTATAGGAAAAAGCTACATTCCATAGCTTTTATCTCAAAACTTACCTTTACTATTTGGTCGTCAATGATGATTGGTCCAACGAATAAAATAACTAACCCAAACACTGCAGTCAGAGTACCTGCGACAAAAAGTCCAATTGCTAACTTAGATTTATTCATTGTTATGGACACAGTTTAACTGTTCACCGATAAAACAGTAGGCCTACCGAAATGTATAGATAAAAACAACGCATGTACGCTATCTGCAATGTCAAGTTCACTGGCTTTTGTTCGGAGCGCTGCCTGGTTCGTTGCAGAGCTAAACAAGGCAAGAAGATGACGGACTGTCAACCGACTCACAACAACACCTCAAGTGTTGAAGGATCTTGCCACTCTTCAGAAGATGATCTTAAAGTCCAAAAAACAGGTACATTAATAAGGCTTGTCTTGAAGTCGAGTGTAAGCGATCAGCAGCGGAACCGCAGTGTTTATATCGTACAAGCCACGCCTTCCTTCACGCTGAGGCTGGTGGGGGCTGTAGTTTATTTGCGTTAACAGAGACGCATTTAATTTATGTCATGACGTTTCGTGCAAAATAAGAAAATGTGATATACACATTATTAATGTATATCAACATTGTATGAATAGCGTTTCCTCACATTTTAAGAACTGATCATACACTAACATTTGAAAACTAAACACATTTTATAAATGAGGCCCCAGGTGGGAAAGGAAGATGGAGCACAACATGTTGATCAATCACCTTTGGTTTGCAGTTGTGAATTATGAGGCAGACAGACAAACAACAGACCGATAATAATAATGCCATGTGTAAATTGTGGTGAAACGCTCTGGACCGAAAGAGCCCCGTGGAAGGCAGCAAATCTGTACACTCAAGGCTGACTTACTGACATACACATTACAGTTTCAGATGAGTTTTTGAAACCTCCAGCCCTTCAAAGACATAGTAAAAGGGAAGCCTTTAGTTTAGACAGAAAACACCACGTATTCGTTAACCATTTATTTATTAGAAGATTGCAGTACATCAGGCTTAGCATTAAGCTCTGCTACTCCAGGGTAACTCAATGCCAGAGCATACATCATGTAAGATAATAATAATTACAGGCAGTGAACAAGATGTGCTATACCAATCCCCCTGACCGAAACAAAAGCCGAGGCCAAACAGGTGAAGGCTGGGGTGCGTGGTGGGAAAGCAGAAAACAGACATGCATGGCATACAGCGCATGTCAAATCAGAATTTGAATGACTTTTTATTCGTCACATACACAGTGTACAGCAGGTATAAAAGGTGCAGTGAAATGCTTATGCGGTAGCTCCCTCAACAATGCAGTACATTAATCAATTTCAATAAATGGTCACAGAGTCTACACAGTTTAGTAGAATGTTGTAGTGGGCATTGTAGCTCTTAACACTGCAGTAAAATGTCAAACAGTACACAATCATTTTAAATTTAAAATAAATCAAGAAATGGCACAGCATATCTAATCAAATAGCCCTGTAACAATTATCCAAATGCAATTAACACAATATATACTAAGAGTGATATGTACAGCAGTAGATATATTAGAATCTAGTATAGAAATAAGTCAAGAATCTTGTACTTTGACAAATCTTGTACTGTGACAAACTCATATCCTCTTGGTCACAGGCAACCGGTAATGTCCTGCTTACAGTGCAGCTACACCATCAGATTTGTGAGTGTGAAAGAATTATGGCCACAGACTTATTGGCCCAGAATGCATTTCTGCACATCACACAAGCTGCACAGAATCAAGAACATAATTATCCAATTATCACCACGAAAGTATCATTAGCTTAAAACTAGCAGTGCTAAAGGACACTTGATGTTGAGCAAGGGTGCGCATGCTCCAAAACATTGTGTGGGCCTAATCATAGAATTACATATTAATTCAATACGATCTCTATGGACATAGTCATAAAGATGTATGTATTTTCAGTTGTAAAATGTATTACATTTTATTGTGGCGTAAACACAACCTGTCATGATGGTTTTAAAAAAAAATCTGACTTTCAATGTCTCCTTCACTAGGCTACCCAAGCGCATTCATCCACTTGCCACATATTTCCAGCCTCCAAACAATGGAGAATGGAAAGAGACCATTACGCAAAACACCAAAAAGTGTAATGACAGTTTGATGTTTATGCTGATGAAGGTAGAGAACCTATTTTGGAAGGTTTGCAAACTTGGTAAAATATTGTCAGTAATGAGCTGCAGTGAAAAGAGGTTATTGTGTATTTTCCTGTAACTTAACGGCAGCCTGTTGCGAATTTGTCATTTCTTAACAGGAAACTACAATAACTTACAAAATGTTGCCTGTAACAAACTTGCTGCCACGAGCAATCTTGCCAATAACCAACTGTGCCTCCACTAACTTCTGTTGACAACATGCACATCGCTTGCTGATTGGCAGCATACTCTAACAGTGGTAGCCTATCAGAAGATTGCAGGCACAGTTTATTATAGGTGTGGCTTTCAGCTAGCGCTTTTCGGTCTCCCATAAGAGGGAATGTCATCCCAGTTAACGTGGTCTGTTCATAAACTATTAAATTGTGTGCTAGCAGGAGGAGACGAGTTTGATAAGTACTCACCCCATTCCTGTACAAAGGACTGAAGGCAGCTTTATAATGAAGTTGCTTTTAACATGTTTTCATTTCTTAAATGTTTTACCCTGGTTAAATAATTTGTACACATTTCAAATGCCTTTTACAGATTTTATGTTTTACAAGAAAAAGTACTTTTATTCATGGTTGTTTCTATTGTTTTTAACATGTACTTTTTAACTAATTTCAATGCAATATTCAAATGCTGTTTTTTTATGCTTTTATGCCATTTTTATGTGCATAAAATGATCTACAAAAATATAATCGAGCTATTTTTAAAGAAAATTCAACAAGAAAAAACAAGAAAAATGGCATGTTAAATCAGGAATAGCGTGTTGACTAGCCAGTAGGCAGTGACTTTGATAGCCATGGGATGGTATGGACGAGAGGATGCCTCAACACCAGACAAAGGGTCTCCCGCAACATTTAAGGTACCGGTGGCCACGGCCTGACAGTGCTACGGCGCCTAGAGGAGGGATCTGTGCCCCGAAGGAATGGGACTGAGTTGATTCAGAAGAGCAGGAGGAGGCGAGTTTGATAAGGACTCACCCTGTTCCTACACAAAGGACAGAAGACAGCTTTTTGAACAAAGTGACTTTTTAACATGTTTTCATGCCTCAAAAATGTAAACTCTTGTTTAAATCATATGTGCACATTTTAGATGGATTTTACTGATTGGATTTTTTTTAAAGTACTATCTTAGGCAGCTTTGTTGTTTTCAATAAAAAAAAAAAAACCTTTTTGTAAATGTTCAATGCTGTTTTTAACACCTATTATGCTATTTTGAAGTGTACAAAGTACTATGTAAAAGTATGAGCTGTTTTAATGAAACAGTAGGTGACAAAAAAGCTGCATGTAATACAAAAGATACATAAGATATTTAATTTGTATTTAACTTATTTATTATGGATCCCCATTAGCTGCTGCCAAGGAACATTTAAGGCAGTTATACAGTTAAAAACATTAAGTGTGTGCCCCCACACTATTCTACAACGCAACATACATGTATAGCTAGTCTCCATATAATTGTACTACTCACTTACCTACCACACCATCAGGTCAGTGAGTATGATGAACTAGCTACAGTAAGTTACTATAACTCACTTGTAACTAGTTGACAGTAAATGATTGACAATTAAACAGTAACTTCCAGCGAACCAGCTGTCATTAAGCTAGTAGAAATTGTACAGTAACCTCTTAACAATGCAGATCTCAATTGTCACAAGATCGTATAAATATTGCAGAACTGACAATGTGGAGACAAAAAAGGCCTTAAGTTTAATCAACATAACAATAAATCCACTTAAAATGATACACCATTCACACTGAAGGTTGGCAAAAATACAACATATTTTAGACCATGACCCCAAATATGCTAATGAGCCCCACCAGCACATTGCCCCCTCCTACATTCCAAAGTGCAGTAATGACTGTACCTAATGCTGCATTCGTTGCCAAGTGGGAAGTGGGAGTTTACCCTCCAACTGGTAATTACTAGTGGAAAATGCATCTTCTCCAAATTCTCCAACATGCTGACCTCTGACGCCACCTACTAAAGAAATTAGCTCGATAACAGTATTTTTGGCAGTTAAATGTAACAACAAAACATTATTTATAAAAAGCAATCTATTAAAATGGTTTTTGAACTGTATAATTTGGTTACATGAATGATAGCTGTACTTTAAGTTAATGTTTGTTTTTTTTACAGGATTTTTCTTTGCTCGTCTCTGGAGAGATTAATCTAGGTCAGCCATTGGCTAGACCATCAGAAGCTAGATAAACGCTCTGCCATTCACCTGTATTAGGGCAACATTTTAGATTGATAGTGGAATCAACCATTCACAATTTGACTTAATGGTTGGACCCGTTCTTATGGAAACTTCTGCCTTGAAGGCTAGGTCACTGCACAATAGCAAGCAGTAGTTTTACCACGGTCTACCAAGCTAGCTTTTATTGTCAGCTAGTTTGCAGTGGTTTCGAGCAGGTGTTATCATAGAGGGAATTGCTGCTAATTTGTTAGCTTCTCCCTTTTCAAGAATAACTTTCAACTATAAGTTAAGATTCAAAGGATCATCATCTGGTGAGTGGAACTGTGTTGTTTTCTTTCTTTTGTTATCCATCTCTTTGAAATTAACTTAAGTGTGTGAAACTTTTTAAAGTGGAACTGCATTTTAGCAACATGTAATCTTATTACAATCTGTTCATATATACCCCCAGGAAGAATATGACACTTTTTTAAACATTTTCTGACAAGCGACCACTTAGATATGGCCCTTTTCACGTTTTGATAAATTCTTAGAATGTTTGGGAATTACCTATACTAAGGCATTTGTAAAAATTCTATAGCAATATAGAGTGGGAAAGTGGCCTAGCGTTTGTACAATTGTTAGACACTGCAGTAAATAAACCTGAATAAAAACATCTGTCTTGTCCAGGACCGGAGTCTGCACAAAGCCAATGAGAACCACAGTAGGCCTTTATACAAACAAGCCAAATGCCACACAGGCCTGCCATCATTCACTTTGAACTGGACTGTGTGTTTACAGGCAGTTGCAACAGCGTGACATTAGATCATTAGAACGCATTTGCCAAAACCCACAAAATACACCTGAATAGATTTCTGCAAATATGCAAACACTCTTACATTCCCAGCCTTAGTTACATTTTTGTTTTTGTCCAGAATATTGAGTCATTGAAACTGAAACAGTGCATCCTGAATGGAGACAGAAAACAATGTACCAGGCCAGCTGTGATTTACAAACTGATAGCAATATTTTTTGGACTATCAATAAATGTATTGGCGAATTGTATTAATCATGCATTGAACTGCATCCATGTATTCTGCTAACGTCATGGAAAGTTGAGTCAAATATAACATATTTGTAAATTGTCTTATAAAGTTGGTTTTGTAGCATAAACAGGGAATTTAATATTTTTTACTCATATTATGATTGTCTGTTTGTTTCATATCTGCAAAGTAGTTTACTTTTTATGGCTGCAGGGGCAGTATTGAGTAGCTTGGATGAAAAGGTGCCCATTGTAAACGGCCTGCTCCTCAGTCTCAGTTGCGAATATATGCATATTATTAGTAGTATTGGATAGAAAACACTCTGAAGTTTCTAAAATTGTTTGAATTATGTCTGTGAGTATAACAGAACTCATATTGCAGGCAAAAACCTGAGAAATTCCACTTCCTGTTTGTATTTTTCTGGGGGTGGCAGATTTTCAACTAAGCTCTCATTGAAATTACAGCGAGATATGGATGAGTTTTCCCTTCTTACGCCTTCCACTAGATGTCAACAGTCAATAGAACTTTGTCTGATGACTCTAATGTGAAGGGGGGTCGAATGAGACAGGAAATAGTCACCACTGCCACGAGTTGACCATGCTTTCATCATGCGCGTTCACAGGGGAAGGACCTACGTTCCACCGGTCATCTGAAGTCATTCTAATTCTCCGGTTGGAATGTTATTCAAGATATATGTAAGCAACATTCTAAAGATTGATTCAGTACATCGTTTGACATGTTTCTACTGACTGTTACGGAACTTTTTGACATTTCGTCACGTTATAGTGGACGCGCTTTGTGACTTTGAAATTGTTTACCAAACGTGCTAACCAAAGTAGCTAATTGTACATAAATAACAGACATTTTCAAACAAATCAAGCATTTATTGTGGACCTGGGATTCCTAGGACTGCATTCTGATGAAGTTCATCAAAGGTAAGGAAACATTTATCATGTATTTTCTGGTTTCTGTTGACTCCAACATGGCGGCTAATTTGGCTACTGTTCTGAGCTCCGTCTCAGATTATTGCATGGGTTGCTTTTTTCGTAAACCTTTTTTGAAATCTGACACAGCGGTTGCATTAAGGAGAGGTATATCTATAATTCCATGTCTATAACTTGTATTATCATCTACATTTATGATGAGTATTTCTGTTGAAACGATGTGGCTATGCAAAATCACTTGATGTTTTTGGAACTAGTGAATCTAATACGCCAATGTAAACTCAGATTTTTTGATATAAATATGAACTTTATCAAACAAAACATGCATGTGTAACATGAAGTCCTATGAGTGTCATCTGATGAAGATAATTCAAGGTTAGTGATGAATTTTATCTTTTTCTGCTTTTTGTGAATGCTATATTTAGCTGGAAAATGTCTGTGCTTATTGTGGTTTGGTGGAGACCTAACATAATCGTTTGTAATGCTTTCGTTGAAAAGCCTATTTGCCTATATTAACAACAAGATTAACTTTAAAATGAATTTGAATTTGGCGCCCTCTATTTTCACTGGTAGTTGTCATATCGATCCCGTTAGCGGGATTGCAGCTATAACAAGTTAAAACGCTGTCAGTTCCACTTTAAACTTTGGGTCACAGGTTACTTTGTGTGCTAAACATGATTTTTTAAATTTTTTTATGTGAAGTTATAGTGGTACATTTTGATTGGGAAATGCTTAATGGTTGTGTTTTTGTATTCTGATGATTGGGCCCTACTGGCTTATTATGTCGGAGTTTATGGATTGCTTGTCCTTTAACGTTCAAATACAGAGAGCATTTTTGCACACTTAGGCCTAGATTTGATCAGATCCACATAGCGGACACCTGGTTGTTTCTGCTGTGTCGGAGGTGGCGTTGGGTTAAAGATGTTAAATCTACAAGTGTCTCCCGGCATTATACCTGAAGCGGAAACTGCCATTGGCTGCACGGAGCTGCATTAAGACAAATCCCATGCAGCGATTTTTACAAGTTAGAACACTGGAATGTGATACAGTATTTAATCTACACCTCGATAAGGTTGATAGAAATCCTAATTTTCTTTAACAATTTGACAGCTCTAATGCAGTTACACCTTTAATGCAGTTACACCTCTGACATCGCCAAAACACCAGCTATACGGATGTCGTCTATTGCGTGTTTACGCTTGATTTGATTGAATCTAGGCCTTAATGTCAAGTGTCACTGAGCACTGCTACTTTTCAGCTGGTGTTGTCAGATAATCTCACAATTAAGGACTTTATTCCGGGCAACTTTCAGCAAAGTGCAGAAATGTATTCTTGCCAATAAATCTGTGGCTGATCTCTGACCTAGCGGCGAACCAGGAAATGCAGTTTTCTGTCATCTAAGGGGTTGTGCGTAAAATAAATCCCAGGTGTTGTTGTGTGCCAACCAATGTTAAAGTCAATTCAATTTAAGAATTCTTAGAATTATGACAATGTTCAAGTTTGCGCTCAGCAGACCTGCTCAGTGACAATTTTTTTTAGGTAACATTGCTTGCTAATATTCTAGTTCTAGTGCAACTAGGTGACTGACAAGTGGAAAACGGCTAATGTTATTTCGACAGACTAAGGGTGTTTTGGCTTCCTTACTAATGTTAACTAGAGCCTTAGCTAGCTAGCTAGCCATTTTCTATGCTAATATCTCTGGCTGTGGTAACCTTAGCTAGCTAGCTAATGTTAGCCTTGCGACCATGCTTGTGAAGCTAGCTTGCTGAAGTGAATATAACTAAATGTACGGTTTTTGTCCAAGTTTGGCTAGCTAACTATGTCAGTGTCTGTAACTATAGCTAACTAAATTTGGTAACAATGGCCTTTTCCAACATATCCCACAGACACACATGGGGTGCATTGCGAGGTTTGGTACTTGAAGGAGAAACTGTGTTGAATAATTTGTTACACTGTTTAGATTGAGCACATCTAAGCGAAATATATACTTTGTCATGAGAATATAAACGAATGGATGTGTTATAGACAATTATGCCAATACCATTTAGTGGCTGATTTGGTGATCTGGAATGCAGGTAATAAAGAAAAAAGTGATAGTGTGTTATCCCTTATTTCCAGCGATGAGAACCATGTAGCTATGACGCGTTTCTACACGATTTCACCGAAAGACCGCTTATGGTGCTTTCAAGGAAAACTGGGAACTCGGTCAAATCATGACGTCATTGATGATCTTCGGTTCGGAAATTTGGAGCTTTAGAAATATGCCCGTATTTCCGACCTGGAATTCCGAGTTGGATGACAGTTCAAAACTTTTTTTCCCAGTCAGAGTTCCCAGTTGTCTTGAACACAGCACCAGAAGTTAAATCATGGAGGATTTTTTTGATTTACCTGGTAATAGAACGTAGCAGTCGGACATCTGTTTTTGTCTTGTCCTGTCCTGTCCCATCCCGTGTATGTATCGTTTTCTTCATTTTCTTTGTATATATTTCGCATATACTTTTAATCTCAATTTCCATCTACGGACTGAACATACTCTCCTGCAACCTGCCTCACCCAATGTGGTACGGACTGCTATTTTTATACTTTAGAACCAGAACCCCCACCAGAAGCTAGCCAACTAACTAGCTACAAGCCAGCTGTCAGTTGCTAGCGGTCATCACTGCTAGTGGTTATCACTGTTAGCTCGGACATCAGCCAGCCTCAGATTGCTTCCTGCCAGTCTGCACAGCGCGATTTCAACCCAGAGCATATCGGACTGTTTTTTCTCTAACGTATATCGGACTGTTTTTTCTCTACCACATCTCTGGATTCGTACCGCAAGCTCTGAACCTTTACACCGGATCATCACAGCTAGCTAGCTGCTATCCGAGTGGCTACTCCTGGCTAACATCTCTGTCTGAAGCAAGCACCAGATAGCCTGGAGCTAGGCCCATCTCCCGGCTAGCCGAAGAGGTCCATCAGCCAATTCTTGGGCTACAATACCTTGTTTGTCAAACCCTATGATCACTCGCCTACACATGCCTCTCCTTAATGTCAATATGCCTTGTCTATTGCTGTTTTGGTTAGGGATTATTGTCTTATTTCACTGTAGAGCCTCCAGCCCTGTCCGATATGCCTTATCTAGCCCTTTTGTTAAAGTTGAGGTCCACCTGGCTTATCTCGTTCCTCTAGACACAAATCCTCTCTCATCGTCACTCAATGCCTAGGTTTACCTCCACTGTACTCACATCCTACCATACCCTTGTCTGTACATTACGCCTTGAATCTATTTTTCCACGCCCAGAAATCTGCTCCTTTTACTCTCTGTTCTGAACGCACTAGACGACCAGTTCTTATAGCCTTTAGCCCTACCCTTATCCTACCCCTCCTCTGTTCCTCTGGTGTTGTATAGGTTAACCCAGGTCCTGCAGCCCCCTGCACCACTCCCATTCCCCAGGTGCTCTCATTTGTTGACTTTTGTAACCGTAAAAGCCTTGGTTTCATTCATGTTAACATTAGAAGCCTCCTCCAAGTTTGTTTTATTCACTGCTTTAGCACACTCTGCCGACCCAGATGTCCTAGCTGTGTCTGAATCCTGGCTTAGGAAGGCCACAAAAAAATCCTGACATTTCCATCCCTAACTATAACATTTTCCGACAAGATAGAACTGCCAACGGGAACTGCCAAATTTACTGCAGAGATAGCCTGCAGAGTTCTGTCATACTATCCAGGTCTGTGCCCAAACAATTCGTGTTTCAACTTTTACAAATCCACCTTTCCAGGAACAAGTTTCTCACCGTTGCCACTTGTTATAGACCCCCTTCAGCCCCCAGCTGTGCCTTGGACACCATATGTGAATTGAAGGATCTAAAGGAGCTAAAGGATCTGGACCTCAAATGGTGTTTAATGGTAGTCTGGTGAGAGCACAGGCTGCAGGATCAGTCAGTCTTACTAGGGGGGGCATACCCTCTCCAGTTGTGTCTCTTCTCACCCAAAAACACCTCATCGTGGAGCTGTCTCGATGGGCTGCAACACACAGACCTGATGCCACTACTAGCTCTGCATGACAGACAGGCATGTCTGTTCTACACACTGTGTTTCTATCTGGACATTGTGTATGTTCTGTCTGTTTTTCTGGCTTTTATTTTGATTTAAAAAATATATATGTATTGAAAACTATAGAAACGGACTGAAGCCGGTGATCAATACTATTCTCGTGTGATCAGACATAAAAGCCTGGTGTTACAAGCGCCATGCTCTTCCAACTGAGCTTAAAAGGACCTGTCTGGTGGAGTGATCAAGAGCTGAAATGGTTGTTCTGTCACATGCCTTCCTGCCCAATCGCTGACAGAAGCATAACGCCGTTTTTGACACAGGCACACACTCTGAATCACACGGCCTCTGACATGGTGACAGTCACATTACCAAAACACGTGGTTTTCCCGCGAGTACTTCCTTTTCTTTGTCTAGAGTAACATTCTATCAGGTAAACACTGCACTGATTTCTATCAGTTTATTCACAGTGAATACTTTTATTAGTGGTAGAACATGAAGTCAAGAGGCTGTCTGTCTGCCCTCTTATTGCTCAGTCAGACTCAAACAGAATTCGAATTATAACTTCATTAGAGCTACAAAAAAAAACATTCCTTTCCTAAACATAGCTAAATTCTGTTTTCGAATAGTTTTCTCTCAAGGTAGCATTGTATTTATAAGCGGCTCAGAGTAGAATTGCTGATCTTGCATTTAAGATTTGAATGAATGAACGGGGGGGGGGGGGGGGGGGGGGCTGATCCTAGATCACCCCTCCAACACAACTGCCCACAGTGGTGTTGGAATGAAGAGGATGGGCAATCAAATCACAATAGAGCGATGCACATAATTACTCAACAGCTTCATTGGTTTGAGTTGGGGAAGGTGGACTCAAATCATTACAAGTACTCAAAAGTCATGCAACAGTTCATTTTCCATACTTAATAGGTCACATGCATGTGATGAGTGTTACAATAGAAAAATACTTAAAAAAATATCCATGTGGTGTTTGGGGAAACTCAAAGGCGAGTAGTAATGTTAGTTAGCAGTAATGTTAGTCTGGAATTCAATCAAACACATGCAACCACAGTGGGACTGGCACTGTCAACTCCCTCCACTGGGATACACTGCTGTGCAAATCAAATGCAGTTGAGAAAGATTCCAGAAAACGTGCACAGTTTTTTGATTGTATAGTATTTATCCTTTGATGGTATTTATATTATATGACCAGTATAGTGATTTTATTTTGTGTTGCAATGGCATCCTGGTATTTCAAGTACAGTATACTAAAGTATGTACAGTACCAATCAAAAGTTCTAACACACCTACTCATTCAATGATTTTTCTTCATTTTGCTATTTTCTACGTTGTAGAATAATAGTGAAGACATCAAAACTATGAAATAGCACATATGGAAACATGTAGGAACCAAAAAAGTGTTAAACAAATTCTTTAAAGTAGCCACCCTTTGCCTTGATGACACCTTTGCGCACTCTTGACAGTATCTCAACCAGCTTCACCTGGAATGCTTTTCCAACAGTCTTGAAGGAGTTCCCATATATGCTGAGCACTTGTTGGCTGCTTTTCCTTCACTCTGCGGTCCAACTCATCCCAAATCATCTCAATTGGGTTGAGGTCGGGTGACTGTGCAGACCAGGTCATATGATGCAGCACTATGATGCAGCACTCCATCACTCTCCTTCAAATAGCCTTTACGCAGCCTGGAGGTGTGTTGAGTCATTGTCCTGTTGAAAAACAAATGATAGTCCCACTAAGCATAAACCAGATGGGATGACGTATCACTGCAGAATGCTGTGGTAGCCATGCTGGTTAAGTGTGCCTTGAACCTCAAAAGGTTCTACAGCTGCACCGTCGAGAGCATCCTGACTGGTTGCATCACAGCCTGGTATGGCAACTGCTCAGCCTCCGACCTCAAGGCACTACAGAGGGTAGGTAGTGCGTACGGCCCAGTACATCACTGGGGCAAAGGTTCCTGCCATCCAGGACCTCTATACCAGGCGGTGTCAGAGGAAGGCCCTAAAAATGGCCAAAGACTCCAGCCACCCTAGTCATAGACTGTTCTCTCTGCTACCGCATTACAAGCGGTACCGGAGTCCCAGTTCTAGGTCCAAGAGGCTTCTAAACAGCTTCTACCCCCCAAGCCATAAGACTCCTGAACAGCTAATCAAATGTCTACCCAGACTATTTGCACTGCCCCCCCCCCCCTTACACCGCTGCTACTCTCTGTTGTTATTATCTATGCATAGTCACTTTAATAACTCTACCTACATGCACATATTACCTCAATTACCTCGACTAACATTGACTTTGTACTGGTACCCCCCTTTATATAGTCTTGCTATTGTTATTTTACTGCTGCTCTTTACTTGAATTCTTATTCTTATTCGAATGTATTTATTTTTTCATTTTAACTGCATTGTTGGTTAGGGGCGCGTAAGTAAGCATTTCATTGTTAGGTCTACACCTGTAGTATTCAACGCATGTGACTAATAAAATTTGATTTGATTTGATGTGTCTCCATGCACTCACTTCCTCCAAATGGCCCTGGTTTCCTGTTCTAAAGCCGTCACGAGACACAGCCCCAGAACAAAAAAGGACACAGCAGTTTATCTGACTCCCGGCCCAGAAAGACAATTTCCATAGACGGCCACAGAGAAGTAATATTAGAAAATTCCTAATAAGACACAGTAGTCATCTTTGTGCACAAAACATCCATTAAATTAATCAAATAATTGTCACTGAGACTGTTTTTTATGTTGCTATTGTCATCATTCACAGCCCAACGTGATGACATTGTGTGTTAGTGTGCATGTCAGTATAAACTGGATGCAACCTGAAAATAGGCGGTCCATAAATTGGCATATGCAAACATTAGTAGATTACCTTGATAACAACGGTCAGACATCTTGGAAGAAATCCCCAGTTCTTATTATAACTCAGTGGTAGGGCCAACATTACAGTCAAATATATTGATATCGGAGAGTACCAACAGTCATTTGTAGTTGGGCCACTGTATAGACGGGTTGGTTGTTTAGCAACAAAACCGACATGTGCGCAACTATGGGGCAAAAGAGATGGGGTTGGCTTAGATTGTTGATAACATTTAAATTACATTTAGTCTCCAAGTACTTAACTAAAACATAAATACATTTGCACAATGAGCACTTGTTGTCTCTCAAATGTCATTGCTACATTTGTTAGTTAGCTAGCTAGCGAATCTTTGCAAATATTAGCATTTACACGAGGTCAGTCAAAACACCTCAAGACAAGACATGGTATCAATAACAATACAACAAGCTGAAAAGCCATCTTTGATTCCCCACATAGCAGCTTTTTGTCATTGTTGCTGAATATATCTGACCGTTCAGAATCATAACAACTCTCGGACATATGAATAGGCTAGGCTAGTTTGTCTCAGCCTGTACGGCTGAAGCTCTAGCTCCCCGTAGCTGCACTGCTGTGTGAAAAATTAGCTGTGTGGGAAGATAGTCCAATATTTGAGGCCATAATCGTTTTCCTTGTCAAATCACACATACAACAGGAATATACCAAAATAGCTTGACAATGACGTGCAAATGTTTTCAAACGTGTTTATTCCTCCAAAATCACATTCCAACCATGGATGGAAGTAATTGTTGAAGGAAGAATGTTTGCAGTAACATTTACATCATCATGAAAAAATACATATATCTCTCCTGACGAGTTCAGAACTAGGGAGTAAGTTGAGAAATAAATAGAAGTTAATACATTTTATAATTTTGCTCTAGTGTTGAAATGGTCTCCTGTGTGGTGACAGTCTGGAAAGAGAAACACATCATGTGTTTGTAGTCACTCTATCATCCCAGTAGAGTGACTGTAGTAGTATTGTGTGTGTAGTAGTAGTGTAATATTTTAAGTTCATCTTCTCTCCTCTGTTCTGCTCCAACCAATCAGGTCTCTTCATCCTTCGTCTCTGTTTTTGATGGGGTCAGACTTGTCGTCTGTGCTAGACAAACCCGTATTGAGGATTGTGAGGCAACACACTGTTATAACATTGGACTGTTTATTTATCAATTATAACGTCTCACCTTTTACACCATTTTCTGCATCTTGTGGATGAGGGCAATCATGTGACCAGTGTCCTCCTTCGGCTTCTTATAGGACGAGATCGGAAGCGCAACCTTCTCCAGTCTGCTACTAAGACCTTCCTGGCTGGCAAATTTGAGCCATATTAGCATATTATAATACTTTTTTATTTTTTTTATTTTTTTTACCTTTATGTAACTAGGCAAGTCAGTTAAGAACAAATTGTCATAAGCAAGGGAGAGTGAAGAAAGGTAAAGAGGGGGAGGTGGTAGAGAGAGAAAATAAGGTTAGCCAGTCTAAATCTATGACATTAACAACATGTATAATAGGAGTCTAACATATTATGTGAGTGAGTGAGTGAGTGAGTGAGTGAGTGAGTGAGTGAGTGAGTGAGTGAGCGTGTGTGTGAGAAAGAGAATGAAAAGAGAGAGAGGTACGTGTGCATGTATAACCGAGTGTGTCCTGTCGGGCTGTGATGCTGAGTTCCGGGGCTTGCCTTGTCCCACCTGCTGCCTCCAGGGCCTGCAGCAGGCTGGGGATGTTGACCACACTGCCCCTGTTAGACACCACTTCAGCCCCCACAGCTGGTGTTGCCTCCCTGGACCCTCCAGACTTCCAGCCACACGCCTCCTCCTTCACTGGAGCTCCACGTAACAGCCCACAGTTACTTGAACACACAGAGAGAGCGACTTAACATGTATGTGTACAGTCGTGGCCAAAAGTTTTGAGAATGACACAAATATTAATTTCCACAAAGTTTGCTGCTTCAGTGTCTTTAGATATTTTGTCAGATGTTACTGTAGAATACTGAAGTATAATTACAAGCATTTCATAAGTGTCTAAGGCTTTTATTGACAATTACATGAAGTTGATGCAAAGAGTAAATATTTGTAGTGTTGACCCTTCTTTTTCAAGACCTCTGCAATCTGCCCTGGCATGCTGTCAATGGCAGCCCATTCTTGCTTAATCAATGCTTGGAGTTTGTCAGAATTTGTGGGTTTTTGTTTGTCCACCTGCCTCTTGAGGATTGACCACACGTTCTCAATGGAATTAAGGTCTGGGGAGTTTCCTGGCCATGGACCCAAAATATTGATGTTTTGTTTCCCGAGCCACTTAGTTATCACTTTTGCCTTATGGCAAGGTGCTCCATCATGCTGGAAAAGGCATTGTTCGTCACCAAACTGTTCCTGGATGGTTCGGAGAAGTTGCTCTTGGAGGATGTGTTGGTACCATTCTTTATTCATGGCTGTGTTCGTATGCAAAATTGTGAGTGAGCACACTCCCTTGGCGGAGAAGCAACCCCACACATGAATGGTCTCAGGATGCTTTACTGTTGGCATGACACTGGACTGATGGTAGTGCTCATCTTGTCTTCTCCGGACAAGCTTTTTTCCGGATGCCCCAAACAATCGGAAAGGGGATTCATCAGAGAAAATGACTTTACCCCAGTCCTCAGCAGTCCAATCCCTGTACCTTTTGCAGAATATCAGTCTGTCCCTGATGTTTTTCCTGGAGAGAAGTGGCTTCTTTGCTGCCCTTCTTGACACCAGGCCTTCCTCCAAAAGTCTTCGCCTCACTGTGCGTGCAGATGCACTCACACTTGCCTGCTGCTATTCCTGAGCAAGCTCTGTACTGGTGGTGCCCCGATACCGCAGCTGAATCAACTTTAGGAGACGGTCCTGGCACTTGCTGGACTTTCTTTGGCGCCCTGAAGCCTTCTTCACAACAATTGAACCGCTCTCCTTGAAGTTCTTGATGATCCGATAAATGGTTGATTTAGGTGCAATCTTACTGGCAGCCATATCCTTGCATGTGAAGCCCTTTTGTGCAAAGCAATGATGATGGCACGTGTTTCCTTGCAGGTAACCATGATTGACAGAGGAAGAACAATGGTTCCAAGCACCACCCTCCTTTTGAAGCTTCCAGTCTGTTATTCAAACTCAATCAGCATGACAGAGTGATCTCCAGCCTTGTCCTCGTCAACACACCGGTGTTAATGAGAGAATCACTGACATGATGTCAGCTGGTCCTTTTGTGGCGGGGCTGAAATGCAGTGGAAATGTTTTTTGGGGGATTCAGTTCATTTGAATGGCAAAGAGGGACTTTGCAATTAATTGCAATTCATCTGATCACTCTTCATAACATTCTGGAGTATATGCAAATTGCCATCATACAAACTGAGGCAGCAGACTTTATGAAAATGTATATTTGTGTCATTCTCAAGACTTTTGGCCACGACTGTATGTTATATGACTGTTTATGAATGTGTTTGTGTAATGGTTCAAACAAGGACTTTGTCATTATCTATCCTAAGTGGTGTTATGGTCAAAAACATACCCTACATAAACTGTGGCATGTAATGAAGGTAGATGTATCCAGTATCTCTGTTTGTCCATTATATCATTATCTATTCAATATCTATAGTTGTCTTGTAGAAACAGAGTAAAGTACAGATCCTTATCTTTATTGGCCACCACTCTCTTTCGCTCAGTGTGGTGTATGTGTGTGTGTGTGTGTGTGTGTGTGTGTGTGTGTGTGTGTGTGTGTGTGTGTGTGTGTGTGTGTGTGTGTGTGTGTGTGTGTGTGTGTGTGTGTGTGTGTTTGTGTTTGTGTGTGTATAATGGTGTGAAGATGGCTCATTCACAACGTTATCATCCAGCAGGAGAGTAAAAGTGAGGCCATTTCTCCTTATTTAAATTGATTGTGTAAACACCTCTGATCTCATAGCTCTAGGGCCGTTGGAATATCCACTTTACATCCTGGCCTTGAGGCAATCGCCTGACACAGAGAAGGAATTTCAGATAATTTTAGATAAGAGAATGCATAGCCTTCCATGCTGATATTAGGTTCTGGCTCCTCCCAGCGAGAGGCTATCTTGTGTGGACATTGTCCCTCCACACACCTTATTCAACAACTCCTGCACCTGGGTAGGTGTGAGCCACAGCCCTAGTGACAGTAAGATGTTGAGAAGGTCAACTCACCTGTCGCTGCAGGTGAGAATAGAGAGCGGTCATTATAATAATTTATTTTGTATCACGAGGATGAATTTACTCCAAAGCAGATTAGTACATTACATATCAGTAAAACTCTGTGTGGTCTAGGGGCCTACTTTACCTCGAAGGCCTCCTTGGTTGTTGAGGTGTGCTGCTTCAGGAGAGAGGAGAGGGGGACGGGGCTAGCCCAGGTCTACGTTCTGTAACCAGGCACAGGTTGGCAGGGAGAGGGGCCCCCTCCTGATACACAGACAATGTCAAAGCCTTAGAATAGCAGCGAGCTGTGACTACTAGATGATATGGCTGGAACTCACTCACAAACACAAGGTCACACACATCTGATGTTACGTTCTGAATGTGTTCTTGTCCTCCTCCGTAGGTACCATCCGCCAGACATCGGGTAACAGAGACACTTATACCTGATAGAGAGAGAGGGAGGGTTGTTCATTCCAATTCACTGTTACTGGTTTGTAGATGGAGTGCCACATAAAGTGGAAAAGGGCAAAACAAAGCAAGCATCTGATTGGCTGTTGTACTGCCTATGTATATGTGTGTGTATATCTGTGAGAGTTGAGAGAGCGGGCGGATTTGATTACACTGAGCCGTGGGGCACCGGTCTACGGCCCGTAGCGTGAACGGGCAAAAACGGTGAGGGAGGAGTGCCCTTCTCAAATCTGTTCGGTCATGTTGTCAACAAGGCAGCATGATGCATCGTCCAGAAACATACATCTCTTTTCCATTAAAAATATCTGTTTGTATTTTCAAACTAGTTTTCATTGGGAATGCAGATAAAGCTTTTTTTTTTTAAATCAATACTCATCATGCTTACGTCACTTTTGTTTTGAGCCAATTATGTCACAATTTTATGGGTCCGACTTCGCCTTTTGAACAGGAGGCTGCCCGATTCCAAAACGGATACACTCATCTTTAACCCAGTGCAAAACACGCCTTTCTGGACGCCCGGGACAAATTAATCTAATCTCCCCAGTGTGTGAGCATGAACATGTGCTTGTGTAGTGTGTGTGTGGGACTGACTGTGAACGTGTGTGTATACTGACCACTGGGAGCAGGCGCCGAGGTCCAATCCACTACGTTCCATCACGCAGTGCAAGGCGGTCCTCAGCAGTGCCTGAAGGTCCTTCAGCAGACTTGGACCCCACTTCCCCCAACAGGAACTGTCGAAGAAGGGGGAGAGGAGAGAAAGATGATGTGCTTATTATAGTTGAGGTAAATTGCGGTCTGTACCCAATCACAACGTAACCGTCCTCACCTTGATGAAAGAGGCATGGTGCCCACAGCGCTCACCTGTGGTTATGTCTGATCATACTGCACCGTCTGTACAGCTCCTCTGATCTGGCCATGGACAACAGCAGCACCTGTGACACACACACAGTTACCATCCATTGGGCAAACAAGACACACGGGTGGTGAGTGTGTGTGAGTGCCTTATTCTGTGGCCTCTCTCTCTGTGTGTTGGTTGGGCTCGGGCTGG
The DNA here is from genome assembly GCF_013265735.2 of Oncorhynchus mykiss. NCBI lineage: Eukaryota > Metazoa > Chordata > Actinopteri > Salmoniformes > Salmonidae > Oncorhynchus > Oncorhynchus mykiss. Next base: position 11,058,014 of record NC_048593.1, on the reverse strand, counting down.
GCCGGACCTAAGAGACAGGGCTGTGGGAAGAGGAAGGGGAGTGGAGGGGCTAGGAGGAAGGAAGGAAGGAAGGAAGGAAGGAAGGAAGGAAGGAAGGAAGGAAGGAAGGAAGGAAGGAAGGAAGGAAGGAAGGAAAGCTGTCAATCCAGTTGATTGTGAGGTGGCAGAAGCGGGAGGTGCGGGTAGTGACGCTGGAGCTCTAGACTGTCACAGGACACACTGGGGGAGACAGGGAGAAGGGAGGGGAGGATCAATTACCAGATGTACAGATTTGTTGAATGCCTGATTAGATAAATGAATGAATGACAGGTAGACTCACCAATTTCTGGGGAAGCAGGAGAAGAGGGCAGGACTGAGGTGTAGTAGTGGAGGTCTTTTTGGGATGAGCTCACTTCTCCTCCTCCTTCCACCTTCTCCTCTTCTGGTCACAACCCCTCACTCTGCTGTCCTCCCAGAAACACACATACATGAACACATGGCCCAATCTCACAGAACATACATTTTCCTTTGAGGTGCACAAAGAGACAAATCACACACCTCAGCGGATCTCTTTCTGGTGCCTCTGCCCCAGCCATCAAGTCGATGACCATCGTTGGTCACCACCTTTCAAAGTGTGTTGCATTCTGGGGAGAAAAATTGTCAGACAGGTGCAAGTGTAGCACATGGGGATGTGTAAAACGTACTCCTCAGTCTAAAGTGTCCCCACTTATGCAAGCAAATAGCTAGCTTTTAGTGTGGTGCCGACTGGTACGATACTTCGGGAGGGTGGTCACGTGTGCAAGCAAGGCATAGGTACTGGGCTCGAGCCTCAGTGTGAGCATAATCAGGAGGAAGTGGTACTCGCTAAGCAAACAGCGTGACGTCCTTTACACCTACATTGGCTAAAAACATTTTCAGGTTCTTGCCATAGATTCTCAAGCAGATTTAAGTCAAAACCGTAACTCGGCCACACAGAAACATACACTATCTTCTTGGTAAGCAACTCCAGTGTAGATTTAGGTTATTGTCCTGCTGAAAGGTGAATTAATCTCCCAGTGTCTGGTGGAAAGCGGACTGAATCTGTTTTTTTTCTAGGATTTTGCCTGTTATTAGCTCAATTTTTTTATCAAAAAAAAATCCCCAGTCCTTACTAGCATACTCATATCATGATGCAGTGACCACTATTCTTGAAAATATGAGGAGTGGTACTCAGTAATGTGTCATATTGGATTTTCCCTAAACATAACACTGTATTCGGGACAAAAAGATTTAGAAGCTTGAACCCCCCCCATTTTTGCCCCCCAAAAAACTCTAAATAAACATAATTCATGATAGTTTATATTTTATTTTTGTTTGTTTTGTTTGTACATTTAGAAATTACAGAAGTTTTAGTCGTTAATCATTAATAATGATGAGTGAGAAAGTTACAGACACACAAATACACCACAAGTATGTGGACACCCATTCAAATTAGCAATCACCATAGACAAACACTGGCAGTAGAATGGCCTGTACTGAAGAGCTCAGTGACTTTCCCCGTGGCAGCGTCATAGGACGCCACCTTTCCAACAAGTCAGTTCGTCAACTTTCTTCCCTGCTAGAGCTTCTCCGGGCATCTGTAAGTGCTGTTATTGTGAAGTGGAAACATCTAGGAGCAACAGCATCTCAGCCACGAAGTGGTAGGCCACACAAGCTCACAGAACGGGAAGGCCAAGTGCTTTGAAAAAAGAAAAATGTATAACCTTTATTTAACTAGGCAAGTCAGTTAAGAACAAATTCTTATTTCCAATAACGGCCTACCCTGGCCAAACCCTAAAACATCTCCCTTTTGAAGTAGTCCATTCTCTACTAATACTTCTATGAGGGGCGGCAGGTAACCTAGTGGTTAGAGCGTTGGGCCAGTAACTGAAAGGTTGTTAGATCGAATCCCCGTGCTGACAAGGTAAAAATCCGTTGTCCCTGAAAAAGGCAGTTAACCCACTGTTCCCCGGGCGCTGAAGATGTGGATGTTGACAGAGGGGTTGTGTTAAATGCGGAAGACATATTTCAGTTGAATGCATTGTTGTGACTAGTTATCCCCTTTTCCCTCATGCTCTCTCTCTATAGGTATTTGGAGCTGGTCATTGTAAATAAGAATTTGTTCTTAACTGGCTTGCCTCGTAAAAAATAAAAATGAGTTGGTAAACAAACTGAAAGGGTACATTTCTGCCACCTGAAGAGGTATAAAGCCAAGGTTGGTGATTTACTGCCACCTGAAGAGGTATAAAGCCAAGGTTGGTGATTTACTGCCACCTGAAGAGGTATAAAGCCAAGGTTGGTGATTTACTGCCACCTGAAGAGGTATAAAGCCAAGGTTGGTGATTTACTGCCACCTGAAGAGGTATAAAGCCAAGGTTGGTGATTTACTGCCACCTGAAGAGGTATAAAGCCAAGGTTGGTGATTTACTGCCACCTGAAGAGGTATAAAGCCAAGGTTGGTGATTTACTGCCACCTGAAGAGGTATAAAGCCAAGGTTGGTGATTTACTGCCACCTGAAGAGGTATAAAGCCAAGGTTGGTGATTTACTGCCACCTGAAGAGGTATAAAGCCAAGGTTGGTGATTTACTGCCACCTGAAGAGGTATAAAGCCAAGGTTGGTGATTTACTGCCACCTGAAGAGGTATAAAGCCAAGGTTGGTGATTTACTGCCACCTGAAGAGGTATAAAGCCAAGGTTGGTGATTTACTGCCACCTGAAGAGGTATAAAGCCAAGGTTGGTGATTTACTGCCACCTGAAGAGGTATAAAGCCAAGGTTGGTGATTTACTGCCACCTGAAGAGGTATAAAGCCAAGGTTGGTGATTTACTGCCACCTGAAGAGGTATAAAGCCAAGGTTGGTGATTTACTGCCACCTGAAGAGGTATAAAGCCAAGGTTGGTGATTTACTGCCACCTGAAGAGGTATAAAGCCAAAGTTGGTGATTTACTGCCACCTGAAGAGGTATAAAGCCAAGGTTGGTGATTTACTGCCACCTGAAGAGGTATAAAGCCACGGTTGGTGATTTACTGCCACCTGAACAGGTATAAAGCCACGGTTGGTGATTTACTGCCACCTGAACAGGTATAAAGCCACGGTTGGTGATTTACTGCCACCTGAAGAGGTATAAAGCCAAGGTTGGTGATTTACTGCCACCTGAAGAGGTATAAAGCCAAGGTTGGTGATTTACTGCCACCTGAAGAGGTATAAAGCCAAGGTTGGTGATTTACTGCCACCTGAAGAGGTATAAAGCCAAGGTTGGTGATTTACTGCCACCTGAAGAGGTATAAAGCCAAGGTTGGTGATTTACTGCCACCTGAAGAGGTATAAAGCCAAGGTTGGTGATTTACTGCCACCTGAACAGGTATAAAGCCAAGGTTGGTGATTTACTGCCACCTGAAGAGGTATAAAGCCAAGGTTGGTGATTTACTGCCACCTGAAGAGGTATAAAGCCAAGGTTGGTGATTTACTGCCACCTGAAGAGGTATAAAGCCAAAGTTGGTGATTTACTGCCACCTGAAGAGGTATAAAGCCAAGGTTGGTGATTTACTGCCACCTGAACAGGTATAAAGCCAAGGTTGGTGATTTACTGCCACCTGAAGAGGTATAAAGCCAAGGTTGGTGATTTACTGCCACCTGAACAGGTATAAAGCCAAGGTTGGTGATTTACTGCCACCTGAAGAGGTATAAAGCCAAGGTTGGTGATTTACTGCCATTTACAGAAAAGCTGCCCATATCAGCCTACAACTTGTAAATCATTTTCTCCATTCCTGTTCAGAAAGTGTGATTATACTGTGTCCTAATAGCCTTGTTAATGTTCATTACATTTAACTTGTAAATAAACAAGATTTTTGTTTTGGTTTCTTTTATTTTTTGTTGTTCTGCGTTCGTGCCCCGTGGCTCCTGCGGTCATAGTATCCTGCTGCTTGGAGAAAGGTATATATCATGAATATATCGAGATTAAAAACGTGTGCTTTTAAGGAAAAGTAGTCTAATATCGCCATCCAGAGTCTATTGGTCTTTACAAAATTTAGTTGTGGTATAATAATCTATTTGATCTATTATTGCATACGTGTTCTGTAAATATTTTAACTAATAAAATAAAATAAAAATATATATATAGATTCGAAAATATATTAATTGACGGGAATAATGTTGCCTTTCGTAAAAACAAATAAAAAATGTTCTACGCGTCCCGGCTCAAGTGATGGATGACGTATAAGTCAAGCGACGTACACACGTGTCGAAGCCTGGTGGAAGCACTAGAGACAAGAAATGGCTACCGACAGGCTGCAGTTCCATGAAATGGGCATAGATGATCGCATTTTAAAGGTAGATGTTCTTCTCTCCTGTGAAACTATATGAGGATAAATTAATTGTTAAATTGCATGACCTCAATTGTGATATAAATCCGAGAACTATACGCCAGTAGACACTGAACGCTGCTAGGATAGCTAACATCCGTCGCTAACCATAGCTAACTGTTAGCTAGCTACCATGTAAAAGTGTTTACTTTGCCTGTCAATCTGTCTGGATATCAACGTATTCAATTTAATATGGGACGTAGAATTAACCTAGTTATCTATGTAACTACGTTATTTCGTTATGTAACTAGTTAGCTAGTTATTTAAACAATCACCAGGAAATTCAAGAAGTTGTCATGCAGAATATTTAAGAAATAAACGAATGAGATCATATAACGTCACACAGTATTTTGTTCTGATATGATTTCCTAGCTAGTAACTAAGACCCCCCCCCCCCCCCCCCACCTAGGCGCTGGCGGACTTGGGCTGGGCTCAGCCCACTTTGATCCAGGAGAAAGCCATTCCACTGGCGCTGGAGGGCAAGGACATTCTAGCCCGGGCCAGGACTGGCTCAGGAAAAACAGCTGCTTACGCTGTGCCCGTCATCCAGCGTATTTTGACATCCAAACAAGTGAGAAGTAGTAGTAGCAAAGGCCATACTGTATCAAGGTGTTTATAACATTAGACCGTGGGTGTCAAACTCATTCCATGGGTGGAGGGTGGTATGGCTGTGGTCTAATCAACACTGTTACCATGGGTACTCCATGGCTATCAGTCCAAAATAAGCCGCTTTAAGAAATATTCAATAGTTTCAAGAAGACATTTAAACGTACTTTACTGGTTGTCTGTGCTGTTGGTACATTTGGCTGTAGGAAGTGTGGATGGGGTATCCACGGGAAAATGTTGTTTACCCAATGTTTTGCAGCACCGGTGGGTTCTGATGAGTTTCATGTGATGCACAATATGTGAACAATGGCTGCATGTAACCAAACGTTGTCGACCAAAGCGTGTTCCTTTGCAGTCACCTGGAAGTGCTTGTGAAATTTGCCGGCTGATTGCGTGGGATAACATTTGGTCTGTGCTTCGGGTTAAACTCGGCCATTGTTGACACACTATGCAAGTCGCATGCTAGTCGCATGCGTTCGCATTGAAAATAAAAACCGATATACAGACCAGCATACTGAAAGTCAGGTTAATAACACTACTCTCTGGGTATTTTGTCTCCGATTACCTCCTACACGACAAAATCAGAACAACAGGTAGAGCACATTCATGGGACTGTTCACAAAATGTTAGACGAGTCTTTCACTCTCTGATTCATAGAGGCTAGAGCGGAGCCAAGTAAAACCTCAACCAGGTGAGTTCCCAACTAACCAGTGATCTTAATTGATTATTCTTTGGTCCATCAAGTACAATGGAGGAGTGGAAACCCAAAGAGACTTGAGTCTTCCCTCCGTTGAACGAGTTTGACACCTGTGCTTTAGACCATCTCTGGTAGTAGTGGCAGAGCCTTTCGATTGGGCTAAGAGTAATCCGTAGTTAGCATAGTAGTAGGTGATGTAGCGAGCGGGAGCAGCTTGAACCTTGCGTGTGTGTTCTCTCCAGAATGTCCGTGAGCAGGCAGTGAGAGTGTTGATCCTGGTTCCTACCAAGGAGCTGGGGCAGCAGGTACAGGCCATGATCCGCCAGCTGACTGCCTACTGTGCCAGAGACGTGAGGGTGGCAGACATCTCCGGCAAGGCTGACCTGTCTGCCCAGAGGTCAGTTTGCTCAACTGTCATCATCTAACATATTGTTTCAGGAGACATTGTTCTGGTCTGCATATTAATGCCTGGGAAAAATCATCTGTAGTCTTCATGCTTGTGTGTGTACCTGCACTTACGTGTGTGTGTTTCATGACAGGCCCATCCTGATGGAAAAGCCAGATGTGGTAGTGGGGACCCCCTCTAGGGTTCTGGCCCACCTCAGTGCCCAGAGCCTGGACCTGCAGGCCTCGCTGGAGACCCTGGTCATAGATGAGGCTGACCTGCTCTTCTCCTTCGGCTTCGAGGCCGACCTCAAGAGCCTGCTATGGTAAGACACCAAGACAGAGAGACGTACACACACTCTGACAGTGTCACTAATCTATAACGGAGTACTGTTTGTGAGTGGTTATGTTGAAATGTGCTAGATTTCCATCCAATTGGCAAAATATGTATGTGAATATTCTAGAAATCAATATGCTCATTTTCCTAACAAGAGATGTTTCCATCAAATTGACGTGTCTTGCATAAAGGGCTGTGCGTGATGACCGTGCACATACAAATAACTTTTGCGATTAAATTCCCTTGTACCGACCCCCCCCCCCCCCCCCCCCCCCCGATAATTAGGTCACAATAAACGTTGCGTTGTATAGCGAATGTACCCACTCTGGTCTTAGCAGGTGTTCTCTAGCCAATAGCTTGCAGATAGTGTGGGAAGACTACCGGTATGATGACATTATTAGGGATAAGCGCAAGATTATTTTTTATTTGTCACACGGCCGCCAATCATGCCACCGGAATAAGACGCTCGATATTCGTTTGAAAAGCAGCACCGACCCTCATCGCCGTGCACTTCCACCACCCTGTGAAGTTCATCATAACTTATTTGATCTGTAGCCTAATACAGTGTGTGCTTACTCGAATCGTGGTGGGAGGACCACACAGCATGTCATTGCTTGACTCCGTTTCCTTCGATATGATGGTTATTGTATTCCACCGCAATTTCTCGCATAACTATCTTTGCAGACACAATAGGATCCCACCTAGTCATAACTATCTTTGCAGACACAATAGGATCCCACCTAGTCTGGGCTCATTTTGTTTTGTTGGCACGTTTCCATCAGGCCTGTCGTGACAGTTACTTTACTTGCGTAAGAAAGGTTGGATGGAAACCTGTTCAGAGGGAATCTCCCTTTCCCATGTACCTTTTTTAGTATACATTTTTTAATTTGTGTGTGTCATTCCATCAGCCACCTGCCAAAGATCTACCAGTCCTTCCTAATGTCAGCTACTCTCAGCGAGGATGTCCAGGCCCTGAAGGAACTGCTGCTGCACAATCCTGTGAGACAAACAAGAGTAGTGCTCATTTTAGTTTTCCTTTTCAAAACTTTTTTCGACGGCCCTGCTTTGATAGCATATTATCTGTCGGAATTCCTCTCATATGGTGTGTGTGTGTGTGTGTCCGTCCTAGGTGATTTTAAAGCTGCAGGGCTCCCAGCTGCCAGACAGCTCCCAGCTGCAGCAGTACAGTGTTCAGTGTGAGGAAGAGGACAAGTTCCTGCTCATCTACACCCTGTTGAAACTGCACCTGGTTCAGGGCAAGACCCTGGTGTTTGTTGGGGCAGTGGAGAGGTGCTACAGACTCAAACTGTTCCTGGAACAGTTCAGCATCCCCACCTGTGTACTCAACTCTGAGCTGCCTGTCCACTCCAGGTGAGGAGGGAGGGAGGGTGGGAAGGAACGATGTAGGTGTTGATTGACGTCCATCCGTTTTATCCATCAAAATCTGAACACTTTCCTGCGCTCTCTCGCCCCCCCCCCCCCCCCTCACCCCAGGTGTCACATCATAACCCAGTTTAACCAGGGGTTCTATGATTACATCATCGCCACGGACGAGCAGGTATTGGCTGATCCCACCACCACAGCGCAGGCTGCCGAGGGGAAAGGGAAGAAGAAGAAGAAGAATGCAGGGAGGTATGGGATGCTGCAACATACAATTGAGCTATTTAGCAATCGGTCGTTTTAAACGCCTTATCCAGTGTTGAAATGATACCGTTTGTGCCCAGTTGGACTGAATTTGTTTGTTGTAGCAGAGAAGGAGTCACTTAGTTAGGATGCTGTACACTGTAGCAAAATGTTTCGCAATGGAAACGAGAGTTTCTATTGGACAAATTCACATAGCGCCCTGCTTCGTTTGGTTTGGTTCATAGGTAATACACCCCCAGGTGATGGTACAATGACCCTTGACCTCTCACACCTGACTCCCACAGAGCCAAGGACAAGGAGTACGGCGTCTCCAGAGGAATCGACTTCCAGAATGTCTCCAACGTCATCAACTTTGACTTCCCCACCACCGTGGAGTCCTATATCCACCGCGTTGGACGGTCAGTGTCAACAGAATGCAACGGAATACAAGAAACAAGCCTGCACCTCTGAAATAACACACAAAGGCTACGTCTCGAATCACGCCCTATTGCTCCTGTAGTGCACTACTTTTTGAGCGGGGCTCTAGAAGAGGGTGTCATTCAAAATTTGCCCCTGGGCTATCCGCTCAAAGGATGAAGGTATTGGATAAATCTCAACAATTCAACCTTTTCCTTCTGTAGAACGGCACGAGCAGACAACCCAGGCACCGCGCTCACCTTCATCTCACACACAGAGCTCCCCCTGCTGGCAGAGGTGGAGGACGCACTCATTGGCGGTAAGATCAGGCACTGTGTTTCTATCTGAGGTAGTCTGTCTTTGTGACAAAACCTATTCTCTGTGCGGATGTAACGGTAGTCTGTGTGTGTTTGACCTAGCGTCTCTGTGTTGTGCGTTTTCAGATAACACTGAGTGTGCTCTGAAGCCGTACGGGTTTAAAATGGAGGAGATTGAGGGCTTCAGATACCGTTGCCGGGTACGTACAGCACATCTGGGATGTTATATCACACTTGTTCACCTCACACTAGAGGGGCTGCGGGTCCCAACAGAGATCATTGCGGCGCGGTCTGGATTCTTTCATGCTGCGGTCGGGAGCGGGCGGTCGGGAGCGGGCGGTCAGACGGACAACTATTCAACTATTTTTGTTGTTTCCGCAGATCATTTGGAAACGGTCGTCTTTCTGCTTTGCATGAGTTGGCCTACCTATTGTCTTAAAAGCACACAAAAAAAATGGTACAATTCGCTCCTGGAGTTAAGTAACCCTCTCCTGGTCGGGCGTGCGAGATAAAGTGCGCCTAGTTTATGTGTGCTCTCAGTGAAAGAGTATAGGCTGCCTTTTGCGTGGGTGGAGAATCACGTGGCGGTTATCTTTCCAAGGAAATGTAGTTTTATTAAGTATGATTAGACTTAAGTTTCGCTAATAAATATGGATCGTGGAAAGATGTGGATGGCGCTCAACCAACGTGAGTGGGGGTGCAATCCAAAAATGACGTGATGGGATAAAGGCGCAGGAAGTGCGTATGGGCAACCGTGGTGAGCGTCGCGAGCAACTTTAATTTTCATACAAAAAGACCCATTTTGTCTCTGCTTGAATATCGTCCTCCTTAAAGGCAGGCTATATCCTATAGGACAATGCGAAATGTAGACAGTGTCGCTGTCGTCATTCTTGCTGCCTCTAGTTCAGTGGTCATACCTGCGAGATCAGGTTTGTGCGTGTGTGCGGTCTCAATTAGAGTAGGATCCAGCCTCCTGCATGGGCAGAGAAGCATGGGGCAACTTTCCAAGGAAGTCTTCTCAAGGAAATGTACTTCCTAAATATGGTTAGGCTATAGTTTACTACATTGCCTAGAAATAAATATTGTTCACCCACATTTGTCTCCATCTGAAAATCGTCCTGCTCCTAAAAGAGAGCCTATAAAACTAATATAATGGGCCATGTGAGAATGTCTGGTAATTTAACCTACTACTTAGGTTATTTTTGCGTGTTTTTGATATGGCTGGCAAGTGAGCTGCGTCACATACGCCTAAAATAACATTGTGGGACTGCGGTTGGGTTCGGGACCAGTTCTGCGGTAGCGGGTGGTAGTTGGACAGATCCAGCGGGTGTGGGCAGGTGCGGTTTGAAAAGCTCTGGGCTATACACAGGTAGTCTATGAGTTTGGAATTTGTAATAATAAATGTGTGTGTCTAGGATGCCATGAGGTCAGTAACTAAGCAGGCGGTGAGGGAGGCCAGACTGAAAGAGATCAAACAGGAGCTGCTCAACTCAGAGAAACTCAAGGTGAGTGGGCTTCTCTCTCTCGCTCTCTCTCCTGCTCCCCTTTCTGTTTCTCTTCCTTTTCCATGGCACTGATTGGTCAGTTCTGTCACTCAGACGTACTTTGAGGACAACCCCCGAGACCTGCAGCTGCTGAGGCACGATAAAGACCTGCACCCTGCTGTCATCAAGCCACACCTGAAGAACGTACCAGAATACCTCAGTAAGACACACACATTGCTTAGGGACCTCTCTCCTATCAATAATGGTTTTCAACCTTACACTCAGCTTATGGTAATATGTAAACAATATTCTCATTGGCTGTTTCAGTCCCTCCGACGCTGAGGGGAGTGGCCAACCCAATGTCTGGCAGGAAGAGGAGGAGGAGAGAGAAGCCCAAACCTGACGGGGTCGTCAAGACGACCTTTAAGGTAAGGTTCCGAACTAACTCTAGCCCAGACATAACTTTAGCCCTAACATAATCCCTATACCCCTGGCCTTAACCCTAACCTAGCTCAACAAAGACCACGCTGGGGAGTTGCAGATGTTCCATTAGCTTTTTTTTCTTCCATTATTTCCTTCACACTGGGAGCAGCAAACAATAAGCAAGCATTTACTTTCAAAACTGTAATGGATACTCTGATCCGTCTAACCCCGTCTCATCCCTTTTTCCTCCTAGAAGGACTTCCGAGGCAAGAACCCCTTGAAGAGTTTCCACTACACCGGGGGGAGGAGCCGAGGGGGCAAGGCTGGCAAATCCTAGGCCTCCATGTTAACGTGCACCAATCAGACTTGCTGTGCACAGCTGGCCTATGACATCACCAGTTTCCAGATCAGTTCAGGTGGAGAGGAGACAAACTGAGGAAGCCATTGTAGACTACTGAGATGCAGCCGGAGTGTCCAACATCAGGGTGGTATTCACTAGACCCCAAACGGAAGAAAACCGACTGAAACAGGGCGGGACTGCCTGAACTTTTCCAATAAGAAACACTTATTTGAGTTTTGCTACGTCTTGAAACGGTGTGCACTAATGAATACCACCCACGTTTGAGGAACCTCCCAGCAGCACCGTTACTCCTCTGTCAGTGAACCAACATCCTCGTTTCCATTGTCTGGTTAGAAAACCTTCTGTGAACTCAACAGAATGTCCCTTCCCTCAACACAACAGGTGTTTATCACAGTAATGTAACAATGACTGCATTACTCTGAACTTCCACTGAAGCAAATTACCTTCACTAGTGTTCAAAATCCTAATTTGAAGAACGAAAATTGCCATTTAGTTTCAGTAAGTAACTTTCTATTGTTGAATTGGGATCTCGATTGACTTCCGTAACTGAAATGCAACACCTGTTTTACGACACACGATGTACCTTGAAATGTCCATGTGATTTCAGATGGTTACATGTGGGTATTGTTTCTTTGTAACATAATAATTCAGAAAAGTGTAACATTTTATTAAATGGTTTGTGCTCTTTAAGCTGTTGATCATGTCACTCCCAGAGGTCTCTCCCTCTAATGAAAGGTTGTGCTGTGCTACTGCTTCTGAGACTCCAGACTCCTGCATGCATCTGCGGTTCCTTTCCTTGGTCTCTGCCATTAGGCTGCTTAAAACCCCTGAGCCCACAGCTATATCCTCTCCTCTGTCTAACACACCACCAAACAGGACTAAGTTCTATACACATCTGCACACCAAAGTTTTCACCACAGCCTTCTACGAACCAAAACGTTCTACACACCAAAGATTTCAACAATATTTTCTTTAGTCTCCTGGCTCTTAGACTCTTCAAGCTCTTAGAGACTCTTCAAGACAGACTGACTCCGGCTGAGACGTCTTCTAAACCTGAGGACTGTTGGATGGTCTATTGTTGTTGCTCGTCTAACTCATGCAGGTCATCTGTTAGCTGACTACTCTGACTGGTCTGTGTGAGAGACTGTGGGTGGCCTGAGGATTTTGTGCGTCACTAAAACATTAGTTGGCCTATTTGGTCTGCAACCTTGCCTTTGTTTGGTTGGTACAACCCAGAGTGACTTTTTAGAGCTGGGGTCAGGTTGCACTGCGAGTCCTGGTTCTGAGTGTAGGAAGAAGATGAGGGGTGCAGTGTTGAGTTTGTGGGTGTCTCTGGTCCTGTGCTGCTGGATTCTGGGCTGGGCTGGAGGTGTAGAGGGACAGGACACTGCACGTGTCCAGACACAGGTGAGACAGACTGGACCTGTGGCACGTGGGAGAATGGAACAAATCGTTCATCCACTGTAACGTGAGGACCAGGATTGTACAGTAACGGTAACATGTCCACCCATTTATCCCATACATCTCTGATTGCAGCTAGTTTGTCTCTCACGTCGACCGGGTCTAGAATCACGGTTATCGAAGCAAATGGCCTGAGAAATGATGTGGAATTCTTGCAGAGAAGTTGTTGCCCGGAATATTGACTTTCCATTTTCTTCATCCCACAGGCTGGCCCTTCGCTTTCCGTTTGACTTGTACACTCCAGCTAATATCAGCAATCTAATGTCCACCTGCAAGTCAATCCGATCCAGTGGCTTCCAGTTCTCTTGAAACACACGCCCCCCCCCCCCAAGTTGGTCATGTCCAGTACAATCTTCTCTATTGCTTGGGGTAAAAAAGAGCATCATGGACTCGAGTGACAGCAAATCGTGTAGGCCCTGGATCAACTCTGATTACATTGGAAGCTGACAGTCTACCTCTACTTCGTCGTGGTGACGGTGACCATTCAGTATTACCATCTTTAGACTTCTATGTCCTCCCTTCTCTGGATGATGGCTGTTGCTCTCTCTCTCTCTCTCATCTGATGGAGGGAATGGTATGGAAGATATCATCTCGGAATCCTCTTCACCAAAGAAAAATTCAGTCTGGATCATCGACAGCATTGTCCTCCATCTATGAAATGTCCTCCGTCTCTGAAACCTCTTCTTCTATTTGACTGTCACAGTCCAGAATTTGTGATAAGGCTTCATGGACTGAATGTCTTTCAGAGCTAATTTTTGACCGTCTGTGTCAGAGATCAGCTGCTCTCGCACTGAGAAGGAGAAGCTTGGGGAAAGCTCCTTTTCACCCAAACATAATTCTAAAATTGCAACCAGAACCAGTCAACACAAAATACATCAAAGACACTTGTTTATTTTGGATTTATCTATACACACGAAAGCCTCCTGGTCAAAATGACCTCCGACATCATGTTTTTATACACAATCTAGACAGACATTCCACAACACATCAGTGTGTCCACATTTTGAAGTGAAGGTTCATGACCCTAAATGAGGGAAAGTCATTTAATTTCATGGCGAAAAAGAGAGGTTAACTGGTATTTTAGACGACTCAAAAAGTGGAAATGGGTCGAATTGACCCGCAACATAATAGCAAGGCTAGATACCTCAGAGTAGGCTTGCCTGAGTAAATAATACCGTTAGCATGACTTTGACTCCCTGATCTGCACAGAAAGACAGCCCTATTATCTGATCAATGTGTGCGTCACAAGAATATATCAGAATAAATGTAAAACCATCATGAGACATTAATAGAAGAGCACCAAAGAAGTATTATTCTTTTAATATAAAAAGTGCTACAAAAAATGCAGTTACAATAGTCTTTCAGCACGAGACGGAATTAAATTTGTTTTTTATTTCCTACAATTTGAATAATGCCTTTTAGCTATGATTGTGTATTTACAGACTGTAATTTGTTACTTTAGCAATTCAATTTAGTAATCATCAAACTTGTAATCAAAGATGTAGTCCTGTGTGGGCTCTGACTCCTGGATTTCCGTGAGGATCTCGGCCTGCGTGGGCTCTGTGTACGAACTCTCCACAGGGAACCACGAGTCATACCAGGAAGTAGTGCTCTCGGTCACCAGCTCCGCTGTCGTCGTGGGGGCCGGTGTGGTGGTTGTGGTGGCAACGGTCGTGGTGGTGGAGAGGTTGGCCCTGAGTCTCCGCAGGCGGCGCAGGCGCATCAGCCGTAAGCGGCGGAGATTCTTAGCATTCTGTGAGTCGGCTGCCCTGCCACCGGTGTCCGTCTTCGTGGTGTTCATGCTGCCAACGGCTCCACCACTGATGTCACTTCCTGCCTGGGGTGGTGCTTTGGTGACAAGCCGTATTGGCCTCTTGCCGTGGAGGTCCATGATCTGCTTGATGCGATCCCAGTTGGACTTGGCCAGGGTGAAGCTGCAGGGGGTGGCCCCGGAGTCGTAGCCCACCATGCACAGCCGGGTCTGGGGAGTGTGGCCTTCGGCGCGGGCCATCACACGGTACTCCCCAGGGTTCAACAACCGCCAGTAGTCTCCGGCTGCAGCTACGGGGGGGGGGGAGGAGGAGGAGGAGACCAGAAAGAAAGGATCATTTTGGAAGGAAATACCATGTAAATACCATGCATTTGGTCTTCCTCTGCGATATGCTGTGTGTGTGTAAATGCAGGTTTACCAGTCTTGACGTCGTGCTTGATACCTTCCACAGAGATGGTGGCGTTGGCCAGAGGATTGCCCTCCATGTCCCTCACTATACCCTTTATCCCACGATGCACCTGGCACAGGAAACAGAACCTCTATCAGGGCTCAACGCTCAGATGACATCACTGGGCGCAATTCGATCAAGTACAGCATTTACTCAGTGGCATATAAGGAAAGGGGGATTCCTGGTCAGTTGTACAACTAAATGACTTCAACTGAAATGTATCTTCCGCATTTTAAACCAACCCCTCTGAATCAGAGGTGCGGGACGCTGCCATAATCAACATCCACGTCTTTAGCACCAGTGGGTTAACTGCCTTGCTCAGGGGCAGAACAACATATTTTTACCTTGTCAGCTCAGGGATTTGATCCAGCAACCTTTCGGTTATTGGCCCAACACTCTAACCACTAGGCCACCTGCCACCCTTACTTTCTTGGGGACCTGAATATTGACTGGTTTTCATCAAGCTGTCCGCTCAAGTGGAAGCTTCTTACTGTAACCAGTGCCTGTAATCTGGTTCAGGTTATTAATCAACCTACCAGGGTGTTTACAAACACTACAGGAACAAGATCATCCACATGTATCAATCACATTTTTACTAATGCTACAGAACTTTGTTCCAAAGCTGTATCCGTACCCATTGGCTGCAGTGATCACAATATAGTGGCTATATCCAGGAAAGCCAAAGTTCCAACAGCTGGGCCTAAAATAGTGTATAAGAGATCATACAAAATATTTTGCTGTGACTCTTATGTGGGTGATGTTAAAAATATTTGTTGGTCTGATGTGATTAATGAGGAGCATCCAGATGCTGCACTTGATGAATTTATGAAATTGCTTCTTCCAATTATTGATAAACATGCACCTGTTAAGAAACTGATTGTTAGAACTGTTAAGACTCCATTGACTGATGAGGAATTGAACAACTGTATGGTTGAAAGAGATGGGGCAAAAGGAGTGGCTAATAAGTCTGGCTACACATCTGACTTACTGCAAATTGAGAAATTATGTGACTAAACTCAACAAAAAGAAGAAGAAACTGTATTATGAAGCCAAGATCAACTATATAAAGAACGATGGAAAAACATTTTGGAGTACTTTAAATGAAATTATGGGCAGAAAGACAAATTCAACTCCGTCTTTCATCGAATCAGATGGCTTATTCATCACAAAACCATTTGATGTTGCCAATTATTTTAATGATTATTTCATTGGCAAAGTGGGCAAACTTAGGCAGGAAATGCCCACGACAAACAGTGAGCAATTATATTTATGCATAAAAAGCAAATAATGAAAGAAAAGCACTGCAGGTTTGAATTTTGTAAAGTTAGTGAGGGAAAGGTGGAAAAATGTATTGTTACTGATCAATAATGACAAACCTCCTGGCGTTGACAATTTAGATGGAAAGCTACTGAGGATGTTGGCTGACTCTATAGCCACTCCTATCTGTCATATCTTTAATCTGAGCCTAGAGGAAAGTCTTTGTCCTCAGGCCTGGGGGGAAGCCAAAGTAATTCCGCTACCCAAGAGTGGTAAAGAGGCCTTTACTGGTTCTAACAGCAGACCTATAAGCTTGTAGCCAGCTCTTAGCAAACTGTTGGAAAAAATGGTGTTTGACCAAATACAATGCTATTTCTCTATTTCAGCATGCTTATAGAGAAGGGCACTCAACTGACACAAATGAGTGATGATTGGTTGAAAGAAATTGATAATAAGAAGATTGTGGGAGCTGTGCTGTTAGATTTCAGTGCAGCCTTTGATATTATTGACCATAACCTGTTGTTGAAAAAACTTAATTAAGTGCTATGGCTTTTCAACCTCTGCCACCATATCGTGGATTCAGAGCTATCTATCTAATATAACTCAAAGGATTTTCTTTAATGGAAGCGTCTCTAATGTCAAACATGTAAAGTGTGGGGTACCGCAGGGCAGCTCTCTAGGCCCTCTACTCTTTTCTATTTTTAACAATGACCTGCCACTGGCATTAAACAAAGCATGTGTGTCCATGTATGTTGATGATTCAACCATATACGCATCAGCAACCACAGCTAATGAAGTCACTGAAACCCTTAAAGAGTTGCAGTCTGTTTTGGAATGGGTGGCCAGTAATAAACTGGTCCTGAACATCTCTAAAACTAACAGCATTGTATTAGGTACAAATCATTCCTTAAGTGCTAGACCTCAGCTGAATCAGGTAATGAATGGTGTGGCTGTTGAACAAGTTGAAGAGACTAAATTACTTGCCGTTACCTTAGATTGTAAACTGTCATGGTCAAAACATATAGATTCAATGGTTGTAAAGATTTAGGAGAGGTCTAGCCGTAATAAAGAGATGTTCTGCTTTTTTGACACCACACTCCAAAAAGCAAGTTCTGCAGGCCTTAGTTTTGTCTAATCTTGATTATTGTCCAGCTGTGTGGTTGAGAGCTGCAAGGAAAGACCTAGTTAAGCTGCAGCTGGCCCAGAACAGAGCAGCACGTTTTGCTCTTAATTGTAATCAAAGGGCTCATATAAATACTATGCATGCCAGTCTCTCCAGGCTAAGAGTTGAGGAGACTGACTGCATCACTTCTTTTTATAAGAAACAATGTGTTGAAAATCCCAAATTGTTTGCATAGTCAGTTTATACACATCTTAGACACACACACCTATCCCACCAAACATGCCACCAGGGGTCTTTTCACAGTCTCCAAATCCAGAACAAATTCAAGAAAGCGTACAGTACAGCCCTTATTGCATGGAACTTTCTTCCATCTCATATTGCTCAAATAAACAGCAAACCTGGTTTGAAAAACAGAAAAAGTAACACCTCGCAGCACAATGCCTCTCCCCTATTTGACCTAGATAGTGTGTGTGTATCTGCATTGATATGTAGGCTATGTGTGGCATTTTAAAAACGTATGTAGTTCTGTCCTTGAGCTGTTCTTGTCTAATGATGTTCTGTATTATGTTTCATGTTTTATGTGGACCTCAGGAAGAGTAGCTGCTGCTTTTGCAACAGCTAATGGGGATCCTAATAAAATACCAACTGTTTATAAAATAACAAAGTAACAAAAGGCACAGTAAAATGCATTAAAAAACAAGATAATATTAAACATTAATTGATGTTGTCTTTGTAGTGTGTATTCTGACCTGTTCTATGAAGGACAGTAGTGCCTCTCGGTTGTTCTCCCACTCCAAAGGCAGCTCACTCTCGTGCGGAAACTTGTCACAGCCCAAGAAGACGGACAGCTCAAAGCAGTTAGTGTGCAGGTAGCTGAAGTCATTCATACCTGGGGGTTTAAATCATGAGGGAAGTATAAATCATGAGATGGAGTTTCTTAACACTGTCTGCTTCTCTATCTCTCTTTAACCTGATTCATCATACTTATTTCTTCCTCTCTCTGTCACACCCTGATCTGTTTCACCCGTCTTTGTGCTTGTCTCCACCCACCTCCAGGTGTGGCACACCTTCCCCATTATCCCCAGTGTATTTATACCTGTGTTCTCTGTTTGTTACCAGTTCGTTTTGTTTTGTCAAGCATACCAGCGTTTTCTCCGTGCTCCTGTCTTGCTCTAGTTTCTGTTTTCCCGGTTTTGACCATTCTGCCTGCCCTGAGCCAGCCTGATGTTCTGTACCTTTTCACACCAGCCTGGATTACTGACCTCTGCCTGCCCTGAGCCTACCTGCTGTTCTGTACCTTTTGGACTCTGCTCTGGATTACTGACCTCTGTCTGCCCTTGATCTGTCATTTGCCTGCCCCACTGTTTTTGTAATAACCTTTTGTTACCTCGAAACTGACTGCATCTGGGTCTTCTCCTGAGCCTTGATACTCTCCTTTTTTTCTCTCTATCTCTCTCCCGCGCCCTTCCTTCAGACTCCTCTCTTCTCTCGCCTCTCCTCCACTCTTCACGTCTTTCCCCGTCCCCATTGACACTCACTCCCCACCACAGGCTTCCAGCTG
This sequence comes from Oncorhynchus mykiss, assembly GCF_013265735.2. Lineage (NCBI taxonomy): Eukaryota > Metazoa > Chordata > Actinopteri > Salmoniformes > Salmonidae > Oncorhynchus > Oncorhynchus mykiss. Next base: position 11,039,385 of record NC_048593.1, on the reverse strand, counting down.
GCCCTGTTGATGATGCCCTGTCCCCCAGAGATGTCGTCGGTGTGGCAGGAGCCCCGCTGGGTCTCCGTCATGGTTAAGTGGCTGTGGGCGTACGACATGGCCAGCCAGCGGAACATGGTGTCGTCTGCCGTCTCCCGTAGCGCGTCCCCGTTCTGACGCTGCATCCGGGCCCACGTCTCCTCGTTCATCTCATGGTCCATACCGGGCCGAGACCCACGCCGAGACCCCAACGTCTGTTGAAAGACACAGGAATCAGATTATGTTAATGTAATAGAAGGTAGCAGGGCTGGAAATGGGATCCTATTCTCTTGGGTCCCTGTGCAGATATAAATCTATGGGTACGTCTGAAATTCCCTAGAAAGATTCCCGATATAGGATACTACTTTTCCTGCTTTATCTTATTTCAGTCACAACCGAAACCCACCCCTGCAGCCCTTGGAGGCCGCTGCATATCAAACGGGTATGCCACTACTTTTTCTCCCCCCTGCAAATTGGCTCCCAACACAAATGGGGTCCGCTCCATCCAGTTAATGACAGCTTTGGTCTCCAGGGCAACCTACAAAAAGAGAGAAAATAGAGATGTCACCCCAGAAATTCAAACTAGTATAATTGGAAATTGTGAGAGAGAGAGAGAGAAAGAGACAAAACGAGAGAGAAAATAGAGACTAGTGTAATTGGAAATTGAACAGTACAAAATCAATAACAGAAACAACAACGTCTCGAGCCCAAACACTCACAGAGCCATTGAGGAAGTTCTCTGGGAGTGGGATGTGGTGATTGGGTACAATGCGTGGGACCCAGCCCCTGTCCTCTGCCCCCCACAGAACACTGTTGAGGTCCGGGAAGTTCTGGAAGATATCATATCCCTCCTCCGTCCAGTGGCCCAGACCCCAGTTCCCCATCTCAGAGCCCTGGAAACGAGAGAGGAGAGGTGAGAAAATGCCATCTCTATTGGAGAGATTATTGCAAATACACTTCTTAGAGCAGGCAGTTTGGGACCTGTGGGGAGAGAAATAGGATATGGAAAGAACATTATGTAATGTTACATTGGTTCCCGTTTCATCAATTAAAACATATACATTCCTTGTTGGAGCATCTTTCTGGAATGAGCCCAGGTCCCTCACCATCTCGTAAGCCAGTTCGTAGGCGTCTGGGTTGAGTGAGGGAACCAGGTGTATTCTCACACCCTCCACCAGGCGGCGCACTCGGGGGTTGTCGTCATTGTACTCCTTACACATGAATTGCATCAGCAGGAGGAGCAGCTCCCGCCCCAGCGCCTCGTTGCCATGGAGACCCGCCGTGTAGCGAAACTCCGGCTCACCTGTTGAGTAAGATGTCTTTATGTGACAGTGTTTTGTGATCACTTAGTATGTGTGCGAGGTCCGTTGCTGTATGGCTCACCAATTACTCACACACACACACACACACACCTGTCTGGTGTTCCCCGGGGTTGTCAGAGATCTCCATGGCGTACATCTTCAGGCCAGCAGAACTCTTCCCAATGTTATAGATCCTTGTGATGTTAGGACACTCCTCATTTATCACCTTCATCATCTGGGATGGAGAGAGGGAGGGAGGAGAGAGAAGGGAGGTGGGAGAGAGGAAGGGAGGAGAGGGAGGTGGGAGATATGGGAAGATGGAGGGAGAGAGGAGAGTGATGTGTTAGGTGGGCGTGACGGAGGGGGAGATGGAGCAGGAGGAGAGAGTGGGAGAGGAGGATAGAGAGAGAGGGATGAGGGAGAGATGAAAGAGGGACAGTGGCTATCTCACCTGACATACCCACCTGTGCCCCACTCTCATTTTAGACTCACCTGTCTCATGTCCTTATAGTTGTGGTGTCTGTAGTCCAGGTCGTCTGTGGGGTGGACCTCATTCTCACTACGGAAGCTGCCTGCGGGGAGTGAAGGGAGGAACAACATTGGAAGCATGTGGTGGAATTCATATGGGAGAGTAACGGGGATGGTTGTGGGCGTGATTATGATCCTTTTATAGGTTATGAGGTGATGGAGTTAGGGACGTGATGAGGTTCTGGAGTTGTTGGAGGGGATGTTTTCACTGAGGTGATGGGGTTATGCATTGTGCTGTACTCACTTGGCAGTTGGCAGGCCATGACCTCAGCTCTGAGACACAAGCTACCGTTCCAGCTCTGGGGAAGGATACGGATGTAACGTGCCACAATTGGCCAATCAAACTGCACCATCACTGGCGTGTCCCTATCCACATTGCCATAGAACAACTGGAGGGATGGAGAGGGGAAAGATTAGAGAGGAGGAAAGTTGAGATAATAAATTGGCAGCTGCACTGACCAATCTTAAGAGGTTACTCACCCACTCCGCATAGCCATCGTGGAGCACCGTCCAATCACGACTGTCGTTACTGAAGGACACGTGGAACGTGGACACAAAATCTTCTCTGAAATACAGGAAGAGAGAGCGAGAGAAAGATACTTTATACGAATAGCCAACATTGTGTAATCTTTAACATTCAAAGTGCCATTTGATTCCACAGGAAATATTCAATTTCCTATTACTTTTTCCTTATAATCATTTTTGCAGCATTCTGCTTATCTAATGGATAAAAAAAACATTGATGTGAATGGTGTTTGGTTTGTATTAATTTCATGTGTTGTTCATTTCAAATCAATTGTGCAGGCTAATGGGGATTCCAACTGGCCCTGGCTGTGTGAACAGCGTAGTGACCCCAGGGCAGTGACCCCGGACAGCAGGACTTACACTGTGTCTGAATTCCTGCCCTGTACAATGACTCCAGTGAACTCCACCTCTCTGCGAGCGTCCACCTCAAACCAGTGGTTATTCTCCTCTGGCTCTGCGCACCACGCACCCCCGTACACACCGTCGTCATCACCGGAACTCTGGGGAGACAAAATGATCCCCTCAACTGGTCAATCATGCAGCATCCTTTTAAGATCTGAGGAAATAGTTGGAAGGAAAAGCTCCCTAGGTAGGAATGAACCTTGAGAGTAACCTGTCTCTAGAGGGGGAGCCCATTTTCCAGTACTATGGTGGCAAGATGGTGCCGACAGACATGGCAGCTCTGCTTCTAGCTCCTAAGCAAATTTGCAATACTTAGTATTTTGTGTTATTTCTTACATTTTTAGCCCAGAGCGTTTTTTTGTGTTTTTGCATACAGCCGGAAATAACTTTCGGATATCAGAGCGAAGGTAACTCATCAGCATTACGACCAGGAATATGACTTTACCAAATTGGATACTTTGTTCGTACCCCCCAGGGCAATTGAACTTATCCCAGAGGCTGCTCCAAGACGCCGCCAGCAGAGAACAAGTATTCGGAGACTACTTCTAGTCCAACTCAGGAAGCGTGCACACCATCCACCACTTCCAAGTATATTACTTGCTAATGTTCAGTCTCTGGACAATAAAGTAAACGAGCTCAGGGCGAGGATCTCCTTCCAGAGAGACATCAGGGACTGTAACATACTCTCGTTCCCGTTCATAAAGCCAGCTGGGTTCTCAGTACATCGTACAGACAGGAATAAAGAACTCTTCGGGAAGAACAAGGGCGGTGCTGTATGTTTCATGATTATTTTAACTACTCATGGTGTGATTGTGATAACATACAGAAACTCAAGTCCTTTGGTTCACCTGACCTAGAATACCTCACAATCAAATGCAGACCGTATTACCTCCCAAGAGAATTCTCTTTGGTTATAGTCACTGCCGTGTATATTCCCCTCCAGCCGATACCACAACAGCCATCAAGGACCTACACTGGACATAATGCAAACTGGAAACCACATATCCTGAGGCAGCATTTATTGTAGCTGGGGATTTTAACAAAGAACATTTTAGGAAAACACTACCAAAGTTCTATCAACACTTTTGCTGTAGTACTCGCTTTGGTAAAACACTCCCCCTTTCGAAATGCCTACAAGGCCCTCCCCCGCCCTCCCTTCAGCAAATCAGATCCAAACTCCATTTTACTCCTTCCTTCCCATAGGCAGAAACTCAAATAGGAAGTACCAGTGCTAAGGTCTATTCAGCGCTGGTCTGACCAATCAGAATCGATGCTTCAAGATTGTTTTGATCACGCGGACTGGGATATGTTCCGGGTAGCCTTTGAGAATAACATTGACGTATACACTGACACGGTGAGTGAGTTCATCAGGAAGTCTATAGGGGATGTTGTTCCCACTGTGACTATTAAAATCTACCCAAAGCAGAAAACATGGATAGATGGCAGCATTTGCGCAAAACTGAAAGCATGAACTATCGCATTAAACAATGGCAAGGTGACTGATAATATGGTTGAATACAAACAGTGTAATTATTCCCTCCGAGGGTCTACAGACAACCACAGACTACAAAGGGAAAACCAGCCACGTCGCGGACACCGTCTTGCTCTCAGACAAGCTAAACACCCTTTTCACCCGCTTTGAGGATAGCATAGTGCCACCGACGCAGCCTGCACCCAAGGACTGTGGGCTCTCGATCTCCGTGGCCGATGTGAGTAAGACATTTAAGCGTGTTAACCCTCGCAAGGCTGCCGGCCGAGACGGCATCCCTAGTCGCGTTCTCAGAGCTTGAGCAGACCAGCTGGCTGGAGTGTTTAAGGATATATTCAATCTCCCCCTATCCCAGTCTGCTGTCCACACATGATTCAAAATGGCCACCATTGTTCCTGTACCCAAGAAAGCAAAGGTCACTGAACAAAATGACTACACTCACTTCTGTCATCATGAAGTGCTTTGAGAGGCTAGTTAATGATCATATAATTTCTACCTTACATGACACCCTAGACCCACTTCAATTCGACACAATAGATCCACAGACAATGCAATCACCATCACACTTCTCTATCCCATTTGGACAACAGGAATACCTACGTAAGAAGGCTGTTCATTGACTATAGCGCAGCCTTCAACACCACAGTACCCTCCAAGCTCATCATTAAGCTCGGGGCCCTGGGTCTGCACTCCGCCTTGTGCAACTGGGTCCAGGACTTCCTGACGGACCACCCTCAGGTAGTGAAGGTAGGAAACAACACCTCCACTTTGCTGATCCTCATCACAGGGGCCCCACAAGGGTGCGTGCTCAGCCCCCTCCTGTACTCCATGTTCACCCATGACTGCTTGGCCACGCACGCCTCCAACTCAATCATCAGGTTTGTAGAATACACAACAGCAGTAGGCCTGATTACCAACAATGGAAACAGCAGAGGGAGCAAGCCCCTATCCACATCGATGGGACCGAAGTGGAGAAGGTGGAAAGCTTCAAGTTCCTCCGCGTACACATCACTGACAATCTGAAATGGACTACCCACACAGACAGTGTGGTGAAGAAGGCACAAAAGTGCATCTTCAACGGCAGGAGGCTAAAGAAATTTGGCTTGGCCTGTAAGACCCTCACAAACTTTTACTGATGCACAATTGTGAGCATCCTGTTGGGCTGTATCACCGCCTGGCACGGCAACTGCACCACCAAAAACCACTGGGATCTCCAGAGGGTGATGCGGCGCATCACCGGGGGCACACTGCCTGACCCCCATGACACCTACAGCACAGGAAGACCAAAAATATCATCAAGGACATCAACCACCCGAGCCACAGCCTGTTCACCCCGCTATTATCTTTAAGGCAACGTCAGTACAGGTGCATCAAAGCTGGGACCTAGAGACTGAAAAACAGCTTCTATCTCAAGGCCATCAGACAGTTAAATAGCCATCACTCGCCGGCTACCTCCCGGTTACTCAACCCTGCATCTTCGAGGCTGCTGCCCTATATACATAGACATGGCCACTTTAATAATGGAACACTAGTCACTTTAATCATGTTTACATTACTGCTTTACTAATCTCATATGTATATACTGTATTCTATTCTACTGTATTTTAGTCAATGCCACTCCGACATTGCTCAATCTAACGTTTATATATTTATTAATTCCATTCTTTTACTTTTAGATTTGTGTGTATTGGTATGAATTGTTAGATACTTCTGCACTGTTGGAGCTAGGAACACAAGCATTTTGCTACACCTGCAATAACATCTGCTAAACACGTGTATGTGACCAATAACATTTTATTTTATTTGGTGTCCAGTATGTAGTATTCTAAGTATATCTGCAGTACTATGGTGTGTATGTTATGTAGTATATGTTATACAATACAGTGTGTACCTGCATGTGGAGCCTGCCCCTCTAAGCAGAGAAACCGTGGTGAGACTGAGACAAGGCAATACTATGGTGTAGTACTGTGTATCTCTATACTATAGTGTACTCTGTGTACCTGCATGTTGAGCCTGCCTCTCTGAGCTGAGAAGCCGTGGTGAGACTGAGACGAGGCCAGCAGCTGGTCATCATCAACACGATGGGACTCCAGGCCTAGAGGAGGGCATTCTGGGAAAACAAAACAAAACAACTGAAAACTAATGGGACACACACCAAAACAGTTCAGTCAGCCATGCTAAATGTTTTGGTCTGTCGTCATCAAGAGCAACAGGCTGAAAACACAGTCCAATACCGACCACATCTTACACAAACACACACACGCACGCACACTCACCCACAACCACACACAATGCTTTTTTTTTATTCTGAAAAGGCTATTGTTGTTGTTTTCAAGTGCTAAAAAACGTTTTTTTTGCTTTCTCATAGCATTCTTTTTCCTTTTTATGAGGTCTCGGAGGCCGTAACACGAGTCTCAGATCTGGTACTTGGAAGAGAAAGAGACGGTGAGATAAAGAGAGAACAGGCTAGTCGTCTCCTAGTCTGACTGTACAGTAAACATCTATTTCTGGCCGGACCAGAAGGCTGATTGTGGAGAAAACAAGTTTATTACAGGAAACAGAAGAAAACAGGCCAGCATTCCAACAGTATCTAACTGCGACAGATAAACACTCACATATCAAAGACTGTGACCGAGACATTTACTGTAGGGAAGGTTTGGGAGTATAGGGTTAGGGGTTCAAGTAAAGTTGAAGCTGATCATTGGTGAATATGATTATGAAAACTGGGTTTTGAGGTGATTTTCTTACTCTTGGACTCGGCGTGTAACGGGATCTGCCTCAGCCTCTCCTCCTCTTCCTCTTCCCACATCTTCCTCAGCCGCTCCACTGTGGTGCAAGACACCGCCATTACTCTCCAGCTCAGCAAGCATCAAATGCTGTCCTCTCATATGTGCTGCCGATATAGCACTGCGCAGTTACTGCCATTCCATTACCCTCCAATAACCCTCCCTGCATATTCTCAAAAGCAGATGGCTCAGTTTACTCTATGAAACTTTCCTGATAGGCCTACACTGAGTGGTGAATTTAACTCCACTTTACATCATCAAATGTACACTTGAAATATCTCCGCCTGCTCTGCACACACTCAAAAGGAACCCCAACCCCCCTCCTACCCTCCCTCCCTTCTTCCCTCTCTTCATCCCTCCCCCCCTTGTCTGTCTCACTGATACTGAGGCCCAGGGCGCCAACACGTGACAGCAGCTGTTTTGATAAACCCCATTCTTTTCCTTATCACTCTCCCTTCCTCTCCCCCTTTCTCAATCCACCCCATTCTCTCTCCAACAGCCACATGGCGATTGACTCTTCTCTCCTTCCACTCCCCGGTATTGACACGGTCGCAATCCACAGGATATAACATACCTTGTCCCATAAACAACCCAGTCGCCTAAGTGAGGAATTAACACATAAGGGTGTCCTAAAAGGGACAGAGCTACAGGGTTCTTCCTGGCAGAAAGATTCAAAGAGATTCAGACCTTTCTCCTCCTTCTCCTTGCGAGCTTTCTCTGCCTCCTCCTCTAGCTTCTTAGCTGCCACTGTGGAGAGAGCAGAGGTTGGACGTTACAGAGGGGAGTGCTCTTACAGAGCATGATAAATAACCAGACAGGCAGGTGGTGTACCTACAATCTGCATAATCATACTCTTCGTACCAGGGCATGGGCGGTACGGTGGTTTCTTCTGAAAGAAAAATAAATTTATTTGTGTGCGTGTTAAATAGATGCAAAATAGACGATTGAAACTAGTACTGTAATTTGTTTTACGTGACGGGATTGGTTGTTACCTGGTACATACATAATGACCTCAGTGGTGGTCCTCTCTCTGTCAGCTGTAAACAGACGTTTAGATGTCTTAGTGGGCTGAACAACAACAGTTTTCTGTTTCTGTACTCTACATGAACGTGTTTGCTTTCAACTGTCACGAACATGAGGCTTTGACAATATTAGTGTCTTGCTTTTTTTGCAATTTCTCATAGATGACGTATGATCATAATCTCTGCCAAGCTGAACTCATGCGTCAAAACAGAGAAGATTGGATTGAAAGTGACTGTTGAGTCATGTCAGACGCACGCTTGGCATCCCAGTAATCTTGGTCATGCTCTGTCAGGGTCTTGGAGCCAGCAGAGGGTGGTGTGGGCCCCGAGGGTCTCCTGTCTACTGGGCAGAAACAACACACACACAAACCCCAACGCAGAGTCAACAGAGAACAATTGGCTACAACACCTGCACATTGCAAATGAATGAGATTACACTGAAACGTTACATGAACGTGACCTGTCAAAGGTCTCGCGTGAAAAGAACCAGCTCATAGCACAGAGATAAGCTGATTTCTCATGTGTGATCCCATTGTCTGATATCAAACCATCTCTTACCCTGGCCTGGCTCTTGGGGCTCCTTGGGAGTCACAGGTGGAATCACTGCAGAGACAGTTCTGTTAAGTCACCAACCGTTCTACTCAGTCACAAACCAACGCAATGCATTAAAATACTATATTGTCTACTGAAACCTACAGCCCACTAAAAGACTAACGTAATATTGTAAAGCATTTTGGGGGTCCTTAGAAAAGCCCTGTATAAATCAAATATACATCTGTCACATTATTTTTAAAGCCTCTGTATAAGTACATCTATCCCAGCCCAGCTCAATCAGCAGTTTCTCCTCCTCTTCCTCCAGAGTGGGTCTTTTGGCCACTGGCTCCACCACCTCGTCCTTCCTTCCAGTCGTCTTGGAGTCCTTCGTAGCTTTGGGCTTGGTGACCTTGAGTGCCTTGGTGGCTTTAGGTGCCTTGGTAGCCTTGGGCTTCTTGGGTGCCTTGGTGGCTTTAGGTGCCTTGGTGGCTTTAGGTGCCTTGGTAGCCTTGGGCTTCTTGGGTGCCTTGGTGGCTTTCGGTGCCTTGGGGGCTTTCTGCTTCTTGGCTTTGGCCTCCCTCTCTGCAGCTTTCTTTGCCCTGGCTGAAGAGAGAGAGAGAGAGAGAGAGACAGAGAGAGAGAGAGAGAGAGACAGAGAGAGAGACAGAGAGAGAGAGACAGAGAGACAGACAGAGAGAGAGAGAGAGAGAGAGACAGAGAGATAGAGAGATAGAGAGAGAGACAGAGAGAGAGACAGAGAGACAGACAGAGAGAGAGAGAGAGAGAGAGAGACAGAGAGATAGAGAGAGAGACAGAGAGAGAGACAGAGAGATAGAGAGAGAGACAGAGAGAGAGACAGAGAGAGACAGAGAGAGACAGAGAGAGACAGAGAGAGAGACAGAGAGAGAGAGACAGAGAGACAGACAGAGAGAGAGAGAGAGAGAGACAGAGAGAGACAGAGAGAGAGAGAGACAGAGAGAGACAGAGAGAGAGAGACAGAGAGAGAGAGACAGAGAGAGTGTGAGAAAAAGCATTTAATAAAAAATGACCACCACCATTACTACACCCTAGCTCCATCCAGAAAATTAGAGAAAGAGACTAAAAGGTTGGAACAGAAGACGGGACCACTAACGAGAGAGAGAGAGAGAGATCTCCACAGATATCCCTTTGCCCTCTCTTTCCCTCTCTTCTCTTTCCTATTTCCTGAAGGACAGGCCTGAACACATTCTCCCTCTCCCACAGGGTTCAAGGGTTCAGCAATGATGCTGAGCCCTTGTACGGACAGACAGGGTCAGCCAGGTCACTGCTTTGTTTTGGTTTGCAGGCCAGGCAGCCAGCTGACCAAGCTCAAACCCACCGCGTTGACGGTCCTTCAACTCTCTGAGTGTCGACAGCTGTCCAACTGTTCCTGGTTGGTTCGTTGTGGCTTGTGGATAATGCTTCATTATCGGTGTAATCATTTACACTTCAGTCCCCGCACCAAGCAAGACGTTGAGTTGTAGAGCTACAGTGATCACCCAGGAAAGTATTGTGGAATACTACTATTTCATATAATGATTTAAAAGCAGTTTACTTATGGTTAACAAACTTTTTTTTTAAAACTAGTTTGTAATCAAAAGTGTTCAGAGACTTGCCATACTCAGAGACACTGCAGCTGTGGAAAGAGACTAGTCAACCATTGCCATCCATGCAATTGCCCTCAGACTAGAAGACAGACACAGGACTGTAATACACAGAGCAGTAGCATAACTATCCCCAGACTAGCAGACAGACACAGGACTGTAATACACAGAGTAGTAGCATAACTATCCCCAGACTAGCAGACAGACACAGGACTGTAACACACAGAGTAGTAGCATAACTATCCCCAGACTAGCAGACAGACACAGGACTGTAATACACAGAGCAGTAGCATAACTATCCCCAGACTAGCAGACAGACACAGGACTGTAATACACAGAGTAGTAGCATAACTATCCCCAGACTAGCAGACAGACACAGGACTGTAACACACAGAGTAGTAGCATAACTATCCTCAGACTAGCAGACAGACACAGGACTGTAACAGACAGAGCAGTAGCATAACTCTCCCCAGACTAGCAGACAGACACAGGACTGTAACACACAGAGTAGTAGCATAACTATCCCCAGACTAGCAGACAGACACAGGACTGTAACACACAGAGTAGTAGCATAACTATCCCCAGACTAGCAGACAGACACAGGACTGTAACAGACAAAGAAGTGCTTGTTTTCTCCCCGGTAGACTTCAGTAGACCTGCTCCTGCAGCTCTGTTATGGTTCCATGATCACAGCATTACCTAGCTGTCTGAAATGTAAATGTCAACATCCTCACACACACACACAGGCCAGCTAAACACACTGCCCAGGAAACTGTCTGCTCTTTCTCTGTCTACTCACCTTTTCCACTAACATTTTATTGGTAGGTAAGGATTTTCCTCAAGTGCTGTTAATCAATGAATAAGTGAGAACTCAAGCCTGAAGAAGGCTGTTTTTTTCCCCCCATGAAGATACGTTGATATCTGTAGGTAAAAACAATGAAGCACTCCTGGATCCCTGTGAGACGTCTTTGGCATTGTGAATCATGCCATTTTATGACAAGTTAAATGCATAAATCAAGCAGTTTTTGTTCATAATTGTATCTCCCTGCAGCACAACCAAATGAAAGATCACTCAGTGGTTCCCGGTTCTGCAAACTCAGCCTTTTTTTTTAAAATGTAGCCTAATTCTAACCGCCCGGAATGGATTTGGAAAGAACTAGTAGAGTTGTGGCTTTGCAGTGGAAAATGTAATAGTGCACACATTAAACATCAATTCCATTGTTACAACTGGGCCCAGTCAGAAATTCTCTCTCCTTACTGTGAAAATGTTTTTGTATTTTACACAAAAGTATTCTGGAAATTGATGGCCTGGGTGTGCAGAAAGATGCTATAATGTATTCAATCAGACAATGCAATATTTTCTCTGGTTCTGCCATGAAAATGCTGTCAGACCGCTAAGTAAGTGTATATGACAGTAACCCTCTCCCTCATCCCTGAATTACTGTATCCTCGAAAACCGGAAACATACACTTTCTTCAGGCTGAGAGTGAGCACAACTCTGCATCAGCCAAACACCACATGGTTACTAACCGGTTAAATCCACAGTAGGGAGTCTTCCCCACTTTCCCACTACAACACAAACTTGTAAAACTTTTTAAGTAAACTGTATGTATATGTATGCATGCCTCTTAGAAAATTGGTATTCTGAGATCATTTGTGGATAATAAAGACTACTGCACTACGGAGTCTAGACATCAACAGTCTCACTGAAAACATATTGTTGACAGATAACTAACTGTGTGTTTTCCCCACGCAATGGAGAGTGTAGAGAGGATGGAGGGGAGGGGGGGGGGGGGGAGGGGGGGTAAAGAGAGAAGGGTTATAAGAAGAAGGATGATGAAAGGATGGAAACGAAACCCACTGAACCACCCCTTACCACCCTGCTTCTACCCCTTACCACCACGTACCCCTTACCACCCCGCTTCTACCATGAGACAGACCAGATGTGTTTGCCATCTACACACACACACACACACACACACTGCTGAACTGGGATGTTTCCCACTGCCTATGAGAAATTGTGAGTCATTTTTGACAGTAAGAGGCTCAAGGAACGACTCGGGCTCCCACACATTGTTCAATACTATTATTACATATCTAAACTATAGAGAAACAACATTATAGAAAAGTGCTACAGCTCCGTTACCCTCCTCTCTCAGAGGCGACAGCATCAGGCGTGTTGGGTTTGGATGAGACTGGTTGGCTCCATGCACACGTGTTTCAGAGAGGAGTGTGTGGGAATCATTCTGCTGGGAGCTCTACTGGACCAGGATCATCTCTGCCAATGCCTCTGTCTCCACGCATGTTTGTGAACAAGACGCAACAAGGGGAAAACTGGGCCAAGTCTTTGGTAAGTTTGTTCCCAAGAGGTTGTTACAGGGATTGCTGGTTGATGGACCACCAGGAAGATACAGTCAAGGAGAGAAAGAGGACAAAAGAAGAAGAAGAAGAAGAAGAAGAAGAACTGAAGGAGCCACCTCTTACCTTCCTCGACCTCCTCTGGAGATTTCTTCTTCTTTGGTTTGCTCTCCTCCACCTCCACGCCAGGGTCGTCCATCATAACCTCCTCCCTGTTTTCCTCCACCTCTCTCCCACGTGCCACAGGTCCAGTCTGTCTCACCTGTGTCTGGACACGTGCAGTGTCCTGTCCCTCTACACCTCCAGCCCAGCCCAGAACCCAGCAGCACAGGACCAGAGACACCCACAAACTCAACACTGCACCCCTCATCTTCTTCCTACACTCAGAACCAGGACTCGCAGTGCAACCTGACCCCAGCTCTAAAAAGGCCTTATCTGCCGTGCAGGAGAAGATTCCTCAGTCACTCTGGGTTGTACCAACGAAACAAAGGCAAGGTTGCAGACCAAATAGGCCAACTAATGTTTTAGTGACGCACAAAATCCTCAGGCCACCCACAGTCTCTCACACAGACCAGTCAGAGTAGTCAGCTAACAGATGACCTGCATGAGTTAGACGAGCAACAACAATAGACCATCCAACAGTCCTCAGGTTTAGAAGACGTCTCAGCCGGAGTCAGTCTGTCTTGAAGAGTCTCTAAGAGCTTGAAGAGTCTCTAAGAGCCAGGAGACTGAAGAAAATATTGTTGAAATCTTTGGTGTGTAGAACGTTTTGGTTCGTAGAAGGCTGTGGTGAAAACTTTGGTGTGCAGATGTGTATAGAACTTAGTCCTGTTTGGTGGTGTGTCAGAGAGAGGAGAGGAGGAGGATATAGCTGTGGGCTCAGGGGTTTTAAGCAGCCTCCTGGCAGAGACCAAGGAAAGGAACCGCAGATGCATGCAGGAGTCTGGAGTCTCAGAAGCAGCTACACAGCACACCTCCTGGCTCCCGTCTGTTCCTCTCCCTCTTGCTCCTCCGTAGGCATTCTTCTCTTATCCCCTCTCCTCTCCTCTCCCTCTATCCCCCTCTCCCTCTCTTCACTAAACACAGGGGAGGAGCCTTCCACACTTCACATTCCAGAGGAGGAGAGATAGAGAGGGAGAAAGAAAAGAGAAAAGAGAAGAATAGTAATGAGAATTTAAAAAATAGAAGAATGTTTAGACTCAAAAGTTGACAAAAGTTGACAAGGAAAAGAGAAAAGAAAAGAGAAAAGAAAAGAGAAGAATAGTAATGAGAATTTTTTAAAAGAAGAGAATGTTTAGACTCAAAAAATTGACAAGGCATTTGCACAGAAAGACAAAATAGTGAATCCATTTTATCCAGCTAGGTCAACATGTTCAATGTGTTCCGGAAAAACTACAGTATTTACACATGAAATGATTTATTGGAGAGGAAAACTCATTCCATCTTTAAGAATGCACCCACATTGTGTGGTTGGATATAAGTGCTTCAGCAGACTTGCTAAAAGACTGCACGCACGCACGCACGCACGCACGCACGCACGCACGCACGCACGCACGCACGCACGCACGCACGCACGCACGCACGCACGCACGCACGCACGCACGCACGCACGCACGCACGCACGCACGCACACACACACACACACACACACACACACACACACACACACACACACACACACACACACACACACACACACACACACACACACACACACGCACACAAAAACAACCCAGCTCAGCTTCACATGCCTCCAGGTCATACACGAGATGTCGGGACCTATCCCTCTCGCCTACTCTGCTCTCAAGCAGAAAACAGGAGAGAAAGAGAGAGAAAAAAGAGAGAGAAAGTGTGGAAAGGAGAGTGTGAGCTGAAAGTGAATTTCCCCCCCAAAAATACATGAAGTTACACTGGTTCCCAAAGGTGGGTCGGGACATAGCGGTGAGTTGCAGTTCATTCCTTCAGAGTTCTCTGGGTTCCGACTAGAAACATTGAAGGAGAAAGAACCTACAGCTTTGCGTTGGTCGATATACTCTCATAATAAAGAAATATGTTCGTTACTATTCATTCGTCATAGACTTGTACCGAAAGTGACCTACAGTTACAGTAATAGATTTAGTATGACCCCAACTCATGCTCGGACTACTGAGTCTAGGGGCCACTGAGTTACAGAGAGTTATTTATCCTGTGAGAGTAATGGCAGTCAGATGTGCTGTGATGTCTAAGTGCTCAATTTCTAGGCCAGATGTGCTGGGATATCTACGTTCTCTATTTCTGGAGCAGTGAGTCAGACTGAAGAATGTCAGCAGGAGGACATTCCTTTGTATTGCCATGCATCAAAGAACACATCTGATCTGATGTACAAAGAAACGATAGAAGTCTGCTATTCACAGATCATCAGAAGTCAGTGAACATGAATTAAAATGCTATGAACTCTGGGAGGTAATGCAGTAGTGTATGTACTTAGCTCAACATACCTGGTTATCATATGTTGTACATTTGATCATGCATAAAAGTTATAAATGAATGGGTTGTGAATTCCTGTACAGTTTATGACTTGGTAGATACGTCTATGTTGAAGCCTCAAGGACGGAAAAATACCTTCCTCATTATTACTGTAGCATGTAACCAGTCACCCAATCAGTCATACTGATGTCTGCATTGTATCATCTGTATCTGTGTGTCTCATGGAAAATTGGCAGATTTATTTCCATAAGATCTCGTCTCTCTCTCTCTCCTGTTCACTTACACACATTTGGCCTTGCTGTTAGTGACTGTGATAGGCCTACAAAGGGTGACCTGATATTATTAACCGTGTGTGTGTGTGTGTGTGTGTTGTGCGTGCGTGCACTATTGGACTCAGTCTTATATTAGTCCCACAGTGACTGAGATCATTTCATGGAGAGAACCAGAGAACCCACCCTCCATTGTTAAAGACAGAGTCAGTGTTGACACTCTGCCCAACGGCTGTGTCCGATTATCAAAGCAAGGACAACGAGCTACGTTTAACCCAATGATGAGGACCAGCCAATGACCCATATATTAGCCTGGGTACCAGTCTGTTTGTGCTATCATTCCACTCCTTGCCACTCTTTGTCATGTGAAACATGAATGATAGCACAAACAGACTGGTACCAGCTACCACATACAGTATATCAACAGAACCAACAAAGTATATACCCACGGAAATCAACCCAGAGATCAAATATCCTATCACAACCCATGTGGATGTTGTTCTTTAATTCTGGAAGAAAAAAATAGTTTGTTTCTTAAATGTAACAGAAATTCAAGTCGCCGTTTTCTCTCCGTTTGAGTTAACTATGTTCTCCCCGTTGTGCATTCTTCTGCGGTGGATCCATCTGGTTGTAATAGTGGTGCTGGAGGGGGTGCCTGGTGGTCAAGGAGGAGTTCTGCTTCTCTTAAAGATCTCCAGAACAAAACAATGGGCTTTAGTTCAGATGGCTGTACAGTGCTGTTTAATGGACAGAGATTACTACATGGAAAGATTGTCCATATAAAAGAGCATAGGTTAATGTTATGTCAGAGAGAGACCTCTATCTCAGTGGTTACAGAGCAGTGCCAACGAGTTCCCTTACAACTTGAAGTGCTCTCTAACTTGCGTCTCGGACCGTCTGTCCCCCCTTGGCTACATGACAAAGTACAAGGAAATCGCTGTGAAACAACCAAGCCAAAGAGCGATTTACAACCAATGGGTGTGTCTGTTATTTTACTGTTCCTCTTTGGTTTTTGAGTGACACTTGGAAGTCACAGATTGCAGTGTTCGGAATTGCCATATTAGGGCTGCCCTAAACATTTACAGCTGCTTCCCTTTGAGGATCCATATTAAGAAAACCCTAAGAAGCATAACAAGGGTTATTTACTAGCTGTGTCTCCTTAGTGATGATTCTGCTGGGGTTGGTGATTGTGAGGGAGGGGATCTAATATCCTCGATGTCAAAGGGTTAACACAAGAGCATGTGGTGGGTTGCACACTGATTGTATACCTTCCTCATCTGAGTGGTGCCGTCTTTCGTCTCAGAGACCAGGAAACCACTAGGAGGACTGGCGGCTATTACGATCATTTCCGTTCCATCTGTGCGTGTGTCTTTCTTGCATAATAAAATGCAGGATTGATTGACTTATTTTATTTGGAAGAACACTCGTGGTACAGTACAAAAATATCTCATGCTCATGGAAATGTATCAAAATAAGTTCAAACCTTTCAAACAGTAAGAAAGATAAGCCTATCAGTCAACATGTCACAGTAATAATCCTTTGGCACATTACAGGATCGCTTGGCATAGTTTTCCCACTGGCTTTCAAACAGCACATAAATAGTAACTCATTTATAAATACTTACATTCATTTACAGTGGACTATAGTATATTGCACAAATACATTTAGGATAGGGCAGGCTACAGTATCTAAACTGTGAACGCCAACTTCAATCTCCTTACAAAACACCAACGTTAGCTCTTACAAACAGGCTACATCCTTTCTCATTTAATACGGACGACGGTGGTATTGTGGAACGAGGAAGCACGGTGGCGTGAATAGTTGAATCTGTGGTCCCTGGTGACAACGCATAGTGTTGTACAGTGGCCGGGTTGTAGGATAGACAGGAGGCGGTGAGGGGTATCCGACCCCACACTGGAGCTGCTCTTCAGGCACCCCTTTCCCCTCACACTCTTTCTTCCACTTGGTGCGTCGGTTCTGGAACCAGATCTTCACCTGGGTCTCCGTGAGACAGAGTGTCGAAGCAACAGCGTAGCGCTCAAAGACAGACAGGTAGCGGCTGCTATGGAAACTATGTTCTAGAATGCGTAGTTGGTCCAGGGTGAACGCTGTCCGGACCCGCCGCAACTTGCCCTTTGACCTCTCCGGGCAATGGCATGCAGATGCAGGACGGGCCTCGCTCGCTACCGGCGACATTGCTGATTCCACTGTGGTGGAGCATTCACTGGCTGCTGGACCACTTGGAAATTCTACTCTGGATTGGCGTTCAGTAATGGCTGCCCCACCTGAATAGAAAATAGTGAGTTTAAAGCAGGAACTCATCCATTCTTTAAAAAAATAATATATATATATTTTTTTAAATCAGCAGTTATGATAATATTAGTTGAATGCTGATAAAGAAATAACCTTTTCATGTCATTATGAAACTAGTCTGAGGCTGGGCCAATAATAAATAAACCAACACTGACCTCTCCTGGGATGAAACTAATACTACCGCATCTAACGTAGGAGGACACTTATTAAACCAAACTTCTGCATAAAACCTATACCTCAGTCCAAGGATCATATTTATAAAAAAGCAACAGCTCACGAGTAAGTAAATAGCTTCGAAGCCATTCATATGTTTGCAAAGCTTTAAAGCCCGTTAAGCTTTCAAAATATATTGATCGAATAACAGAAATCTCACCTGTGGTCCCTCTCGCTGCGTCAATCTGAATTGAACCATGGTTTGGATGAGTAATGTTTGGTCTCCCAGTGAATTTAGACGGATCCAGGATGTCTGCCACAGAGAAAGAGGTTCTGCTGACCTGCAGCAACTTGTCTGGCTGCATTTCTATTTTTAGTTCTGTAAAATTGGACGAAAAGGCACGTTGTTCGCTGAAGACCGTGGCAGAGAACTCGAGTAGACGACCACTACGCACGTATCGTATCCACCTTGCTTCCCTGTGATCTGATGCATGTGGCCCTTCCGCCACATCTATTTATACAGGTCAAGAACACGCCCATCACAAGCATAACATTTACATTTCCAAAACAGTAAAGGCCCACAATGACAAGTCACTGCGCAATGCAAGACAAAACACGCGCTCCTTCTTTCTGCGTGCCTAATTTGGCGCGCGCGCCACACACACACACACACACACACACACACACACACGAAATCGACCTCGTGCGCGGAAGAAGGAACCCCCGCGCGGGTACTTTAAAATGCTAATGTCCGCGCTCAGCTAGCTGGGTTACTTATTGCAGGGCATCTGGTTAAAATGTGCCCCTTTCTTTACAACCGTGTTCCTGTTTTGTTGTTTGAGTTGTCGTTATTTGCAATTGTGTGATTTTACGCTGGTAGGACACGTAAACGCGGGTTGTAATGCTAATTAATCGACTCTACTCAGAGGGATTTGTAGGCAAAATCCTGCTGCTTCACTTGTGCACGAATATCAATAGGGGCATTTGTTTTTTTTATTGAATGTGGTTAAAGTGTATAGCTTTGTAGTCAGTCTAGTCACACAAAGTACTTAGCTATAATTAGAGGGCCACACAATTAGAACTAACAAGATTATGAGTGCCCATCTGCCTGTTCAACAGGGGGAAACGAGACTCTGATTTGTATCATTGGGAAGCATGTTGTGCCCTTTTTGTTCATGTATTTCCACTGTAGTCATGAAGTGCTGCCTACTAGTGTAGCCTACTGTTAGAAAGTTAGTTTAAAAATCCCTTGATATTGGTTCTCCAAATGCTCTTCATTGGTGTACAGTTTCTCCAACGTTTCCAAATACACCTGCTGGGGTTGAAGTGGGAACCTATTGCTATCCGATTGTGGACTGTTATAGGTTACAGTTCAAACCAGTCAACAAACGTCTATACAAAAATCCCTTGGTCTCTTTCATGTCAACCAAACCGAGATGAGAGCAACATCAGACACAGAGCGTAAAATGACCACAGAGAGATCCACCTGGACGTTTGTACTGTATAGTAATCAAGCCCACTGATAAGTGCACATTGGATAAGTGCAAACTTTTTTTTGGGTGGTGCCGCGCAGTGCAGTCTACTAGTCTTCCAAATAACTGTAGGGCCTACTATACATTCTTTGCAGCCTACATGTTGTATATCTGCATCCTCTATCAGGAATGGTCTATAATTGCACCAAGTGCTTTTAAGCCTTAGTAATAGTCATGTCCTTAGCTATACAGTAGTAATATGACTTCTACTGATCTGTAGTCTCCAGAGAATGAGTAAAGGGAAAGAGGGGGGGGGGGGGGGGGGGGGAGAGAGTGGTCCGTAGGGGTATATGAGGGGGTTAAATGACCTGACCCCTTGGAGCAGGCCAGGTCGTAAAGGTGGGGTAGCAGGCTGGCATCTGCCAGCGTCCTCCCAGCAGTGACCCCTACAGAGCGTCTGGTATTGAGGGGAGAAGAGAGGCCGGCCCACCGGGACAATTAGCAGATGTCACCAGTGGGCCTGACCCTCCCTGACCCATGTCTTTGTCCAGCAGGACCAGAGGAGACCAACCCACACCAAGCACTGGCTTACCCAGGGTCGAAGAAAGAGTCCTAAGTACTATTGCATCAACTTTATTCTATATTCTTGACATAATCTTGATTTAAAAAGTGAGTGTATTTACCTTACATTTTACATGACCTTCCATATGGCTAAAAATCAAATAAAACTTGTATCTGATCTAAATCTGACGGAGAGGGGTGAGAAGGAGGTGAGGATAAGGAGGGGGAGGGCAAGAAGAAGACTGTGGAAGAGGCAGAAGTTTTCTAGATTATACAGTATACTACTTTTTTAACTTTAACCAGGCCCAGGTCTATCCTTTGTGTCTATTAGTAAAGCCTAAATAAAGGTTGAACTTACCCATCAACATTGTGTCATGATAGACATCATGCATTGTGGTTAGATATCATTAGCTATACCGATGGTAGAGCCTACAGTGGGTGAAATAATGATAATGATATCTCCTTTTGTGAAATGTATGTATCCTGACAGTCATGGTGTAATTGAGAATTGAATGGGCTTACAGGGGGTACCCCATTCATAACTACCCCTCACCCCTCTCCTCCTTACCCCCCTTCGACCTGCCTCTCTCCACTCTACCTCACAGATGGGCTCCACTACAATAAGAGAGCGAAAAGGAGGAGAACCTACAAATATGTAATCTCCTTAACAACAGTTAAAAACACTTCTAACCACACTCAGGGGTGCTCTTAGCATTCCACAGCAGTAGGATTCCTTTATGGTCTATCTATCTGCCACACTTTTGGACACACGCCTATGGGGTATAATGGTGCCCATCTGTCGTCATGGTAAAGCCGGAGGAAACTGCCAATAAATATCAGAATGGCATTATAGCATTGATGGTGGTAATAAATGTGTTTTAGATATGTTTAACCACACATTAGGAAGGGGTTTGTCTGTGGTCATAAACGTAAGCTTATGTGTTCAAACAAGAAATTGCTATTTAATTTATAGATGTGGGTTTTGACTAAAAAAACATGTTCTACAACAGGCGTGGGCAATTCCAGTCCCCGAGGGCCTGATTGATGTTACATTTTTGCCCCAGCCACAGCTAACACCCGACTCCAATAATCACCCAATCATGATCTTCAGTTTAGAATGCAATTTGATTAATCAGCTGTGTTTCTGTTCTACAATAATGCTGCACTCAGAGTGTTGTTTTTTTCTACTGACCATCCTAGCAGAGAAAAGTCTAAGGGGGAACCTTGGGACGTTCACCTCTGACCCAATTTAAGTTGAAATGTAATACGGGTTATGGTATGGTATGATTGATAGAAAGGTTAAGGTTATGGTTATGGTTAGGCAATGGTTTGGGTTTAAGGTAGGGACTTCCCAAGGATTCCAATTAGCAACTACCATCCCGAGCAGTGCGACACAATTTCATGGCACACTCACAGAAGTTTCTACTTAATTGTCACTGATATAGGATCATATTTCCCTTACCCCAATGCATGTATAATGTTTACATGCGAAAAGCTGAAACTGACTCCAGATCAGCGCTTGGCGTCTAGCGTCAATTTACACCAAAACGTCTCGCGAGATGTCATATTTCATTAGATTTGAAACATGGCGTCGGATGGAGAAGCGGGTAGTGCTTCTGTTGTTGAACCAGATACTGGAGACTGGTAAGTCTCCGTTAAAACAGGGAAAGAGCAGTCGTTTTGTTTGTTGTTTAAGTGTGATGCTAGACAACCAGATAAATATTGCTCAACAAGCTAGACCGCTGATGTTAGCTAACTAAACTGAAGCTAGCTAGCTAGCAAGCTAACAACGTTAGACTCCTCATTCAAATGCCCAACTTGTAAGCTAACTTGCAACAAACTAACTAAAGCATGAAAGAACAGGTTCATTTCCTTGTCGAATATTTACTTCTAAATAAATCTCTAGCATGAATCCTGCAGAACCTAGCTAACTAGCAAACCAAGTGAAAATAGCTAGCTCATGTCCGGGGAGGCTGAAGGTTCAGCAGCGGTGCTCTGCATCTTTCTCTATTATACTTTCGTTACTCATAAAAGTAAAGATGTTACTATAGTGCTGAATAACCGTTGTCTGTGTGCACAAGCTGTCATTTATCCAAAATACGAAATAAACGCGTTTTGAGCGCTTTATCCCAGCTGGCAGCATTGCTATTTTATTAGGAGCCCTAATACTAGTTGTTGCGAAAGCCGCAGCTAGTCGTACTGTGGTCCACACAGAACATGACACAATACAGAACATTAATAGACAAGAACAGTTCAAGGACATAACTGCATACATAGCCTACATATCAATACATACACAAAATATCTAGGGCAAATATGGGACAGGTCTTGTGCTGTGAGGTGTTGCTTTATCTGCTTTTAAAAAAACAGGTTTGCTGTTCATTTGAGCAATATGAGATAGGAGTGCCATGCTATAATACTGTACGTTTTCTTGCATTTGTTTTGGATTTGGGGACTATGAAAAGACCCCTGGTGGCATGTCTGGTGGGGTATGTGTGTGTTTGTCAGCTGTGCATAAGTTGACGACGCAAATCATTTTGAATTTTCACATGGTTTCTTATCAAAAGTGACAGTCAGTTTCTCAACTCTTAGCCAAGAGACTGTCATGTATAGTATTTATATTAGCCCTCTGATTACAATGAGGCGCCGCTCTGTTCTGGGCCAGCTGCAACTTAACTAGGTCTTTCTTAGCACCACTTGACCACATGGCTGGACAATAATCAAGATTAGACAAAACTAGAGCCTGCAGGACTTGCTTTGTGGAGTGTGGTGTCAAAAAAGCAGAACATCTCTTTATTACGGACAGACCTCTCCCCATCTTTACAACCGTCAAATATATGTTTTGACTTTGACAGTTTACAAGCTAAGGTAACGCCAAGTCATTTAGTCTCAACTTGTTCAACAGCCACATCATTCATTACCAGATTCAGCTAAGGTCTAGAGCTTAGGGAATTATTTGTATCAAATACATAGCTGAAGCTAAGCTAATGTTCATGTTGATATGTTTGTTTACTTTCAGTGATGCTGGATTTGGGGACCTGACAGGCAACATGGACACTGAGTCATCAAATGGCAAAGAGGCCATGGTATTACACCTCTTATACAGCAGTTCTCTGGGCATCCCTGTTCTCAAACAGACAGACATTAGCTAACCCTTTTCCCTGTGTTCTCCTCAGGACACGGGTGGTGAGGGTTTGGAGGCGGCGGACACCCAGACAGGTTCTGGGGACGAGGAAAGCGGCAGGCACCAGGGAGAGGTGGAGCTGCAGTGTGCTCTCTGTATGAAGTGGTTCACAGCCGACACCTTCAGCATCGACACTGCGTACGTCTGACTCACTGAGTAACTCATTCTCTCTCTTTTCATGGAGGCCTTTGGCCAACTGATTATAAGACTAAGCTTGTTAGACTTTTTAAAATTGCTCCCTGTAGCTCGACTAACCAGGTACTGGCTGAGATGAACATATAAGGATCAAGGTTTTTTGATGAGTCTTTCTCCCTCTCTCTCTCCAGGACTTGTTTGCCTTTCATGACCAACTATGTGTTCCATTGTAACGTGTGTCATCACAGCGGCAACACCTACTTCCTCAGGAAACAAGCCAGTAGGTGTTCTCAGTCAGCTGATACACTTCCGTGTGCATGTGTGAGCTTGGGGATTATTGATGGTCTGTTATCAATTGATTGTACTGATTGAGTGTTGCTGTGTGTTCCAGACCTGAAGGAGATGTGTCTGACTGCCCTGGCTAACCTCACATGGAGGTCCAGGACTCAGGAAGAGCACCCCAAGACGATGTTCTCCAAAGACAAGGTTAGTCCTCTCAACAGTCCCTACATAATCCACTTTGAAAGCCAATGTGATATTTTGAAAATGCTTGATACTACATGTCACGCCAAGATACGACACAGTCTTTTGCGTATGTTTTTCCGTTCTCTACACCTGCTTAACCTCTCTGGGATATGTGGGACGGTAGCGTCCCACCTTGCCAACAGCCAGTGAAATTGCAGGGTGCCAAATTCAAAACAACAGAAATCCCATTATTAACATTCCTCAAACATACAAGTATTTTACACCATTTTAAAGATACACTTGTTGTAAATGCAGCCACAGTGTACGATTTCAAAAAGGCTTTACGACGAAAGCACACCAAACGATTGTTATGTCAGTACCTAGTCACAGAAAACACAGCCATTTTTCCAGCCAAAGAGAGGAGTCACAAAAAGCAGAAATAGAGATAAAATTAATCACTAATCTTTGATGATCTTCATCAGATGACACTCATGTTACACAATACATGTATGTTTTGTTCGATAAAGCTCATATTTATATCCAAAAATCTCAGTTTAAATTGGCGCGTTATGTTCAGCAGTTCCAAAACATCCGGGGATTTTGCAAAACCACATCAATTTACAGAAATACTCATAATAAACATTGATAAAAGATACAAGTGTTATGCATGGGATTTTAGATCCACTTCTCCTTAAAGACTCCGGATGTGTTTTGTTAGTGTTTTCCTGTATTCCCCTTCTCTCCTTGCAGGACATCATCCCGTTCATTGATAAATACTGGGAGTGTATGACCACCCGACAGAGACCTGGAAAGCTCACCTGGCCCAACAACATAGTCAAAGCCATGGTGATTCTATGAGCAACCACCGACTTACACAAGTGCACCAAACTGTACACGTCACACCAAATGTTCACTGTTGAAAAAGTAGCCAGACTTTCTCTTTAGAATCATGTCTTTACTTGATTTTACTGTGTTTCAGAGTAAAGAGCGGGATGTGTTCCTGGTGAAGGAGCATCCAGACCCAGGCAGTAAGGACCCAGAGGAGGACTACCCCAAGTTTGGCCTGCTGGACCAGGTAGGAAAACACAACACACACACAGACACAGACACACACACAATGAGGCTGACTGTTGGTTGGTTTTTCATCTCAGGATCTGGGCAACATTGGACCATCTTACGACAACCAGAAACAGACCACCGCTGCTCCCACTCCTGGAGGGCTCAACGGTAAGCTCAAAACATACCAACACACTTGCTAAACACATCAACACAAATTGGCACTAAACACACAACACATGTCACACACACTTTGATAACTAATTCCATGAAAAACTGTGTCACAGATTATAATTCCACACTAAAGCCCTAAGGGGTTCTCACGTTATAAATGCTCTGTACATGCTGTGTTGCATTCCAGGTGGACCTTGTTTCTCAGGTGAATATGATGTGGTGGTTTGGTATCTACCTCTGAGCTCTGTGTTTTGTGCAATCACAACTTTCCGGTTAGAGTTTGCCATAGGCACAGATCTAGGATCAGCGTACCCCCTCCCCCATTCCTTAGCGAAACAACAAAGGGGCAAAATACAATCTGACCTTAGATCAGCGTCAATGGGCAACTTCACCCTGCTCCAATGGAAACCCCGTCCCTCACCTGCTCTGCGCTTATGCTTGGTGCCCTGAAGCTTTTACCCTTTTGATCTGGCTTTTGATTAGTGGACTGATTGAATTATTTAATTTACTCTGGCTTTCTGCTCCTGAGTTCCCGGGCTTCATCCCAATGCTCTGGACAAGCCTTGTTTTCCTTTCCGTACCCAGTGGTGAGTGGTAAAGGACAGACCAAAGGAGGCTGTTACTGTTGGGATGCAGCCGCGAAGTGGTGTGAAATAATCCCCTGGCTTCCTCTGTGTGGCTGCTACTCTCCTTTCACCCTAATATGTGGTGTCCCTCCATGCTTGTGCCTCTTCGGTGACTTTTTGCTGAAAGTGTGTGCGTTCTATATTGTAACTTGTGTATTTGTCGTGTGAAGGTGGTCTGGCCCCCGGCCCAGGGAAGGGTAGAGGAGCCAAGCGTAAGCAGCAGCAGCAGCAACAGGAGGGAGCCACAGCCGGAGCAGCCAAGAGAACACGCAGGTATGACAGACTGAAACATATGTAGGATGTATTATAATATGCAATCAATACAACTCTCCTCTCTCTCTCTGTTATTGTCCTTCTCTTTCCCTCCACCTCATTTCTCTTTCTATCCCAAATGCACACAATCCTGTTCTCTCTCTCATTCTTTCCTCTCTCTTTCCCTCTGTAGTGACCCTCTGTTTTCGGCCCAGCGTCTACCCCCCCATGGTTACCCCCTGGAGCACCCCTTCAACAAAGATGGCTACCGCTACATCCTAGCAGAGCCGGACCCCCACGCCCCCGACCCAGAGAAACTAGAGCTGGACTGCTGGGCTGGGAAACCCATCCCCGGAGACCTCTACAGAGCCTGTCTCTACGAGAGAGTACTGCTAGCCCTGCACGACAGAGGTACACACACCCAGGAAATCCTACTGTAATGTAGTAGAGATGGGCTTCTTCTTATTAGCCTTACCCAGTAATGTCTTTCACCTTCTCTGAGAATACTGTGTGTGTGTGTGTGGGCGTCTTTGTGCTTGTGTGTCTGTTATTTCAATTTTACGATACTGATACCGAGTGTGTGTGTGTATATACAGTTAAAGTCGGAAGTTTACATACTTAGTTTGGAGTCATTAAAACTAGTTTTTCAACCACTCCACAAATGTCTTGTTAATTAACAAAGTAGTTTTTGTACTTTGTGCATCACACACATAATTTCTCCAACAATTGTTAACAGACAGATTATTTAACTTATAATTCACTGAATCACAATTCCAGTGGGTCAGAAGTTTACATACACTAAGTTGACTGTGCCTTTAAACAGCTTGGAAAATTCCAGAAAATGATGTCATGGCTTTAGAAGCTTCTGATAGGCTAATTGTAGGTGTACCTGTGGATGTATTTCAAGGCCTACCTTCAAACTCAGTGCCTCTTTGCTTGCCATCATGTAAAAATCTAAAGAAATCAGCCAAGACCTCAGAAAAATATTGTAGACCTCCACAAGTCTGGTTCATCCTTGGGAGCAATTTCCAAACGCCTGAAGGTACCATGTTTATTTATACAAACAATAGTATGCAAGTATAAATACCATGGGACCGCATCATACCGCTCAGGAAGGAGATGCGTTCTGTCTCCTAGAGATGAACGTACTTTGGTGCGAACAGTGCAAATCAATCCCAGAACAACAGCAAAGGACCTTGTGAAGATGCTGGAGGAAACAGGTACAAAAGTACCTATATCCACAGTAAAACGAGTCCTATATCGACATAACCTGAAAGGCCGCTCAGCAAGGAAGAAGCCACTGCTCCAAAACCAACATAAAAAAGCCAGACTACGTTTTGCAACTACACATGGGGACAAAGATTGTACTTTTTGGTGAAATGTCCTCTTGTCTGATGAATCAAAAATGGCCATAATGACCACCGTTATGTCTGGAGGAAAAAGGGGGAGGCTTGGAAGCCGAAGAACACCATCCCAACCGTGAAGCATGGGGGTGGCAGCATCATGTTGTGGGGCTGCTTTGCTGCAGGAGGGACTGGTGCACTTCACAAAATAGATGGCATCACGAGGAAGGACAATTATGTGGATATATTGAAGCAACATCTCAAGACATCAGTCGGGAAGTTAGTTTGGTCGCAAATTGGTCTGCCAAATGGACAATGACCCCAAGCATACTTCCAAAGTTGTGGCAAAATGGCTTAAGGACAACAAAGTCAAGGTATTGGAGTGGCCATCACAAAGCCCTTACCTCAATCCTATAGAAAATGTGTGGGTTGAACTGAAAAAGCATGTGCGAGCAAGGAGGCCTACAAACCTGACTTAGTTACACCAGCTCTGTCAGGAGGAATGGGCCAAAATTCACCCAACTTATTGTGGGAAGCTTGTGGAAGGCTACCCAAAATGTTTGACCAAAGTTTAAAAATGTAAAGGCAATGCTACCAAATACTAATTGCGTGTATGTAAACTTCTGACCCACTGAGAAAGTGATGAAAGAAAAATAAGCTGAAATAAATCATTCTCTACTATTATTCGGACATTTCACATTCTTAAAATAAAGTGGTGAACCTAACTGACCTAAGACAGGGAATTTTAATTGATTAAATGTCAGTAATTGTGAAAAACTGTGTTTAAATGTATTTGGCTAAGGTGTATATAAACTTCCGACTTCAACTGTACATGCATGTGAAATATTGTTGATACAATAGATTTTCAGGACAAAACCTTAAAATGTATGATCAAGGAAAACAAAACCTGTATGTGGATATTCTAAGTTATTATATTTCAGTAATCACTTACATTTAGTTCAATATGGGAAAAATAATACATTTCCCAGAATGCATTCGTTTAACCCTCAAGTTGACCCTGAGGCCTTACATTTCTTTTTCAAACAAATGCAATTGTTGGTGGAAATATAATTGGCCATTAAGTTTCAAAGAGCATATGACATTTTTTTATAGAGAAAAGTTATATATTCTTTGCTATCTGGAAGTGTGACCTGTCAGATTCAATGAATTTATTTGTATTTGGCCAAGGTGTATGTAAACTTCCGGCTTCAACTGTGTGTTTGTATATATACAGTGGGGCAAAAAAGTATTTAGTCAGCCACCAATTGTGCAAGTTCTCCCACTTAAAAAGATGAGAGGCCTGTAATTTTCATCGTAGGTACACTTCAACTATGACAGACAAAATTAGGAAAAAAATCAAGAAAATCACATTGTAGGATTTTTAATGAATTTATTTGCAAATTATGGTGGAAAATAAGTATTTGGTCACCTACAAACAAGCAACATTTCTGGCTCTCACAGACCTGTAACTTCTTCTTTAAGAGGCTCCTCTGTCCTCCACTCGTTACCTGTATTAATGGCACCTGCTTGAACTTGTTATCAGTATAAAAGACACCTGTCCACAACCTCAAACAGTCACACTCCAAACTCCACTATGGCCAAGACCAAAGAGCTGTCAAAGGACACCAGAAACAAAATTGTAGACCTGCACCAGGCTGGGAAGACGGAATCTGCAATAGATAAGCAGCTTGGTTTGAAGAAATCAACTGTGGGAGCAATTATTAGGAAATGGAAGACATACAAGACCGCTGATAATCTCCCTTGATCTGGGGCTCCACGCAAGATCTCACCCTGTGGGGTCAAAATGATCACAAGAACAGTGAGCAAAAATCCCAGAACCACACGGGGGGACCTAGTGAATGACCTGCAGAGAGCTGGGACCAAAGTAACAAAGCCTACCATCAGTAACACACTACGCCGCCAGGGACTCAAATCCTGCAGTGCCAGACATGTCCCCCTGCTTAAGCCAGTACATGTCCAGGCCCGTCTCAAGTTTGCTAGAGAGCATTTAGATGATCCAGAAGGAGATTGGGAGAATGTCATATGGTCAGATGAAACCAAAATATAACTTTTTGGTAAAAACTCAACCCGTCGTGTTTGGAGGACAAAGAATGCTGAGTTGCATCCAAAGAACACCATACCTACTGTGAATCATGGGGGTGGAAACATCATGCTTTGGGGCTGTTTTTCTGCAAAGGGACCAGGACGACTGATCCGTGTAAAGGAAAGAATGAATGGGGCCATGTATCGTGAGATTTTGAGTGAAAACCTACTTCCATCAGCAAGGGCATTGAAGATGAAACGTGGCTGGGTCTTTCAGCATGACAATGATCCCAAACACACCATCCGGGCAACGAAGGAGTGGCTTCGTAAGAAGCATTTCAAGGTCCTGGAGTGGCCTCGCCAGTCTCCAGATCTCAACCCCATAGAAATTCTTTGGAGGGAGTTGAAAGTCTGTGTTGCCCAGCAACAGCCCCAAAACACCACTGCTCTCGATGAGATCTGCATGGAGTAATGGGCCAAAATACCAGCAACAGTGTGTGAAAACCTTGTGAAGACTTACAGAAAACGTTTGACCTCTGTCATTGCCAACAAAGGGTCAATAACAAAGTATTGAGAAACTTTTGTTATTGACCAAATACTTATTTTCCACCATAATTTGCAAATAAATTCATTAAAATCCAGTGTGATTTTTTGGGTTTTTTTTTTTCTCATTTTGTCTGTCATAGTTGAAGTGTACCTATGATGAAAATTACAGGCCTCATCTCTTTAAGTGGGAGAACTTGCACAATTGGTGGCTGACTAAATACTTTTTTGCCCCACTGTGTGTGTGTGTGTGTGTGTGTGTATATATATATATATATATATATATATATATATATATATTTATTATCTGTGTTTTTTTTCTTTGACTTCGTATTGATTCCATGTTTTTATTAAGAATCTATTCTGGATTTGACAGTTTTCCATTTCTTTACATTGAATACTGCGTCGAGGAAGAGCTTGCAAGTAAGCATTTCACTGTTCTGTTCTTTTCGCTGTATTCTGTGCACATGACAAACGTTGATTTGAGTTGTCTGTATGCAGCCCCCCAGCTGAAGATCTCAGATGACCGTCTGACAGTGACAGGGGAGAAGGGTTACTCCATGGTCAGAGCCTCCCACGGTGTCAGGAAAGGATCCTGGTACTTTGAGGTCTCCATCGATGAGATGCCCCCGGACACCGCAGCCAGACTGGGCTGGTCTCAGCCCCTAGGTAGATACTGCAAAGACACACACTGAGAGACAGGTACAAACACCGCAGCTACATCTAGTTGATACCACACGTTAAAACATGTCCTGTCTCCCTGTGTGTGTTGTAGGTAACCTGCAGGCCCCTCTGGGATATGATAAGTTCAGCTACTCGTGGCGCAGTAAGAAAGGGACACGCTTCCACCAGTCTGTGGGGAAACACTACTCCTCAGGCTACGGACAAGGAGACACTCTGGGGTTCTTCGTAGAACTGCCGGACGGCACTGAGACAGCCAAGGCACTGCCTGACACGTACAAAGACAAGGTACTTAAAAAATATATATATATTTTTCAAATACTATAGTTGATAAATGAGTAACTGAGAATCAATAAAATATACGAATTATGATTAGCAAATAGCAGACATCCACTGTCTGTTTTTATGAGACTTGACTGCTCATCCCTTTGTGTTTGTGTTCACTCAGGCGCTGATTAAGTTTAAGAGCTACCTGTACTTTGAGGAGAAGGACTATGTGGACAAGGCAGAGAAGAGCCTGAAGACTGTTACCCCCAGCAGGGTGAGGCTCCAGCATAGAACTCCAACCAATAGCTCAGACATTAAAATCAATGGAACACATAGCTAGAACCAGTAGATCATTCAAAGCAGTGGAACGCATAGCTAGAACCAGTAGATCATTCAAAGCAGTGGAACGCATAGCTAGAACCAGTAGATCATTCAAAGCAGTGGAACACATACATAGCTAGAACCAGTAGATCATTCAAAGCAGTGGAACACATACATAGCTAGAACCAGTAGATCATTCAAAGCAGTGGAACACATACATAGCTAGAACCAGTAGATCATTCAAAGCAGTGGAATGCATAGCTAGAACCAGTAGATCATTCAAAGCAGTGGAACGCATAGCTAGAACCAGTAGATCATTCAAAGCAGTGGAACACATACATAGCTAGAACCAGTAGATCATTCAAAGCAGTGGAACGCCTAACTAGAACCAGTCAATCATTCAGAGCAGTGGAACGCATAACTAGAACCAGAGGATCATTCAGAGCAGTG
The DNA here is from genome assembly GCF_013265735.2 of Oncorhynchus mykiss. Lineage (NCBI taxonomy): Eukaryota > Metazoa > Chordata > Actinopteri > Salmoniformes > Salmonidae > Oncorhynchus > Oncorhynchus mykiss. Next base: position 11,008,026 of record NC_048593.1, on the reverse strand, counting down.
GAACGCATAACTAGAACCAGTAGATCATTCAAAGCAGTGGAATGCATAGCTAGAACCAGTCGATCATTCAGAGCAGTGGAAAACGCATAACTAGAACCAGTCGATCATTCAGAGCAGTGGAACGCATAACTAGAACCAGTCGATCATTCAGAGCAGTGGAACGCATAACTAGAACCAGTAGATCATTCAGAGCAGTGGAAAGCATAACTAGAACCAGTAGATCATTCAGAGCAGTGGAACGCATAACTAGAACCAGAGGATCATTCAGAGCAGTGGAACGCATAACTAGAACCAGAGGATCATTCAGAGCAGTGGAACGCATAACTAGAACCAGAGGATCATTCAGAGCAGTGGAACGCATAACTAGAACCAGAGGATCATTCAGAGCAGTGTTAACGCATAACTAGAACCAGTAGATCATTCAGAGCAGTGGAACGCATAACTAGAACCAGTAGATCATTCAGAGCAGTGGAACGCATAACTAGAACCAGTAGATCATTCAGAGCAGTGGCAACCAGAGGCCATATTGGATGTACCATTTGGAATGTTGATGAATTTGGATAATCTCAATCTATTTTTATTGTCGATATCATACGTTTGTTGACAGTAGATATAGCAATTGGCTTTTCCATTTGTTGAAATCTCTGTTCTTCCCTCTTTCTAGATGCTGTTCTATAAGAATGGGGTGAACCAGGGTCAGGCCTATGAGAACCTGTTTGAGGGGCTTTACTTCCCTGCCATCTCTCTCTACAGGGGCTGCACGGTTAGTGCTGTGTGTGTCTGTTTGAAGGGTTCTATTTTCTCTCTCCATCTGCAGCAGCCGTTCTTAAAGTGTGGGTGTGACCCACGGACCCGTTAATGGTGGGTCGCGACGTGTCAGAGTAAATTTATAATTATTTCATTAATTACTGAAATTGATTTGGCAACGTGCATTTGCTCTCTCCGTTCAGTGCGCTCTCTGCTTAGCAGCAGCCTCTGCTCAGTTTGGCAGCTGCGGAAGTGTGAGAGGGAGATGCCCGTGTGCTTCGCGGTTTACCGGATCCTTTTTCTGCAGTTTTCTTTAAGATTACTCACCGACCCCACACGATGCAGCACTGTCTTGTTATTCCCACTCGCCATCACTCACCGCTATCATCAAATGGACTCATGCTAGCCACAAGTTCTGACTGAGCTCAATTCATACAAACTTATAACGCGGAGCGCCCACAATGTGTTTTGTGCGGGGAAGTGCTGAGTAATGAGTCTCTCATAACAAACAAATGAATAAAACGACACGTCCTGACCAAACATCCACAGCATGACGGTAAACCCAGGGAGTTCTTTCAGAACAGGGCAGAATGCTTCAGGAAACCATGCTTCAAACCTGGAAAAGTTAGTCAGCTGGCAAGGCATTGTTGTCATTTTATAACAGATGATAATAAGCAGAAATAAGGGCGTACTAACTGTCATAGTAGTAGATGTGAGTTTCTCTTTCAAACTATCCCCTGTCCTTGTACACAGCTAATAGCTAACATTCGCCAGATAGTGCTACCCTAGTAACAGTAGAGATGAAAAATGATCAGGCCCTATGTACATCTTACTGTAGAAATGATTGTTGAAAACTAGTCTAGGTTGGAACTGTTGCTGCTAAAATACAATCATATTTTTTATTCTTAACTGGAATAAACTGATTGAAGCGAGACTCTTTTTGAGGTAAACACACTCACACAGTTCTGGGTTGCTCATCTACAACAGGAAGCGGTCTCCTGCCTGACTGAGAAAGCAGTAGATGTTCTGGTCCAGTTTGGCACCACATACCTATGTGAGTCAGGGTTCTCAACTCTGACACTTAAAAAACAAGTACAGAAACAGTTTCAAGGCTGAGCATGACCTCAGTGTTACACTGTCAAAAACAGAGGCCAGAATAGACATGCTCTCATTAGGACTGTGTGTTTTCTGGTCTACATCTGTGTGATGTGATCAATCTGTTTATTCCAGTTCAGAATGTAAATGATTTATTGTATTTTAACAGCACCAGTTCCAACCAAGACAGATATGTACGTGTTTTTAATGGGGGAGAATAAACATTAATATATATTTATATGGATATTACATTTCATTGTTATTTGTTTTTGTCTCTATTGCATTTGTTTTAGGTATAAGGGCAGTGAAATGTACCAACATTTATGTATAGTTGCATATTGTCCTAAGCTTGGGTCCCAGGAAAAACACTGAATTTCTCATTTGTGTTCCAGGCTGAAAAAGTTTAAGAACCCCTGCCCTACAGCACTGTAAATAATTCAATGCCCCAAAGTTTTGTGCTCTGATATAGCCAAGTATCTACTTCAGGGATTTCCATTTGAATCACATTATGTTGATTGTCCCTCCTTTCTCCCAGGTGTCCGTTAACTTTGGACCACATTTCAAACACCCTCCAAAGGACATCAAGTACCAGCCAGTGAGTACACAGACATGCATGCTTTTAAAAACAATTATTAGACGAGCAATAGAGGTACAGTACTTGGGAGTTTTGACGTCACTTGAGGTTGTAGATGGGATTAATTGGTGTACGTTTGTGTGTGTCCCCTCCCAGATGAGTGACATGGGCTGGGGAGCAGTGATCGAACACACGTTGGCTGACATGCTGTACCACGTAGAGACGGACGTGGACGGACGACGTAGCCCGCCCTGGGAAGGATAAATGCACGCGCACACCAGAGCTCAACACACAGACGGCCAGTTGAGTGTCTGGACAAAGGCACGGAGGAGTCCATTCCAGCAGATATAGGTGGGCTGATGTCGACCTGAACACTGACACACTGTACTCTCTAAACATTACCTTCATTAGTAACTTTGAAAAAATCCTAATGGATAAGATGTGTGTGTGATCTAAAATAGGGAGACTTTGATGTCAGTTGACTGATTTTTACGTGTGTCTGAATATAACACTCTTAGCTTATGAAGCACGTCCAGGTGTTTCAGCATTGTAAATGCATGTACTAGTATGCATAAACAGTTAAAGGGAAGTGTAAAAAAAAAAAAATTCTACTTCATATTCATCTCCAGCATCACCCCAACATCAACATATGTGAAAATGGCGCGTTTCTGTTTTGTAGTAAAAAAGAGAGAAGAAAAAGTGTTTCTAATGACATCATCGGTGTGCATCATGTGATTTTTAACCAATTACGAGTAGGCATTGCCTACTAATTGGAAACACTTATTTTCCTCTTTTACTACAAAACATAACACGAATTTTAACATGAAGTTAAAATTGTGAAATGTCCCTCAAAAGGAAGGAACAAATCTGTAGATTGTTTTGACCCAACTAAGTTTCAATTTAAAATATCTAACGTTTGTCAGCACCCCAGGTAGTCTTATTGACAGACATTCTATCTTCAAATGAACAGATTCAGTTGCCTGTGTTCTGTTATTTGTCGTAAAATACTATATATACACAAAAGTATGTGGACACCCCTTCAAACTAGTGGATTTGGCTGTTTCAGCCACACCTGTTGCTGATAGGTGTATAAAATTGAGCGCACAGCCATGCAATCTCCATAGACAAAAATTGGCAGTAGAATGACCTTACTGAAGAGCTCAGTGACTTTCAACGTGGCACCGTCATAGGATGCCACCTCCAACAAGTCAGTTTGTCAAATTTCTGCCCTGCTAGAGCTGCCCCGGTCAACTGTAAGGGCTGTTATTGGGAAGTGGAAATGTCTAGGAGCGTTGAGCAATAACGAAGTATGAGGCTCAGCTGCGAAGTGGTAGGCCACACAAGCTCACAGAATGGGACCACGAGGGCTGAAGGGTGTAGTGTGTTATCTGTCATTGGTTGCAACACTCACTACCGCGTTCCAAACTGGTTCTGGAAGCAACATCAGCACAATAACTGTTTGTCGGGAGCGTCATGAAATGGGTTTCCATGGCCGAGCAGCCACACACAAGCCTAAGATCACAATGCGCAACGCCAAGCGTCGACTGGAGTGGTGTAAAGCTCGCCGCCATTGGACTCTGGAGCAGTGGAAACGCGTTCTCTGGAGGGGATGAATCACGCTTCAGTATTTGGCAGTCCGACGGACGAATCTGGATTTGGCGAATGCCAGGAGAACGCTACCTGCCGCAATGTGTAGTGCCAACTATAAAGTTTGGTGGAGATGGAATAATGGTATGGGAATGTTTTTCATGGTTAGGACTAGGCCCCTTAGTTCCAGTGAAGGGAAACCTTAACGCTACAGCATACAGTGACATTCTAGATGATTCTGTGCTTCCTCCTTTGTGGCAACAGTTTGGGGAAGGCCCTTTCCTGTTTCAGCATGACAATGCTCCCCTGCACAAGGTGAGGTCCATACATAAATGGTTTGTTGAGATCGGTTTGGAAGAACTTGACTTGACTGCACAGAGCCCTGACCTCAATCCCATCGAACACCTTTGGGATTAATTGGAACGCCGACTGCGAGCCAGGCCTAATCGCCCAACATCAGTGCCTGACCTCACTAATGCTCTTGTGGCTGAATGGAAGCAAGTTTCCAACATCTAGTGGAAAGCCTTCCCAGAAGAGTGGAGGCTGTTATAGCAGCAAAGGGGGGACAAACACCATATTAATGTCCATGATTTTGGAATGAGATGTTTGACGGGCAGGTGTCCATATACTTTTGGCCATGTAGTGTAGCTGCTAGCTGGTCTCGTAGATGTAAAATCTAATTGTTTTACCAAGTAGTTTGGTCTTTTTTTTGTCTTTTTTTTTTACGATGTTATTTTGTTTTACATTCATACTGGTTTTAATAAAGTGAAGATTTTTGGAAAGATTTGTTTTCAGGCTCTTTATTCTGAGGTTACATACAAAACACAGGTAGGTACAAAATCAAAACACTCTTTGCTGAGGTTTCCCTTTGATCATTCTAAATGAGTGTTTTACAGAAATAAGACCGCCTCTCCTCAGTATGATAGTTTGGGGATGGTCCCTTTGGCCTGTGCTGGTGAATGATAGATGGTATGGCCCGAGTGTATGACAGAGACATTTTAAAGACATCTCTTAAATAAAGCCCCGTCTTGTCACTTCATCTTTAAAGTGTGCGCTCTTTAAGTGCTGGAGAGAAAGTGAGAACATCTGGCCACAGATTCTTGTTCTTCTTTGGCTGTGTTTGGGTTGTTGATTTGCAGAAGGCGGCAGGCTCTAACCTAGTGGTTAGAGCTTTGGACTAGTAACCGAAAGGTTGCAAGTTCAAATCCCAGAGCTGACAAGGTACAAATCTGTCATTCTGCCCCTGAACAAGTTAACCCACTGTTCCTAGGCAGTCATTGAAAATATGAATTTGTTCTTAACTGACTTGCCTAGTTAAATAAAGGTAACATACATTTAAAAAAAAGAAAAAAAAGTACTAACTGGTTGATCTGTGTATTGATCAGTGTGCTGAGTGATCACCAACAAATAATTTTATTCTACAAGCTGATTGAGGGAATGCTCTCATTTACAACTAATGTTGCAGTGGGTTTGAGGAAGCCCATCTATCAACAGGTGTGTGTCTTGTGGAAGATGCGGTCCAGCAGTCTACGTTTAGGTTTCTCTGGGGCAGGATTCTGGCCCCAGTCCAGGTCAGGGGGTCTAGAACCCTGAGGGCCAAACACATTCAGCTCCTTGAAACAACCCATCTCTATCATCTATAGAGAGAGACGGGGGGAGAAAGGCGAGTGATCTCTATTAGCCTATGACGGAACCATACCTAACCTTATGTTCAAATTGCTACCAAGAGGATAAATTGCATTGAATTGAACAAAACGTAACTAAATCAAAGGTCATCTGCTGCAGTTGACTTTACCTCTGTCTGCCAGGGTATGGCCACGCAGCCTGTGTTAAACTTGGTGTAGAAGTCGTCGTCTGTCCTCTCCAAAATGACTCCTTTTACTGTGGAGAACTCATCAATGTCCTGCACATCCTTGCAGTACACCGCCCTGGGCTGGACAGAGGGAGGGAAGGATGGGGATGATGACATGCCTTCATTAGGGTTAATGCTATAGTTGGGGGTTAACAAGTAGAGGTTAGTGGGTACAGATAGGGTATGTACATTTGGTTTGAAGGGTGGCTCAATGACTCCGGCGTCCAGCCTCCTGAAGTTGATGGTGCTGAAGAAGGGATGGGACTTGACCCCTTCCACCCCACACCTTCGACACCCTAACCTCTGTCTCGGGTCTTTGGTCAACAGCTGAGAGAGCGGTGGGGGGTGAAAGAGAAAGATTAGTGAGAGCGAGAGAGAGAAAAGCACCGATGCAGTTCTAATATAGAACTATAGGTAACTGCTAAAATAAAGGAAACACTTGAGTGTATTGAAAGCAGGTGCTTCCACACGTGGTCCCTGACCCATGCTTTGGGTCATGTATATAAATGCCCAGTTGTCCATTATAAGAGATCTTAGTGACTTTCAAAGGAGCATTAAAGGTTGTCTCTGTCACCAGATCTTAACCCAATAACACTTATGGGAGATTCTGGAGTGGTGCCTGAGACAGTGTTTTCCACCACCATCAACAAAATACCAAATTATGGAATTTCTCAGGGGGGAAATGGTGTTGCATCCTTCCATCAGAGTTTCAGACACTTGTAGAATCTATGCCAAGGCGCATTGAATCTGTTCTGATGGCTGGTGGTGGCCCAACGCCCTATTAAGACACATTGTTGGTGTTTCCTTTATGTTGACAGTTACATTTACATTTGAACTACATTTAGTTGACAAGCTTCAGGTCAAAGCTGAGCAAAAGTCTAGTCTCACAGAGCGGCAGAAGTCTTCTGTCTCGCTGCTAAATGTCTTCCTGTACACCTCCTCCGTCTCCTGTATCCTTCTCTCCATCTCTTTTGCTGTCAATTGCTCCCCTTGTCTCTTGAATGGGGATCGTCCGGCCGTCATCTCGTACACAAGGCAGCCCAGGCCCCACCAATCAGGGCTTATCCCGTAGTACTCATGGCCAATCACCTCTGGAGCTGAGGGAAAGAGGGACGGGTTTGGAAATGTCCACTCCCTGTTTGTTGTTGCTCCTAAATTAGATCTGTAATGAGACTTAGTACAACATCTGGAAGGAAAAGGTGAATGTAAAAATATATATATATATATTCATTTTGACCACTGTGGGCATCTAAACAGTGTGCAAGTCTTGTAATGATATTTCATATACCTTGCACTTTTTGAAGTCCACAAGATATGAATACACAACCTGTTGGAGCCAAATTCCTAGTCAAGACTGGGAGAAGGGGTACGAGTCAAGACTGGGAGAAGGGGTCCGAGTCAAGACTGGGAGAAGGGGTCCGAGTCAAGACTGGGAGAAGGGGTCCGAGTCAAGACTGGGAGAAGGGGTCCGAGTCAAGACTGGGAGAAGGGGTCCGAGTCAAGACTGGGAGAAGGGGTCCTAGTCAAGACTGGGAGAAGGGGTCCGAGTCAAGACTGGGAGAAGGGGTCCGAGTCAAGACTGGGAGAAGGGGTCCGAGTCAAGACTGGGAGAAGGGGTTCCGAGTCAAGACTGGGAGAAGGGGTTCCGAGTCAAGACTGGGAGAAGGGGTCCGAGTCAAGACTGGGAGAAGGGGTCCTAGTCAAGACTGGGAGAAGGGGTCCTAGTCAAGACTGGGAGAAGGGGTCTGAGTCAAGACCGAGACCAGAAATATGCGAGTTCAATTACCATGATTTTAATTTTGTCAAAAGGCCACCACAAAAGTTAAATGTCCACTATTTAAATTGTATTAGGGAAAAGTGTTGACGTGGAATCACATTTTGACTTAATGGATGGGACCATTATTACAATAATTTAGGTAAAACTTGCTGCGCAATAGCGAGCAGCAGTTTTCCCATGGGTGGGCTAGCTAGCTTGTTGTCGGCTAGTTTGCAGCAGGTGTTATCAAAGAGGATGATGTTGCTAATTTGTTAGCTTCTCCCTTTTCAGGAATAACTTTCAACAAGAAATTAAGTTTCAAATGATCACCATCTGGTGAGTGGAACTGTTTTTTTAATTATTATTTTTATTGCGGCTTTTTTGCTGTTAGCCATCTCTTTGAAAATGACTTGTTTGTGTGAAACATTGTTGCATTTAACGTGGAACTGATAGCATTTTAGCAACATGAAATCTTATTAAAATCACTTAATATAAACCCCCAGGAATGACACTTTAAAAAAAACTTTCTGACAAGCGACCACTTAAATACGGTAATTTTAATGTTTTTATAAATTCTTAGAACGTCTGGGAATTACGTATACTAAGGCATTTGTGAAAAGCGGCCGTGCATTTGGACAATTAATACACTGCAGTAAATAAAACCGAATAAAAACATTGGTGTTGTCCAGGACCGGTCTACACAGACCAGTGCACTATAGCCAATCGGAGCTACAGTAGGCCTTTATACAAACAAGCCATTTGTGTCGGAAATACGTATTTTAATATATCTTAGACACCGAAGCTTGTGAATTCAATGTTGACTTTATTACACAGTAACAAGCCGAGCTGGTCCATTGAGCAACTGCCGGTCCCAGACTGAGATCACTTTCTATACAGTTTCAGTTTGACACAACATGTCCAAGGACACCCAAAGGACTAGACAACGGCCTCCCTCAAGCCCAGTCTCTCTCACACACACACACACACACACACACAAATCTGTGAACACCACAGGAGTACTCTTACATTTGGGAACTTTACAGTATTTTTGATCAAACAACTCTGAAAAAGGTAGGCTCCTTCTCCCTCAGTTATGAACATCAACAACAACAAGATCAACAACTAATGCTTGCCAGAGCAAGATGAGCTAAAATCTAATGAAGGAACAACTTTTTCAGCTACTCGGCCATCAAAATTGCACTGAAAAACGATGGGGAATTGTAGCCTCATCATCCTTCTGCAGCTCGCCTGACAATTCCCTGGGGCGGCAGGGTAGCCTAGTGGTTAGAGCGTTGGACTAGTAACCGGAAGGAAGGTCGTTCTGCCCCTGAAAAAGCACTGTTCCTAGGCCGTCATTGAAACTAACGGAGTTAGTTAAATAAAGGTAAAATAAAAATAAATTCTTGCTTGTCCTAACCAAGCTCCCGGGCTAACTGGCTAAAGTTTGCTAGCTAACTTCTTCCAGACACAAATGACCATTTTACTCACTGTAGCAGGGCTGTTTACATGTTATCTAGGGCATTCTTGACTATTACTTTTTTTTTTGCCTACGTTTACTGACACCGGTCATATTCAGCGGGTGTCAGAGAGAAAGAGATAACAGTTGTTCAAGTTCTTGCTAGCTAACCAAATGACACCGAAAAAGAATATGAAGGTAAAAAGTCACTCACCCACTCCTCCAGCTCCTCCAGCTAGCTAATGTTAGGCTCTGTGTTTTCATCTTGCTACATAAATAGATATGCTATCCTATTAGCCATGTTATGACTGACCTGTGATGATGCACTTGCTAGTTTGATTGTATTGACATTCCCAGCCTGAATTACATGTCTGTTTTTGTCCAGAATATTGAGTCATTGAAACTGAAACAGTACATCCTGAATGGAGGCAGCAGACAATGCACCAGGCCAGCTGTGATTTACAAACTCATAGCAATATTTTTTGGACTACCATGAAATGTACTGGTGAATTATATTAATCATGCATTGAACTGCATCCATTTATACTGCCAACAATGCCTTAGTGTTCGTCATGGAACGTTGAGTTAAATAGAACCTATTTTTAAAACCTCCCTTTAAAGTTGGTTTTGTAGCATTAACTGGGAATTTGATATTTTTGACTGATATGATTCTGTTTCATATTAAAATGCTGACAGTTCCACTTTAAACTTTGTCACGGGTTACTTTGTGTGCTAAATGTGATGTTTCTTTGGGAAGTAATAGTTGTACATTTCGATTTGGGAAATGCTTAATGGTTGTGTTTCTGTATTATTATGATTGGGACCTCTACAGGCTTATGTCTGAGTGAATGGACTGCTTATCCTTTAATGTCATGGGAGCTCCCGTGTGCCGCAGCAGTCTAAGGCACTACATCTCAGTGCTAGAGGCGTCACTACAGACCCTGGTTCGATTCCTAGTTAAATAAAGGTTAAAAAAAAGTCGTATTCGATCTGTCCCCAAATTCATATATAGTTGGTTCTGGGTTCGTTTTGATATTTCAACCTGCCTGTCCTGATCGCGTCTGGTGTGGATGGACAAAATCAATATGCTCACAATGACGTGCCTGGTCTAGTCGGCATGTAAGCCGTACACCCAGTTTTTTTTCAGTGGGCATTACGTATACTCACTTCTTATTCCCTACTGATGCGTATCGGAGTAGTGTAGCGGAGGTATATGACTTATTATGATGTAGTACAATAGAGACTATCCAATATGTTGATGCTTCATTTATGAACATGAGAACAGAGTATTGGGCTCTGTATCTTCACATTGGTGAACAGGCAAAGAGTGGCGTCATGTCATTGAATAATCAAACCTTCTGGTGAGTGGGCTTCATGAGGTGAAGATGGATTGTAAAGGAAGAAGTGGAAAACCACTGCTCTGATAACATGTAAGAAATTGACAGATAAAAACTACAATATGGTGGATTGGCAGCGATGCTCCACAGGCCATCAACCCTGCTGGTGACGACCGTGTTGGAGATGGATCCCATTGGTGTGGGTCTCTGGCGGCCCCTTAGGAGAAGGTGGTGGCAACCCAGGACAGATTGGCTGCCCTGCTGTTACTGCCCACCACATCTACACATAGGAGTGGCACACTGGGGTCAAGCTACTTTAAAAAAATGTAACTAGGGAAGTCCGTTAAGAACAAATTCTTATTTACAATGACGGCCTACCCCGGCCAAACCCGGACGATGCTGGGCCAATTGTGCGCCACCCTATGGGACTCCCAATCACGGCCGGATGTGATTTTAAAAATATATATTTCACCTTTATTTAACCAGGTAGGCTAGTTGAGAACAAGTTCTCATTTGCAACTAGGACCTGGCCAAGATAGAGCAAAGCAGTTCGACACATACAACACAGAGTTACGCATGGAATAAACAAACACACAATCAATAATACAGTACAAAAATATATATACAGTGTGTGCAAATGAGGTCGGATAAGAGAAGTAAGGAAATAAATAGGCCATGGTGGTGAAGTAATTACAATATAGCAATTAAACACTGGAATGGTAGAATGTGCAGAAGATGAATGTGCAAGTAGAGATACTGGGGTGCAAAGGAGCAAGATAAATAAATAAATAAATACAGTATGGGGATGAGGTAGATTGGATGGGGTATTTACAGATGAGCTATGTGCAGGTGCAGTGATCGGTGAGCGTACAGAGCGTACAGGTCGCAGTGGTGGGTAGTATATGGGGCTTTGGTGACAAAACAGATGGCGCTGTGGTAGACTGAATCCAATTAGTTGAGTATAGTGTTGGAGGCTATTCTGTAAATGACATCGGTAGGATGGTCAGTTTTACGAGGGTATGTTTGGCAGCATGAGTGAAGGATGCTTTGTTGCGAAATAGGAAGCCGGTTCTAGATTCAAATTTGGATTGGAGTATTTTAATGTGAGTCTGGAAGGAGAGTTTACAGTCTAACCAGAAACCTAGGGATTTGTAGTTGTCCACATATTTTCGAACTAGGTACTGCAGTGATGCTTCTTGCACTGAGATGCAGTGTCTTAGACCACTGTGCCACTCGGGAGCTACTACAGAACTTATGCTGAAAAGGGGCAAAGTGCTAGCAACCTCTGGTCCTGAAGATCATCCCTTCCTGAAGACTAATCCACACACATACATTTGTGTAATTGTTTCTTCCCTAAATCAGAGAACAATTAGGGGCTGGTGTGTAGGAGCCATTTTGGCCTGTTTATGTGTTGTGTGTATGTTGTCTGTCAAGGGCTATTTTAAATTGTTTTGTACACTATATGATGGGGTCACTGGTCGTGTGTGTGTAGGTAGCACAGGTGACCAGGAAGGGTAAGCACAGTTGAGAGGAGAGCGCATACAGTTCTTAACCATATCACAGACACAGCTTATAAAATGCTTCTCTCTGCACCTTTTTGTATAGGAATATGTGTATTGGAGCTATTTATATTTTAAATGCGCAATAAATGGGAACTTCAGCCGACAAGAGTAACGTTTGGAAAGTTGATTCTTGTGGACGTGTTATGGACGGCTCTCTCCTGTGCCAGCGGCTTTTCATAGGGAATCACCACTACAACATGTAAGTGTACAGTAGGTTAGAGCCACGTACCCATGTAACCCAGGGTCCCCACCCTGCCTCGTACCAGATTCCCCCCGGATAGCTTCACCGCCAGGCCCAGGTCTGAGATACGGATGTGCCCTAAGAGAGGAGGTGAGGGGAGGGGTTAAGTGGAGCATTAGTTCATATAGTATGGTAGCCACAGATTATTTCACATAATAGATCAACGTTTTCCCATGACAGGGAAAATCATCGAACACAAAGTACAGTGCTTTCAGAAAGTGTTCAGACCCCTTCACTTTTCCCACATTTTGTTACGTTAGTCTTATTCTAAAATTGATTAAATAAAAATGTTCCTCATCAATCTACGCACAATAACCCATAATGAGAAAGCGAAAACAGATTTTTGGAGTTTTTTCAAATTTATTGAAAATAAAAAACAGATTCCTTCGGAAGTATTCAGACCTTTTGCTATGAGACTCAATTGAGCTTAGTTGCATCCTGTTTCCATTGATCATCCTTGAGATGTTTCTGCAACGTGATTGGAGTCCACCTGTGGTAAATTCAGTTGATTGTACATGATTTGGAAAGGCACACACCTGTCTATATAAGGTCCCACAGTTGACGGTGTATGTTGGAGCAAAAACCAAACCATGTGGTCGAAGGAACTGTTCGTAGAGCTACGAGACAAGATTGTGTCGAGTCACAGATCTGGGGAAGGATACCAAAACAATTATGCAGCATTGAAGGTCCCCAAGAACACAGTGGCCTCCATCATTATTAAAATGGAAGGAGTTTGGAACCACCAAGACACTTCCTAGAGCTGCCAGAGCCCAGACTTGAAGCCGAACGAACATCTCTGGAGAGACCTGAAAATAGCTGTGCAGCGACAATCCCCATCCAACCTGACAGAGCTTGAGAGGATCAGCAGAGAAGAATGGGTGAAACTCCCAAAATACAGGTGTGCCAAGCTTGTAGCGTCATACACAAGAAGACTCAATGCTGTTAGCGCTGCCAAAGGTGCTTCAACAAAGTACTAAGTAAAGGGTCTGAATACAGAATTTCTGTTTTTATTTTTAATAAATTGCAAAAATTACTCAACCAGTTTTTGCCTTGTCATTATGGGGTATTGGGTGTAGATTTTGTCCCCCCTATTCAATGTAATCCAATGTCGAATAAGGCTGTAACAAAATGTGGAAAAAGTGAAGGGGTCTGAATACTTTCCGAATGCACTGTATATGAGGAAAGAAATAGGATGTTTTTGTCAGGTGACATCGGCAGAGTGTGTGTATCCTGTGAGGTAGTTACTAATTACAGTGGTATGGTAGATATCATCTACAGGTGCCTCCAACACACTGCCAAGTTTGGAACAGGTGCAAATACATTGATCTAAATATATATTAGACCTGCTTATCACACACCGTTAACTTACTTCCTGATAGACCAACCGTTTGTGTGAAAAGCAAATCTGAAATGACGTCACCAGGATATCCTGTTTGGGGAAACTAGATTCTGCTTCGATGGAAGCGTGATCTGATCTGGGCGTGAAGCACAGATAAGGTTGCGACAGAGGTGCAACTTTCAACTTTTGTTTGGTGTGCTTATCTGACTGGATAATAATAATTATGCCCCCCACCACCACTTCTCAAACCAAAGTTGCGCTCCTGGATTGCGATATTATTGAAGTGTGCCTACCATTGTCATCCAGAAGTATGTTCTCCGGTTTTAGATCCCTGAAACAGAAAAACAAAAAGACAGAAGTCAGTACAGTGCCTTTTAAATGTCACAATCTGTTTTAATCTGGTTGTGTTCCAGTTCTCCACCCTTTTCCAGAAGTGTGCAAGAGGTGGGCAAACAATTTCTCGCACAGATTTACAATGGGGGGGAACTCCTTCCAGTCAATACTTACACCAATCCTATGCTTTTAAATCCATGAAGGGGAGTGTGCGAGGGCACACTTCTGGAAAAGAGTGTAGAATCAGGACAGAGCCTGTGTCTACTGACCTGTAGACAATGTTCCTCTGGTGGAGGTGGTGGAGACCACAGCAGACCTCAGCAGCATAGAACCGAACCCTGGCCGGCTCCAGGCCTGGAGGACCAATGTTATAGATGTGGAACCGCAGGTCTCCTCCGTTCATTATGCTTAGCACCAGACAAAGAGATTGTTTGGTCTCATACGCATACGCCAGACTCACCTAGAGATAAAGTTATGGGAGGATGGAGGGGAAGAGAGGACATAGAGAGACAAAAATAAAAGAGGGGATGAGGGAAAAAGGATGGAAAGAAGGAGAAGAGGATGGAGAGACAGAGAGAGTCCGATTGTGTGAAGAACCCTACCACAAATCTGCTGTTGAGCTTTTCCAGTATCTGTTTCTCGTTGAGGGCCATGGCTTCTCCTCTCCTCTTCTTCATGTGAGTCTTCTCCAGCTTCTTACATGCATACATCTTCCCAGAGGCTCGCACCTGGCATGCCCACACCTGGGGGAGAGGGGAGGAAGGGAGAAAAGGATGGGGAGGCGGAGATTGTATGAGCTGAATCCTCATGATCAAAATTGTAGTTAATAATTTGCATCTCAAGTTGGATTTGGGCTCTATCTTTTCAGTTTTGATTTCTCTCCAAAACTTTGTGAAAAGAAGTGTAGTGAAAGAAGCCTAACCTCCCCGAAGCCTCCCTTGCCCAGCATCCTGTACTGTCTGAAGGTGTGTTTGGTAACGGGTTGTCTGGTGGGAGAGAAATACCCAGTTAGTGGCTGGGTGTCAAGCACGTGGGGACATATCTCACTTAGTTTGATTACTCAGTCAAACACACACCCGTCCATATGCACTGACCTCTCTACCATCTTCCACTGCAGAAAACGCTCAAAGTACATGCTCTGCAGGTACTGAAGGAAGGGGGCACCACTCAGGAACTCATGGAGGTCACTGTGATCACACAGTGAGAGAAGGGTGAATTACTTCGCAGCACACACATTCACATTCACTCATGCGTGGGGTAAGAGTGGAGGGAAGGGTGAGAGCAACATGGGGAAGGTTGGAGTAAGAGGGAGGTCAGTGTTTAGAGATCTGTGGTTAGGATAAGGGTCAGACTCACTCTGTGCAGTCAATGAAGATGTCTCTACCGTGCCTCACCTCCAGACTCTCTCTGCACCTCTTACCATAGCTCTCCACAACCTGTACACACTCAGACGACTGGCAGGAGAACATACACAGTTATTTAGCACAAATCTAAAGTGAGAAATCAACCTTTAGTGTGTGTGTGTGAAGAGACGGTACCTGTCTACTGAGGAACCTGTTAATGATTTGCATGCCAAAACTCTTCCTATCTTCATCTGATTGCACCTCATACTCCCCCTGTAAAAATTCAAAGACATCTGTACTTGTGATTCCTGTTTTGTCAACATGATTTTTGAAGATCCCCGTCTAGTATCTGTCACTGATTGCTTGATCGTTCTTCATGAACGACCCAGGTCACTAAATCTCAGCATTCCATTGAATCCAGGCCAATAAGGAAATACAGAGAGATCTGAATAACAAAGTTATTTATAACCCAGTAGACATAAGACGTCTTCTGCATACTGTAACATACTTTACGTTTCTAACAAAGTTATCATATTAGAACTCTTTCCTGGCCGTGCGCCCAAAACACACCCCTTTCGGAAATATGGCATCACTTTGCTATGACGCAGGTCTTTCAGCAGAGTGTACTTTAACATCAGCTCGCAGCATTCAGTCGGACCATCTCCCCCAAAATGGACCATACCACCTCCTTTATAGTGAATAAGGCCTATATAGTGGATCGTACCATTTTGTCCAGTAGGGAGTTGCAGTGCCGTAGCTCAGGTTTGCTCTGACAGAAGAGACAGAATAGTTTTCTTCCAATAGGCTGCTTCACACACAGACTGGAGTAGTCTCTCGCTGAAACAAACACATTACAAACATACAGTATTACACATACAAAACTTGCACTCACACACGCACATAGACACACATACACACCAGGGTTGTGCTCAATTCATAATTGCATTGAGAATGCGTCATAAGTCCTTTTGAATTGAAGTAGTAAACATGATACAGAATTTCAATTGAAATTGGTATTAAAGGCAATAGAACTGAATTCAGTGAAATTAATTGAAATTCAAATGCCTCTTCTATTGTATATTAGCTGTAGTCTATACAAATATACATTTTGTACATAAAACATCAAACATACACTTAGGTTGGAGTCATTAAAACTCGTTTTTCAACCACTCCACAAATTTCTTGTTAAACAAACTATAGTTTTGGCAAGTCGGTTAGGACATCTACTTTGTACGAGTTATTTTTCCAACAATTGCTTACAGACACATTATTTCACTTATAATTCACTGTATCACAATTCCAGTGGGTCAGAAGTTACACTAAGTTGACTGTGCCTTTAACCTGTTAGATCTCTAGGGGCGCTATTTCATTTTTGGATAAAAAACGTTCCCGTTTTAAGCGCGATATTTTGTCACGAAAAGATGCTCGACTATGCATATTCTTGACAGTTTTGGAAAGAAAACACTCTGAAGTTTCAGAATCTGCAAAGATTTTGTCTGTAAGTGCCCCAGAACTCATTCTACAGGCGAAACCAAGATGATGCATCAACCAGGAATTAGCAGAATTTCTGAAGCTCTGTTTTCCATTGTCTCCTTATATGGCTGTGATTGCGCAAGGAATGAGCCTACACTTTCTGTCGTTCGCCCAAGGTCTTAGCAGCATTGTGACGTATTTGTAGGCATATCATTGGAAGATTGACCATAAGAGACTACATTTTCCAAGTGTCCGCCTGGTGTCCTGCGTGGAATTCGGTGCGCAATTGCCAGCTGCTAGTACTTTTCCATTTGATATAGGGGAGAAACCATGTGTCCAAGAACGATGTATCAATGAAGAGATATGTGAAAAACACCTTGATGATTGATTCTAAACAACGTTTGCCGTGTTTTCAGTCGATATTATGGAGTTAATTTGGAAAAAAGTTAGTGTTTTGAGGACTGAATTTTCTGATTTTTTTTGGTAGCCAAATGTGATGTATAAAACGGAGCTATTTCTAATACACAAATAATCTTTTTGGAAAAACTGAGCATCTGCTATCTAACTGAGAGTATCCTCATTGAAAACATCAGAAGTTCTTCAAAGGTAAATGATTTTATTTGAAGGCTTTTATGTTTTTGTTAATGTTGCGTGCTGGATGCTAACGCTAAATGCTAACGCTAAATGCTAACGCTAAATGCTAACGCTAAATGCTAACTACTTTTACACAAATTATTGTTTTCCTATGGTTGAGAAGCATATTTTGAAAATCTGAGATGACAGTGTTGTTTACAAAAGGCTAAGCTTGAGAGATGGCATATTTATTTCATTTCATTTGCGATTTTCATGAATAGTTAACGTTGTGTTATGCTAATGAGCTTGCTGATAGATTTACACAATCCTGGATACAGGGGTTTTTTCATAGCTAAACGTGACGCAGAAAATGGAGCGATTTGTCCTAAACAAATAATCTTTCAGGAAAAACTGAACATTTGCTATCTGAGAGTCTCCTCATTGAAAACATCTGAAGTTCTTCAAAGGTAAATGATTTTATTTGAATGCTTTTCTGTTTTTTTGTGTAAATGTTGCCAGCTGAATGCTAATGCTAAATGCTACGTTAGCCATCAATACTGTTACACAAATGCTTGTTTTGCAATGGTTGAGAAGCATATTTTGAAAATCTGAGATGACAGTGTTGTTAACAAAAGGCTAAGCTTGAGAGCTAGCATATTTATTTCATTTCATTTGCGATTTTCATGAATAGTTAACGTTGCGTTATGGTAATGAGCTTGAGTCTGTATTCACGATCCCGGATCCGGGATGGGGAGATCAGAAAGGTTAAACAGCTTGGAAAATTCCAGAAAATTATGTTACGGCTTTAGAAGCTTCTGATAGGCTAATTGTAGGTGTACCTGTGGATGTATTCCAAGGCCTACCTTCAAACTCAGTGCCTCTTTGCTTGACATCATGGGAAAATCAAAATAAATCAGCCAAGACCTCAGAAAAAATATTGTAGACTTCCACAAGTCTGGTTCATTCTTGGGAGCAATTTCCAAACACCTGAAGGTACCACGTTCATCTGTACAAACAATAGTACGCATGTATAAACACCATGGGACCATGCAGCCGTCATGCCGCTCAGGAAGGAGACGCGTTCTGTCTCCTAGAGATGAACGTACTTTGGTGTAAAAAGTGCAAATCAATCCCAGAACAACAGCAAATGACCTTGTGAACATGCTGGAGGAAACAGCTACAAAAGTATCTATATCCACAGTAAAACGAGTCCTATATCGACATAACCGGAAAGGCTGCTCAGCAAGGAAGAAGCCACTGCTCCAAAACTGCCATAAAAAAAGCCAGACTACGGTTTGCAACTGCACATGTGGACAAATATCATACTTTTTGGAGAAATTTCTTCTGGTCTGATGAAACAAAAATAGAACTGTTTGGTCATAATGACCATCGTTATGTTTGGAGGAAAAAGGGGGTGGCTTGCAAGCCGAAGAACAACATCCCACCGTGAAGCACGGGGGTGGCAGCATCATGTTGTGGGGGTGCTTTGCTGCAGGAGGGACTGGTGCACTTCACAAAATAGATGGCATCATGTGGAATTAAAATTATGTGGATATATTGAAGCGACATCTCAAGACATCAGTCGGGAAGTTAAAGCTTGGTCGCAAATGGGTCTTCCAAATGGACAATGACCCCATAGTGGCAAAATGGCTTAAGGACAACAAAGTTAAGGTATTGGAGTGGTCATCACAAAGCCCTGACCTCAATCCCATAGAACATTTGTGGGCGGAACTGACAAAGCGTGTGCGAGCAAGGAGGCCTACAAACCTGACTCAGTTACACCAGCTCTGTCAGGAGGACTGGGCCAAAATTCACTCAACTTATTGTGGGAAGCTTGTGAAAGGCTACCCGAAACGTTTGACCCAAGTTAAACAATTTAAAGGCAATGCTACAAAATACTAATTGAGTTTAAGTTTAACTTCTGACTCACTGGGAAAGTGATGAAATAAATAAAAGCTGAAATAAATAATTCTGACATTTTACATTCTTAAAATAAAGTGGTGAACCTAACTGACCTAAGACAGGGAATTTGTAATAGGATTAAATGTCAGGAATTGTGAAAAACTGAGTTTAAATGTATTTGGCTAAGGTGTATATAAACCTTCCGACTTCAACTGTACATGCATATGAAATATTGTTGATACAATAGATTTTCAGGACAAAACCTTAAAATGTATGATCAAGGAAAACAAAACCTGTATGTGGATATTCTAAGTTATTATATTTCAGTAATCACTTACATTTAGTTCAATATGGGAAAAATAATACATTTCCCAGAATGCATTCGTTTAACCCTCAAGTTGACCCTGAGGCCTTACATTTATTTTTCAAACAAATGAAATGGTTGGTGGAAATATAATTGGCTATTAAGTTTCAAAGAGCATATTAATTTTTTTTATAGAGAAAAGTTATATATTCTTTGTTATCTGGAAGTGTGACCTGTCGGATTCAATGAAACTCTCATGTTCAACGATAGAGTGGAATTTCTTTGAATTGAACCAAATTAAATTCTACTTCCTGACATTCAAATTCTACATCCTGTTGGGTGTGGTCAATTCAATTCAAATTTCAACTCATGAGTTGAATGGGAGTCAATTCCCACAGCCCTGACACACACACACGCACACACACAAACAAACACACACTGACCGATGGTGTTACCCAGCTCCATACACTGGCTTATGTGAGGGAAGCGCAGCATCCTTCTCCATTTCCAACTCCTGCCTTTTCCTCCTCCACCTGGAGAGAGATGCAACAGGGTAGGGAAGAATGAGAAGACATTTGATTTTACAGCTGAGCTGTCATAGTATACTGTTTTTCTTACCCAAAAGCATGTTAGTTTATTCAACCCTTTGGGTTATGTATTGTGTGTGATATGTTAACAGGGGGATTCAGAAATAAAATAAATAGATAAACAATATCGGCAGTAAGACCAAAACATCTCACATTTGATAACTGGACAGATTCAGGCTTCTAGTTGAGTAGTTACAACCTTAACCTGAAGGTCTTTGCTCTGTTTACCTTTTCGTTCATCTCAACACACTGGAAATAGATTACTATCAGTCTGTCAACAACAGCCTTTGTTCCAGTGTGTGTGTGTGTGTGTGTGTGTGTGTGTGTAGTTTCCTTGTCAATCAGGTTCCAGCCCTGGCATCCATCCATTCCAAAAGAGAGATCTATAAATAGGTCTAGGAGCAGGAACAAAGCCTATGGGTCCACATACAGTAGCACTGCATCCTACACACACACACACATTTGTTTTACAATCCTTGCGGGGACCAAACCATTGATTCCCATTCAAAATTCTATTTTCCCTAACCTTAACCCTAATTCTAACACTAATTGTAAACCAAACCCTAAACCTAACCCCTAAGCCTAAAATAGCCTTTTTCTTTGTGGGGACCAGCAAAATGACCCCACTTGTCTGAAAATTCTAGTCCCCACAAGGATAGTAAAACCAAAAAAACACACTCACAGTGCAACCTGTTTTGTGACCTCACGCAAAATCCCAACATTAATGTCTCACAGAATGGAAAAACAAAATATAAAGTCATGTTTTGATGTGTGTGCCTACCACAGGAGGTTGGTGGCACCTTAATTGGGGAGGACAGGCTCGTGGTAATGAGCCATCCTCCCTTCAGCAGCCTCCACTGGTGTCTACAGTACCCCTTGGGGAGGGTATACCCCAAAAAAGCGGATGTTGGAGAAGAAGCAAATAAGAAGCGTTATGTATGTTACATGAAATAGACACACTTTTTGGGGCAGACTGAACTAATTAGCAAAAGTCTGAGTTCGTAGACCTTAGGTCAAAACATGCATGGTCAGTTGGAAGGAAAGGCTTGGTTGAACACAAAAACAATAATACAAAGAAACGTGCCATTTCCATTAGTACTTTAACAGAGGAAAAACAACCGTTGTGGATGTTTACAGAGTCTGAAATAGACATTTGAATCTTAAACATTTCTTTATAAAAATCTATCACAACACATTTGTTGTCATTTGGAATGTTTTTTAAAAGTCCCGTAGAAAGCATAGTATATTAGGATTGCATACTTAACATGTACCCTGGATAATAGACTGCCAGGCACCACACCCTAATAGGTCCTTTTTTTCTCTTGATGTATTTAAAAATGTACCTTTACCAGTTAAATAAAATATTTAAAAAATATTTAAATGTTTCTGAAATATTGTAACAAAGCATGCAAATAAGACCATAGACGTGCCTATACTGCCAATCCACTTTTCCGGACACTGGATGATGTCAGAATATTTTGCTTGCATTTGAAAAGGACACTTATCTTTCTATCTAAAAAAAAACAGTACTGCCATACATGACAAATGTATTTCAGCATATATTCTCCAAGAGAATCTTAGCTAGAACCCGTCGTTTTCAAGATATCAACAATTGCCTCAGTAAAAGTCTGAAGAACATGGTGCATTCGGAAAGTATTCAGACTCCTTGACTTTTTCCACATTTTGTTATGATGTTGGAGTGGGGGACTGTCCTGTCCCAGTATTCTGCCCCGGACCTCAAGTTACATCCCTGCGCCGCCTTGTCCCATCGCCTCTATGCCATTGGGAGGAACTACGATGTGGGGAATCGTGAGCTCCTCACGGTTGGAGGAGTGGAGGCACTGGCTGGAAGAGGGTGGAACATCCATTCATTGTTTGGACCGACTACAAGAACCTGGATTATCTCCTCCCCGCCAAGCGTCTCAATTCCAGGCAAGCTAGTGGCGCCCTGCTTTTCTCCCGGTTCAACTTCTCCCTCTAATACCGACTGGGATCCAAGAATGCCAAGCCGGATGCTCTGTCACGCTGCTATAGCCCCACGGCTACAACCCCGGAACCCGAGACCATCCTTCCCACCTCGTGCCTGGCGATTGCGTTCAGCTGGGGAATAGGGAAGCAGGTTCGTGAGGCTCAGCATTCCCAGCAGAACCCTGGGGGGAGGCCCAGATAACCGGATGTTTGATCCTGACGTGGTCCGCTCCTCGGTCCTGGAGTGGTCCGCTCCTCGGTCCTGACGTGGTCCGCTCCTCGGTCCTGGAGTGGTCCGCTCCTCGGTCCTGGAGTGGTCCGCTCCGCGGTCCTGGAGTGGTCCGCTCCTCGGTCCTGACGTGGTCCGCTCCTCGGTCCTGGAGTGGTCCGCTCCTCGGTCCTGACCCGGGCTCCCGTCAAACCCTGGCCTTTGTGCGACAACGCTTTTAGTGGCCCTGACGTCTCTGCATTCGTCGCTGCATGCACGATCTGTGCGCAGAACAAGACTCCTCGGCAAGCTCCGGCTGGTTACCTTCAACCTCAGCCTGTCCCTCACTGTCCCTGGTCTCGCATATCCCTGGACTTTGTCACGGGTCTCCCCCCGTCTGATGGCAACATCGCCATTCTGACAGTAGTGGACCGGTTTTCCAGAACTGCCCACTTCATTCCTCTCCCCAAGCTACCCTCTGCCAAAGAGACGGCCCACCTCATGGTGCAGCACATCTTCCGGATCCATGGACTCCCATTGGACATGGTCTCCGACTGGGTAGGCCGTCATTGTAAATAAGAATTTGTTCTTAACTGACTTGCATAGTTTAATAAATGTTAAATAAAAAATATATAATAATCTCTTCACTGCCTGGACCTCCGCCAACCCCACCACCTGGAGCCAGCAACTAGTGTGGGTCGAATACGCCTGCAACACCTTTCCTTGCTCTGCCACGGGTCTCTTGCCCTTTGAGTGTTCCTTGGGTTATCAAACCCCGCTCTTCCCTGAGCAAGAGCGGGTGGAGTCCCGCAAGCTTTCCCCTCGGGTTTATCGGTCCTTTCCCCATCTCCAAGGTCATTAGCCCCTCTGCTGTTCGTCTTCGGTTGCCCCGTACCCTCCTTACACATCCAACTTTTCATGTGTCTAGAATCCCCCGCTAGGGACATCCTGGACCCAGGCCTCATCACTGATTTCCAACACCGGCACCCCGGTCAACCACTCATGTGCCCAGGTAGAACGCCAGGTGGCGCCCCTAAAGGGGGGTTACTGTCACACCCTGATCTGTTACACCTGTCTTTGTGCTTGTCTCCACCCCCCCTCCAGGTGTCGCCCATCTTCCCATTATCCCCAGTGTATTTACACCTGTGTTCTCTGTTTGTCTGTTGCCAGTTTGTTTTGTTCGTGTAGCCTACCAGCATGTTTACCCTTGCTCTTGTCCGTTTCTAGTTCCTGTTTTCCCGGTTTGACCATTCCGCCTGCCCTGACCATGAGCCTTTTGACCATGCCGTTCTGTACCTTTTCACACCACACTGGATTATTGACCTCTGCCCGCCCTGACTCTGAGACTGCCTGCCGTTCTGTACCTTTTGGACTCTGATCGGGATTACTGACCTCAGCCTGCCCTTGACCTGTTGTTTTGCCTGCCCCCTGTTCTAGTAATACACTTTTGTTACTTCGACACTGTCTGCATCTGGATCTCCCCTAAAACATGATATGTTTAACAATTATTTTGGTTACTACATGACTCCATATGTGTTATTTCATAGTTTTGATGTCTTCACTATTATTCTACAATGTAGATAATAGTAAAATAAAGAAAAACCCTTGAATAAGTAGCTGTATCCAAGCGTTTGCACTGCAATCTCCCACAGAGCAGGGAGTAGCCTGTACCCAATGGCGACGTATTATTCAGCGTCATGTTTAACTAAAAACCATTGGACATAAACATTACACAACAACTTGGAAATCACAAATTCAACAATGAGTGCTGAGGCGCCACCGCAGCCCCGGGTTTGATCCCAGGGTGTGTCTCAGCCGGCTGTGACCCAGAGACCCATGAGGCGGCGCACAATTGGCCCAGCGTTGTCCGGGTTAGGAGAGGGTTTGGTTGGCCGGGATTTCTTTGTCTCATCATGCTCTAGCGACTGCTTGTGGCGGGCCAGTGGCCTGCAAGCTGACTTTGGTCGTCAGTTCGACAGTGTTCCTTCCAACACATTGGTGCGGCTGGCTTCCGGGTTAAGTGAGCAGTGTGTCAAGAAGAAATCCGTAGGGGAGTTGCAGCGATAAGACAAGTTCATAACTACCACTTGGATATAAAAAAAGGGGGGTAATGCCATGGGCCAGAAAAGTTTGAATACATTGGCCATGCTGTCAGTCCAGCATGACTTCTGCCGCGTTCAAAACAACTGGAAACTCGCAACTGGGAAATCTCAGACTTCAGTGAGTTCAAGACAACTGGGAACTCGGATAAAACTAGCTCAGTTGGGAAAATACGGGAAATAATTTTGAACAGTCATCCAACTCGGAATTCCAAGTCAGGATTTCGGGCCTCTGTCTAGAGCCCACAAGAAGGACCGCCGCGCCAACTTCCTGTTCAAGTGAAGCACAACCGAAAACCAAAATATACAAAATAATACAAGTGGGTTCAAAACCCGTCGCACACCAGAACATATCTTGCACATAGTTTACAAAGAAACAATCACCGACAAGGACAATGAGGGGGAACAGAGGGTTAAATACACAACATGTAATGTATGCGATTGGAACCAGGTGTGATACAAGACAAGACAAAACCAAAGGAAAATGAAAAGAGGATCAGCGATGGCTAGAAGGTCGGCGACTTCGAACGCTGCCCGAACAAGGAGAAGGACCAACTTCGGCAGAAGTCGGACAACAACACAACAAGGTGAGTCCAAAAATGTATTGTATGCTGCTGCATAAATTATGTAATATGCCAGGGAAATATGTATACTGAAAGTAATACTGAGTGTATGTTGTGTAGTAAACTGTTAATAGCCCAAGTGCCTCACCCTAATAGTTTGGTCCCTTTCCTACCTCATAATTTGGCCTACTGTTCTGACTGTTGTAACTGTTAAGATGCACTGAAGAACACGTTTTACATTCTCCAAACCATTTGTGCTATTTCGTTTTGTTTTTTTTTGCGTTTTGTGTAACTTATTTTTTAACTTATTGTGTACATAAATGTTGCTGGTACCGTCTCTTATAACTGAAAAGAACTTCTGGACATCAGAAAAGTGATTACTCATCGCGGACTGGAAGAAACCTTTTCTTTTAACGAGTCCAACGAGAATGAAATCCTGCATTCACTGGAACAGGCCCAGATCCATGCCTTTTGCGTGAAGAAAAGATGGCGGAAAAGGGGACGCAGATCGGGGATCCTTCTGAGAACCCGGAGGCGAACGAGTAAACTCCCAATGCCTTCCATTCTTCTTGCTAATGTGCAATCATTGGAAAATAAAATTGATGACCTAATTTTAAGATTATATAAAAAAAAATATATAGAGCTAGCGGGATTTCCCATGCACCGGCAGAACAGAGACGCTACCTCTGGTAAGACGAGGGGTGTGTGACCATAATTCTGTCCTCCTGATTCTTGCTTACAAGAAAGCAGGAAGTACCAGTGACTCGGTCAATACGGAAGTGGTCAGATGCTACACTACAGGACTGTTTTGCTAGCACAGACTGGAATATGTTCCAGGATTCATCCAATGGCATTGAGGAATACACCACCTCAGTCATCGGCTTCATCAATATGTGCATCGATGACGTCGTCCCCACAGTAACTGTACGTACATATCCCAACCAGAAGCCATGGATTACAGGCAACATCCGCATCGAGCTAAAGGCTAGAGCTGCCGCTTTCAAGGAGTGGGAGACTAATCCGGATGCTTATAAGAAATCCCGCTATGGCTTCAGATGAACCATCAAACAAGCAAAGCGTCAATACAGGATCAAGATTGAATCCTACTACACCAGCTCTGACACTCGTTGGATGTGGCAGGCCTTGAAAACTATTACGGACTACAAAGGGAAACCCAGACGCGAGCTGCCCAGTGATGCGAGCCTACCAGACGAGCTAAATGCCTTTTATGCTTGCTTCGAGGCAAGCAACACTGAAGCATGCACGAGAGCACCAGCTGTTCTGGATGACTGTGTGATAATGCTCTCGGTAGCCGATGTGAACAAAACCTTTAAACAGGTCAACATTCACAAAGCCGCTGGGCCAGACGAATTACCAGGACGTGTACTCAAAGCATGCGCGGACCAACTGTCAAGTGTCTTCACTGACATTTTCAACCTCTCCCTGACCGATCTGTAATACCTACATGTTTCAAGCAGACCACCATAGTCCCTGTGCCCAAGGAAGCGAAGGTAACCTGCCTTAATGATTACTGCCCCGTAGCACTCACGTCGGTAGCCATGAAGTGCTTTGAAAGGCTGGTCATGGCTTACAACAACAACATCCTCCCGGACACCCTAGACCCACTCCTATTTGCATACCACCCCAATAGATCCACATATGACACAATCTCAATCGCACTCCACACTGCCCTATCTCACCTGGACAAAAGGAACACCTATGTGAGAATGCTGTTCATTCATTCCAGTTCTCTGCTGCCAATGACTGGAACGAACTACAAAAATCTCAGAAACTGGAAACACTTATCTCCCTCACTAGCTTTAAGCACCAGCTGTCAGAGCAGCTCACATATTACTGCACCTGTACATAGTCCATCTATAATTTAGTCCAAACAACTACCTCTTCCCCTACTGTATTTATTTAATTAATTTGCTCTTTTGCACCCCATTATTTCTACTTTGCACATTCTTCCACTGCAAATCTACCATTCTAGTGTTTTACTTGCTATATGGTATTTACTTCGCCACCATGGCCTTTTTTTGCCTTTACTTCCCTTATCTCACCTCATTTGCTCACATTGTATATATACTTATTTTTCTATTCTATTATTGACTGTATGTTTGTTTTACTCCATGTGTAACTCTGTGCTGTTGTATGTGTCGAACTGCTTTGCTTTATCTTGGCCAGGTTGCAATTGTAAATGAGAACTTGTTCTCAACTTGCTGGTTAAATTATTTATCCTTTATTTAACTAGGCAAGTAAGTTAAGAACACATTCTTATTTTCAATGGCGGCCTAGGAACGGTGAGTTAACTGCCTTGTTCATGGGCATAATGACAGATTTTTACCTTGTCAGCTCGGGGATTCAATCTTTCAACCTTACAGTTAACTAGTTCAACGCTTTAACCACCTGATTACATTGCACTCCACGAGGAGACTGCCCATTACGCGAATGCAGTAAGAAGCCAAGGTAAGTTGCTAGCTAGCATTAAACTTATCTTATAAAAAACAATCAATCAATCATAATCACAAGTTAACTAACTACACATGGTTGATGATATTACTAGTTTATCTAGCGTGTCCTGCGTTGCATACAATTGATGCGGTGCGTATTCGCGAAAAAGGACTGTCTTGCTCCAATGTGTACCTAACCATAAACATCAATGCCTTTCTTAAAATCAATACACAAGTATATATTTTTAATCCTGCATATTTAGTTAATATTGCCTGCTAACCTGGCTCGTTGCGAACTCTGTGAAGACTATTTCTTCCTAACAAAGACAGCCAATTTCGACAAACACGGGATGATTTAACAAAAGCGCATTTGCGAAAAAAGCACAATCGTTGCACGACTGTACCTAACCATAAACATCAATGCCTTTCTTAAAATCAATACACAGAAGTATATATTTTTAAACCTGCATATTTTGCTAATAGAAATCCAGGTTAGCAGGCAATATTAACCAGGTAAAATTGTGTCACTTCTCTTGAGTGCATTGCACGCAGAGTCAGGGTATATGCAACAGTTTGGGCCGCCTAATTTTGCGTAATTATGACATAACATTGAAGGTTGTGCAATGTAACAGGAATATTTAGACTTATGGATGCCACCCGTTAGATAAAATACAGAACGGTTCCGTATTTCACTGAAAGAATAAACGTCTTGTTTTCGAGATGATAGTTTCCGGATTCGACCATATTAATGACATAAGGCTCATATTTCTGTGTGTTAATATGTTATAATTAAGTCTATGATTTGATAGAGCAGTCTGACTGAGCGATGGTAAGCACCAGCAGGCTCATAAGCATTCATTCAAACAGCACTTTCGTGCGTTTTGCCAGCAACTCGTCGCTGTGCTTCAAGCATTGAGCTGTTTATGACTTCAAGCCTATCAACTCCCGAGATTAGGGTGGTGTAACCGATGTGAAATGGCTAGCTAGTTAGCGGGGTGCGCGCTAATAGCGTTTCAAACATCACTCGCTCTGAGACTTGAAGTGGTTGTTCCCCTTGCTCTGCAAGGGCCGCGGCTTTTGTGGAGCGATGGGTAACGCTGCTTCGAGGGTGGCTGTTGTCGATGTGTTCCTGGTTCGAGCCCAGGGAGGGGCGAGGAGAGGGACGGAAGCTATACGGTTACACTGGCAATACTAAAGTGCCTATAAGAACATCCAATAGTTAAAGGTATATGAAATACAAATCGTATAGAGAGAAATTGTCCTATAATAACTACAACCTAAAACTTCTTACCTGGGAATATTGAAGACTCCTGTTAAAAGGAACCACCAGCTTTCATATGTTCTCATGTAATGAGCAAGGAACGTAAACGTAAGCTTTCTTACATGGCACATATTGCACTTTTACTTTCTTCTCCAACACTTTGTTTTTGTATTATTTAAACCAAATTGAACATATTTCATTTTATTTGAGGCTAAATTGATTTTATTGATGTATTATATCAAGTTAAAATAAGTGTTCATTCAGTATTGTTGTAATTGTCATTATTACAAATATATATATATTTTTTAAATCGGCCGATTAATCGGTATCGGCTTTTTTGGTCCTCCAATAATCGGTATCGGCATTGAAAAATCATAATCGGTCGACCTCTAGCAGAGGGTAGTGCGAATGGGGCCAAGCATCCTGCTATCCAGGACCTATATAATAGGGCAGAGGAAAGCCCATAAAATTGTCAGAGACTCCAATCACCCAAGTTATAGACTGTTTTCTCTGCTACCACACTGCAAGCGGTACCAGAGGGCCAAGTCTAGGACCAAAAGGCTCCTCAACAGCTTCTACCCCCACACCATTAGACTGCTGAACAAATCACAAAAATAGCCATCGGACAATTTACATTGACCCCCCCACCCCCTTTTCTAGACTGCTGCTACTCGCTGTTGTTTGTTATCTATGTATAGTCTGTCACGCCCTGACCTTAGAGATCCTTTAAATTCTCTATTTGGTAGGTCAGGGTGTGACGAGGGTGGGAAAACTATGTTTATATTTCTTTCTTGGCCGAGTATGGTTCCCAATCAGAGGCAGCTGTCTATCGTCGTTGTCTCTGATTGGGAATCATACTACGGCAGCCCTTTTTCCCACCTTCTGTTGTGGGATCTTGTCTTTGTGTGTTGCATGTGTTTGCACTCCTAGCTTTACGTTTGTTGAGTTGTTTATTGTTTTTGGTGGAACATTTAAAATTAAAAGAAAATGTACGCCTTCCACGCTGCACCTTGGTCTTCCTTTAACGACAAGCGTTACATAGTCACTTAGCCCCCACCTACACATTGACTCTGTACCGGTGACCCCTGTATATAGCCTCGTTATTGCTATTCTTATTGTGTTACTTTTTATTATAACATTTTATTTTAGTCTACTTGGTAAATATTTTCTTCTTGAACTGCACTGTTGGTTAAGGGCTTGTAAGTAAGAATTTCACAGTAAAGTCTACACTTGTTGTATTCGGCGCATGTGGCAAATAAAGTTTGATTTAATTTGACTTGATGGTGCCCATGTAGCCTATAGCCTGTTTTAGAGAAATGTAATCATTGAATATTGTAAGAGCTTTCATTGTCTGCTTATATGCCCCCAAGCCATAAGACTGCTGAAAAATTAATCAAATGACCACCTGGAGTATTTACATTGACCCCCCCCATTTGTTTTTACACCACTGCTACTCGCTGGTGCTTGGTGGGGAAAACAAACCAAAAATGTGGGATGCATGCCAACAAAGCCACTACACAAAACAACACAACACAACACTAAACAATACATTAATTGCACTATAACGGTGACAAACGGGGCCCACAAACTGTTAGGGCCTACATAAAACTGGCCAAGCAGCAGAGTCCCAACAGCAGTCCCAGCACCTTACTGCTGCTACACCTGGCTATCAACAGAGCCTTGTCTGGCAGCGAAACAGTTCATTCAGCCTCATTTACTGCCTTTAAAAAAAACATAGCTGATATGGCTGACTTGCTGAAACAAATGTGCTTTCTACTGACAATTGAGATGTACAAACTATGGCATAAGGGGACGACAAGCAGATAAGAGGCAATCCGTAATTTCGATTAAGACATTCATGAGCGAGCGACGACGGACGTAGTCAATATAACTATTTGTTCAGCACTTTTGAAATGTACAGCGATAGAATTCAGAACATGGGCCGTTCTTACAGTGTTCTCCCTGTACAACAGGTCAGAACCGTACGATAAATAAAGGGGGCCTATAAACAGACACTGAAAGCTCTTACAATATTCGATGATTACATTTCTCTAAAACATGTTATAGGCTACATGTGCACCACCAAGTTAGAACAGTAGGTGAAATTAAGAGGTGAAAATAGACTAAATTATTAGGGTGAGGCACATTGAACGCCGTTTGGGTCTTTGTGTGTCGAAAAGGATACACGTCATATAACACGATTTGACGCGTTAAATAAGCTTTTCATTTGACAGGCCAAATAACACAATTATATTATAGAAGGTTGTGTACAAGCCAAACGCCACCACTACTATCAGTAGCACTGTCAAAGCAGCACACCGGCCACAAACGATGTGTTTACAATACCGCGTTGGTGAAAACAGACCAAATTATTAGGGTGAGGCACACATGGGCTTACTAACAGCTTACTACACAACATACACTTAGTATTACTTTCTTAACTACGGGATACATATCTCTCTGGCATCCTACATACTTTGTCCTTTGACAGCTCTTTGGTCTTGGCCATAGTGGAGTTTGGAGTGTGACTGTTTGAGGTTGTGGACAGGTGTCTTTTATACTGATAACAAGTTCAAACAGGTGCCATTAATACAGGTAACGAGTGGAGGACAGAGGAGCCTCTTTTCTTAAAGAAGAAGTTACAGGTCTGTGAGAGCCAGAAATCTTGCTTGTTTGTAGGTGACCAAATACTTATTTACCACCATAATTTGCAAATAAATTCATAAAAAATCCTACAATGTGATTTTCTGGATTTCTTTTCTCTCATTTTGTATGTCATAATTGAAGTATACCTATGATGAAAATTACAGGCCTCTCGTCTTTTTAAGTGGGAGAACTTGCACAATTGGTGGCTGACTAAATACTTTTTTGCCCCACTGTAGCTTCCGTCCCTCTCCTCGCTCCTCCCTTTGCTTGAACCAGCAACACAATGACAACTAGCGCACGTTAACTAGCTAGCCATTTCACTTCGGTTACACGAGCCTCATCTTGGGAGTTGATAAGCTTGAAGTCATAAACAGCGCAATGCTTGACGCACAACGAAGAGCTGCTGTCAAAACGCACTAAAGTGCTGTTTGAATGAATGTTTACGCGCCTGCTTCTGCCTACCACCGCTCAGTCAGATACTTAGATACTTGTATGCCCAGTCAGATTATATGCAACGCAGGACACGCTAGATAATATCTAGTAATATCATCAACCATGTGTAGTTAACTAGTGATTATGATTGATTGTTTTTTATAAGATAAGTTTAATGCTAGCTAGCAACTTACCTTGGCTTCGTTATTGCGTTGGACTAGTTAACTGTAAGGTTGCAAGATTGGATCCCCCGAGCTGACAAGGTGAAAATCTGTTGTTCTGCCCCTGAACAAGGCAGTTAACCCACCGTTACTAGTCTGTCATTGAAAATAAGAATGTGTTCTTAACTGACTTGCCTAGTTAAATAAAGGTTTGTTTTTTAAAAGAAATGTTAAAAAATCAAATCAAACTTTGTCACATGCGCCAAATACAAAAACTGTAGACCTTACCGTGAAAGTCTTACTTACAAGTAGAGGTCGACCGATTAATCGGAATGGCCGATTAATTAGGGCCGATTTCAAGTTTTCATAACAATCGGAAATCGGTATTTTTGGGCGCCGATTTGCCGATTGTTATGAAAACTTGAAATCGGCCCTAATTAATCGGCCATTCCGATTCATCGGCTTTTGTATTTGGCGCATGTGACAAAGTTTGATTTGATTTATTCTACGGTTCTGACTTGGTGGACAGGGAGAAAAATGTAAGAACTGTCCATATTCTAGAACTGTCCATATTCTGAGTTCTGTCACTGTACATTTCAAAAGTTCTGGTCAAATAGTTACGTTGACTACGTCTGTCCTACCTTGCTCATTATAATGGCTTAATTCGAAATTATGGATGGCCTCTTTTCCACTTGTCGTTCCCTTATGCCAGGGTTTGTACATCTGAATTGTCAGTAGAAACCACATTTGTTTAAACAAGTAATCCATATCAGCTATGTTTTTTTTTTTTTTAAGGCAGTGTAATGAGTCTGAATGAACTGTTTCGCTGCCAGACAAGGCTCCTTCACTTCATCATGTTGAAAAGAAAACTCTGCTGTTGGGACAGCTTTATGCAGGCCCTAACAGTTTGTGGTCACCTTTATAGTGCATTGAATGTATTGTTTAGTGTTGTGTAGTGGCTTTGCTGGCAAAAAAAAAGACGTTTTTCATTTACCCCACCAAGATGTACATGCTAAAATCGTCACTGCCTGTAGCCTACTGTAACCCCCCTACTCATATGTGGCAACACAGCATTGTAACAGAGGTGTAAATAGGCTATGTTTTTCTAAACTTCTTAAACGAATATACTGTACAACTAACTGTAGACGCATCATTACTGACTTTCATGGTTAAATAAAACGAACGCATAAAGACAGACATGTTGACAAGTGACAACTAGAAGAACAAATGTTTTCCCGAAGAAAATGTTTCCTTGCTTCTATATGGTGATGGAAGAAGTCGTTTTTCCTATATCTTTCTTACCTTCCCTGGCACTGATGAGTGCGCTGTTTGCCGCCATACTATCTATTTCCATTGTTGCAGAGTGATGCGGACTGGAACAACTTTCGTTTTTCTCTCCTTTACCTTATTCAAACCATCCGTCTGCAATGACAGATTTAACTACCATCCATTCTACTGATGACGCGCATAGCCTGGTTCTCGTTCTCATGCGGAGATAGATTCCATAAAATGGGAAAGTGTTTCTTAACCAAATACCGATCTAAAAACGCAGTAGCCTAGCCTACCCTACCCTAACATAAACTTGTTTATCAAAAGTGGGATAAAGTAGGCTAGGCTAAAGCGTTCGATCTGTCAGAGCTTAGGCCTAGAGTAACCGACCAAACGAATACAGGTGCGCCCAGGTGCACCGGCAGCGGCATCACAGGTAGGGTACAAAGGGTGGGGTAAGTGCCTCCCCCCGTAAATCACATTAAGACCACAAGATGTCACCAAATTCTTTCCCCAACAATTTCCCTGGCTGCCACTGCTCTGGCTCAACACAACTTTTCCTCTGTTTCATCACAACTTTTATAGATATTTATATAATGATTTTTTAAATATACCAATAGAAAAGCATTAAGATAAGTAATCCACTTTTAGCTAATTTACACAGCATTTTATGTTATATAGCTAGCTATGTTTTTAAGAGGGAACTTTTCAATTGGCATCTCTCCCCCTGTTTTCAGTCACAGGTGGGGGGCTGGATTAAGCTTGAGCAGTGCAGAAGGTGGGCTCATGAGTTGTGCTCCAATTTGACTGGGGATAGCTTTATTTGTGACCTAGGATGGTGCAATAGCAGAGCATAAGAGAGTTGCCACATCAATGTTACACTGAATTAGTTAGTTATTGTTATTAAATGTTATATTCCAATGTTATTTAATGTTATTGGTTATATTCCATTCCAATGTTATATTCCAATTAATATTTTTCATGAATTAAAAACAACAATTGAAAACCTTGTGGTCCTGAATGGCCTTTTTTAAGACTGCTGAGATTTAGTGCAATTGTACATAATGGATTGTATGGAAAAGGAACAACACAGAAAGAACACAGAAAATGAATGTGCACGTGAGTTAAAAAGAGGGACTTTACATGAAATCTCCCCATAGTGCGGATATTAATGGTGGCATGTGCAACACCATTTATCCCCCATATTTAATTTAAATAATTCAAATAAGACAACTAGATTTAGCTGTTAGGTATTACTTACTAAATCATTTCTAAATAAAAACGGATTAAATGGATTTTAACACACTTGTGTGAAACCCGATGCCATAATCTTCTGTCGTAGTACCGGGGTAACTGGCACCCCCCATGAAATAACAAAAACATTTATTTCCCTTTGTAGTTTATTCGCCTAAGCATGATCTTCATCCACATTTTTTCCCCTCCAAAATGTGCTTTTTTTGTGTCAGCAATTATACATTGTTCTTAGGGGGGCTAGTTAGCCCCTAGTACCCTAAATTGCTGCCAAAGGCAAGCCATGAAAAAAATTATAAAAGTGTACTGCAGTTGAACTGCAGTTATTCTCTACAGGATGCATGAGGTTGTAGGTAACAAGAACATTTCCCAGTACATAGACATATCTGTTAGGTGCAGAAAGCTTAAGTGATTGGTAATCTAACTACACTGTTCAATTTATAATAGCTATTACAGTGAAATAATACCATGCTATTGTTTGAGGAGAGTGCACAGTTATGAACTTGAAAATGTATCAATAAACCAATTAGGCACATTTGGGCAGACTTGACACAACATTTTGAACAGATCTAATCTAATGGTTCATTGGATCAGTCTAAAACTTTGCAAATACACTGCTGCCATCTAGTGACCAAAATTGAAATCGCGCCTAACCTGAAATAATGCATTGTGACGTTTCTCTTGCATTTCAAAGATAATGGAACAACAAAAAGAAAACGCATATTTTTTTCTTTGTATTATCTTTTACCAGATCTAATGTGTTATATTCTCCTACATGAATTTCACATTTCTGCAAACTTCAACGTGTTTCCTTTCAAATGGTATCAATAATATGCATATCCTTGCTTCAGGGCCCGAGTTACAGACAGTTATATTTTGGTATGTCATTTTAGGCGAAAATTGAAAAAAGTTACACTGCAAAATTACTGTAGTAAAAAAAACGGTTATTTTGGACGTGGTGTTTTCTGCAGTTATACTACACTAGTCAGACTGCAATATTTTTTCTTAAGGGTACAATACAGGTACTTGTGCAACCTTCACAACCACTAATACCTCACCACACCTTCCGCGTCATTAATCCGCGCAGAGGGAGTGTTGTTAGAAATACAATATTGGCAGCATATCGGAGAAACAGTAGATAAATGTACCTAAAATAGAGAAAGCACGTCCTCTGTTGGTAATAGAACTACAGCACTGCCAGCTTGTCAGCTGTTTTGTCCCTCAAACTCTTCCGTCAGTTGCGTTGTCAAGGGGATCAAAACACAGGCGATGTCCACGGTACAACAAAATGAGATGACCGTTCTCCTAGAAGCGGGATATCATGCTGGC
Source organism: Oncorhynchus mykiss (assembly GCF_013265735.2). Taxonomy (NCBI): domain Eukaryota; kingdom Metazoa; phylum Chordata; class Actinopteri; order Salmoniformes; family Salmonidae; genus Oncorhynchus; species Oncorhynchus mykiss. The sequence goes on along the minus strand of NC_048593.1, from coordinate 10,972,325 downwards.
AGCACAATGGTGCATTCCTTTTCAAAATAAGAGTCGCGTTTGGAACCACCTTCGGAAAAATAAATGGCTAATTTTATGTACTTTTATTTTTTATATTGTATTATTTATACCAGCATTTCTTTAGGAGGGTTACACACCAATACTGGTATGTTAAAATCTATTGTGTAGGCTATATTTAAAGAAATACAATTTTAATAAAATGAATACCCATTATGTACAAAAGTATGTGGACACCCATTCAAATGAGTGGATTTGGCTATTTCAACCACACTTGTTGCTGACAGGTGTATAAAATCGAGCACACCGCCATGAAATCTCCATAGACAAACATTGTCAGTAGAACAGCCTTACTGAAGAGCTCCGTGTCTTTCAATGTGGCACAGTCATAGGATGCCACCTTTCCCTTCTAGAGCTGCCCCGGTCAACTGTAAATGCTGTTATTACATCTAGGAGCAATAAAGGCTCGTCCACGAAGTGATAGGCCACACAAGCTCACAGAACCGGACCGCAGTGTGCTGAAATGGGTAACGCGTAAAAATCGCCTGTCCTCGGTTGCAGCACTCACTACCGAGTTCCAAACTGCCCCTGGAAGCAATGTCAGCACAATAACTGTTAATCTGGAGCTTCATGAAATGGGCTTCCATGGCTGAGCAGCCGCAAACAAACCTAAGATCACCATGCGCAATGCCAAGCGTCGGCTGGAGTGGGGTAAAACTCGCTGCCATTGGACTCTGGAGCAGTGGAAACAGTAGTCTGACGGACAAATCTGGGTTTGGCAGAAGCCAGGAGAATGCTACCTGCCCGGATGCATAGTGCCAAATGCAAAGTTTGGTGAAGGAGGAATAATGGTCTAGGGTTGTTTTTCATGGTTGGGGCTAGGCCGCTTACTTCCAGTGAAGGGAAACCTTAACGTTACAGCATGCAATGCCATTATAAACGATTATGTGCTTCCAGCTTTGTGGCAACAGTTTGGGGAAGGCCCTTCCCCATTTCAGCATGACAATGCCCCCATGCACAAAGCTAGGTCCATGCAGCAATGGCTCGTCGAAATCGATTCTATGTGTAAAAAGTAAAAGTGAGGTTGGAAATATTCAGTCGGGTCTGTCGAATCTATATATGCTGTTTTTTTGTTGGGGGACTGAGGTCTAATTACCCAGCAGAACTTTCTACTCCACCCAGTCCATTCACTGCAATGCAAGACACTATAGGCCTGTTAATTACATATTGGCTTATAGAGAAACTATTCTATGTGCCGAGGCAAAATTGGGGTTGGGAATACTCAGTCGGGTCTGTATCATCTATATATTGTGCTATTTCATGGGGGATTGAGGTCTGGAAACCCAGCAGCACTTTCTACTCCACCCACACTCCATTCACTTGCGATGCAATAAGCCTACACTAGACTCGGTGCTATGTAGAAACTAAAATGGTTCTTCGGCTGTCCCCATAGGAGAAACCTTTTGAAGAACCATCTTTGGTTCCAGGTAGAACCCTTTTGGTTGCAGGTAGAACCCATTCTACAGAGGGTTCTACTTGGAAGCCAAAATAGTTTGACCTGGAACCAAAAAGGGTTATCTTATGGGGATCACCGTAGAACCCCTTTGGAACCCTTTAACATATTGGCTTATAGAGAAAAAACGATTCTACATGCCGAGGTAAAAGTGCAATTGGGAATACTCAGTAGGGTCTGTGGAATCTAAATATGGTGTTATTTGTTGTGGGAGTGCTGTGTAAATACCCAGCAGCACTTCCTACTATGCAATTTATAGGCCTATAGTGTATTACAGTAGTGGATGCAGTATAAAGTGCAGCTGGGTATTTATACCACAGTCCCCCAAGAAATAACACCTTATACAGTACCAGTCAACGTTTGGACACAGCTACTCATTCACATTTTTTTTGTGTGACTATTTTCTACAGTGTAGAATAATAGTGAAACATCAAACCTATGAAATAACACATATGGAATCATGTAGTAACCAAAAAAGTGTTAAACAAATCCAAATGTATTTGAGATTTGAGATTCTTCAAAGAAGCCACCCTTTGCCTTGATGACAGCTTTGCACACTCTTGCAATTCTCTCAACCAGCTTCATGAGAACTGCTTTTCCAACAGTCTTGAAGGAGTTCCCACACATGCTGAGCCCTTATTGGCTGCTTTTCCTTCACTCTGCAGTCCAACTCATCCCAAACCATCTCAATTGGGTTGTCTCAGAGGGGAACAAGGGGGGAGTGACACCTAATAGGGTTTTTATAAATAAGCATCAACCAGTGGGTCTTGCGACGGGTATACAGAGATGACCAGTTTATAGAGGAGTATAGAGTAATCTCTCATATTAAATACATTTTAATTTGTTTAACACTTTTTTGGTTTCTACATGACTCCATATGTGTTATTTCATAGTATGTATTCACTATTATTATTCTATTTTCTTCTGTAGAAAATAGTAAAAATATAGAAAAACCCTTGAATGAGTAGATGTGTCCAAACTTTAGCCTGGTACTGTATATATTCTACAGACCCTAATGATTAATCCCAACGCCACGTTTACTTCGACACATGGAGTATTTGTTTCTCTATAAGCAAATATGTCATGTATGTGCCTATAATATATGCCTATAGTATGCCTATATTGCAGTGAATGTAGTCAGTGGAATAGAAAGTGCTGCTGGGTATTCTACAGGCCCTACTGAGTGTACCCAACCCAACTATTCCTCTGCACATACAATTGTTTTTTCTCTACAGCCCAATATTGTGAACAGTCTAAACATTGTATTGTTCGATAGTGGTGTTCATTTTTTGTAAGGGAAGCATAATTGTTTCCATCAATTCCTTATCCTTATACGCACAATAAAAATGGAAATTAGTTCAAATGTAATATCTTTTCATTGAGTTATTCACATTTGCAATGTTTTGAAATGCGGGCTTTTATTTTGAAGGTTTCAACCTTTCCATGCGAAGTGACGTCATCATTTGTGCTGCTGGCCTTGCGCAATTGTTGCCAAAATGACTCTTCCGCCGACCCAGGCACAGTGACAGCCAGGCAGGGGCACATCTGCCGCACGACAGTCTTGTCCCGATGATCGGACGATATTCACTTGCTATCAATGCATTTGAAAGGTAACTCGATACAATCTGTAGATTAAATGGCGAAATTCGATTCTGTGGATGACACAAAAGACAACTGATGTGTTACTGTTCGCTAGGTGCAAGCTAGCGGTGTGAGGCAGTCAAGCCAGCAATGTCCACTGGTGTTAGCTAGCCTGCTAGCCCTGCAATTTACTCTACTCAGTGATTGAATAATGATAGCCAGCTATCGCAACCTAAGCAAATATTTGCTTTCCGGGGATGAAACAAAGTGTCTAGCTAGCTAACGTTAGCTATATCTCGTGGGAAGATTTTGCCCAAACCTCACATACAATAGCCTAGTTTAAAGCCTTACTTGGCTAGCTACTAGGCAACTTAACGATGACAGCTGACATGGGCTCTGTCCATGGGCGGTTTCACTGAATCATCTGTAGTCTAGCTGAACTGTCGGCACCGTTGCAACGTTAGGCAAGCTGGTCCACGAGTGGTTACACTGTAGCTAGCGTGTGCCTGGACAGCTATGCAAATTTCTGTTTGTCACTGGCTCACACATTATTTTCGGGCTGTGCGTTATTGCCGAGCCCTGCCTTGTGGTATTGATTCGTATAATGAGTGATCATTATGTAAAAGTGAAGGTTCAACTCGAACAAATGAAATCATCCGGCGAGGGTGTGGAGAAGGAGGAGGCAGATATGATCGAGGATGAGGTGCTGGTGGCATCCCCGCCCGCATCTGTCTCCCCAATCCCGGCTAGTTGTACCCCCGCAGCCCAGAGGGAACCACCCAAGACCACTGTCACTTGCAGGAATCAGAGTAAAAGTAGGAGCAAACTAGGCAAAGATGAGAAGAACACGGGCACCAAGCAGGATTCAGTCCCTGCACTGCAAGGGACAATAGTAGCTTCCAATGCCAATTCTGGGAAACCTGTGAATCGAAAAGACAATGAGCAGCAGACGCTTCAAATCAAAGGGACTGGGAAGATGCTGCAGGGGAAGACGGAAACAAATGGGAACGCTGTTCCCATCCACCTGCCAGAAGACATCAAAGTAGGCCCACACAACAAAGAGGACGCCAACAAAGTTGCGAAGAGGAGGAAGCCAGTCACCGTGGACACGTTCAAAGCCAAAACCTCTTTGGAGGCACTGAAGCTCAGCATCAGGCAGCTCAAATGGAAAGAGGTAAGTCCTTGTTTCATTGATTCATATTTATTGACAAAATGTAGGCCATAGATAGTCAACATGGCCTCTGTGCTTAAGTTAGGGAGTTCAGAAGGCTATGGGCCGGTCCTTGCCATTCCGCCGCCCTCGTTGAGACCAAAAAATGTGGCCCCTGCAAAACTAGTATAGTCCCAGTGAGCTAAATGACATTGAAAACAAGTCTAAAATACGTATTTTTCAGATGTTGAAGTTGCGTTCAATTTAGGTTCTGAATGAAAGGTGAAAAGACGTATTTTCAGTACGTTTAGTACATATTTTCCAGGACGTTGAGAAGGCATCTTCCGGAAGTTGAATAATACTTATTTTCCGGAAGTTGAAACTAGGTCATTTTTAGGTTCTGAATGAAAGTTGAAAAGATGTCATTTATAGACGTCTATGTTTTGGGCCAAATCAAGGCTGGTCCAGACCTGACCAAATCTGAACCAAATATAGACATCTATAATTGGTTCAGATTTGGTCCGGACCAAAAACCAATATCTGTGGGTGTGGAAATCAAGGCTGGTCCGGACTGCACCAAAAAAAGCATCCAGTCGGCGTCGGCCTGTGCTTACTGAGGTGTAGCCTACAGTGTTAGCTGAAATTGAATTTGATGAATGCCCATCTACGTGGTAAGCCTACCGTTTGTAATACACCAAAAAGGACATCTGGACAAGACCAACAAAAAAACAAACATCCAAAAGACATTGTCTCGTGTTTACTGGGGTGTAGTTTACCATGTCAGCCCTCAATGGAATTGTATGAATGACCATCACAGGAGGTTGGTGGCACCTTTTTAATTGGGGAGGACGGGCTTGTGGTAATGGCTGGAGCGGAATGAGTGGAATGGTATCAAGGGGATTTTGACACCTTTCTATCCATATTTAGGCTCCTTTTGGAGGATGGATTGTTGACATACAGTAGCAGTCAAATCCAACCGCACCCTGGAGAGGCACGCTGGGAATGGACACGCAACATATTTTGACTAAGTGGCCACTGCTTATCACAGGGCGACATCAACACTCAACCTAAAAAAAAAAACGTTATGCCACTGGATGAAGCAAATTGTCCTTGTTTTGGGGGCAGAATTATGTGAGGTTTTATGTGTTGTTGTTGGGCAGTCATATACCCTGACGAAGACAGCTTGGCTGTCGAAATGTTTTGCATCTGAGCTCCTAGAGTGTGTGGCTCTCCTTTTATTTTCAGGTTGTTGGGCAGTTTACCTCAGAAAAGGCCGCCCGCGTCAATCTGCCGCCGTAGACGGCCGCCTAATCCTGCCTAATGAGCGGGCCGGCCGTGAGTGGCCTACATCTATCAGGGGTGCACGACTCCAGTTTCCTGTAGGACTGACGCTTATTCCGCTTGCGTAATAATACAAAACAGCATAAATTACTACAACAACTATATAAAGGAACAACAATGTTATAACCGGTATAGCAGCTACCACTATACAACCCATTAATCTTTGTTGCATCAACAGTTTTAATCTGTTCGTAGTCTTTTGTCCCTCAAGGGCTTGATAAAGAATAGCATAGAAGGCCTTCAATGTTAGTGTTGATTGACAGTGTCCTACAACACATTGATGAGGTCACACGGCCTCTGTTAACCCTTTCACACCGGCCTGACCGCTCCAAGTCCCGTATACGGTTACACAGCCTGCACCTGGGTATGTGCCGTCTGAAAGTTGTGCTTAATGGCAAGCAATGTCTTTTAATACATTTATGAGATGGCTAATTGATACGGGTCTCCTCACGTCGCCAGGCGAGCTCCATCTGTTCGGCCCTACAGGCATCGAATGTGACGCAATTAATACCCGCCTTCAGCCATTATCAACGGTGTGGTTCATTATACATGAGACCCAGAGGAGTTTGTGAGAGGTAAACAACTCTCTTTACTCTCACCACGAATGACCGTCATGCGTAGAAACGTAATCCTTTCCAAGTCCGCCTCAGCGCATCTGATCTGGTTTCAAAACTTTTGTAGACGGAGGCCCTATACATTACCCTTTGTTCTGACAGATACACCTTTAACATAGTCAAGGGCGTAACTGATCCCCTGTCAGTCTGAAAAGAGGTTGGAGGCATGCAGTGCTGAGGTGTAGTGAGTGATTTCTCACAAATAGAACAGAACAATATCATTTTATTCATATTTAGGGTCCTTTCGGAGGAAGGATTGTTGACATACAGGACCAGTCAAATGTTTAGACACCTACTCATTCAAGGGTTTTTCTCTTTTTTTTATTACTATTTTCTACGTTGTAGAATAATAGTGAAGACATCAAACCTATGGAATAACACATATGGAATCATGTAGTAACCAAAAATGTGTTACACAAATCAAAATATACTTTATATTTGAGATTCTTCAAAGTAGCCACCCTTTGCCTTTGACAGCTTTGCACTCTCTTGGCATTCTCTCAACCAGCTTCAATGCTTTTCCAACAGTCTTGAAGGAGTTCCCACATACGCTGAGCACTTGTTGGCTGCTTTTCCTTCACTCTGCTGTCCAACTCATCCCAAACCATCTCAATTGGGTTGAGGTCGAATGATTGTGGAGGCCAGGTCATCTGATGCAGCACTCCATCACTCTCCTTCTTGGTCAAATATCCCTTACACAGCCTGGAGGTGTCCTGTCATTGTCCTGTTGAAAAACAAATGATAGTCCCACTAAGTGCAAAACCAGATAGGATGGCGTATTGCTGCAGAATGCTGTGGTAGCTATGCTGGTTAACTGTCCCTTGAATTCTAAATAAATCACAGACAGTGTCACTAGTAAAGCACCATCACACCTGCTCCTCCATGCTTCACGGTGGGAACCACACATGCAGAGATCATCCGTTCACCTACTCTCTGCGTCTCACAAAGACATGGCGGTTGGGACCAAAAATCTCAAATTTGAACTCATCAGACCAAAGGACAGATTTGTACCGGTCTAATGTCCATTGCTTATAGTTCTTGGCCCAAGCAAGTCTCTTATTATTGATGTCCTTTAGTAGTGGTTTCTTTGCAGCAATTCAACCACGAATTCCTGATTCACGTAGTCTCCTCTGAACAGTTGATGTTGAGATGTGTCTGGTACTTTAACTCTGAAGCATTTATTTTGGTTGCAATTTCTAAGGCTGGTGACTAATGAACGTATCCTCTGCAGCAGAGGTAACTCTGGGGTTTCCTTTCCTGTGGCGGTCCTCATGAGAGCCAGTTTCATCATAGCACTTGATTGTTTTTGCGACTGCACTTGAAGAAACGTTCAAAGTTCTTGACCTTCATGTCTTTTAAAGTAATGGTGGACTGTTTCTCTTTGCTTGTTTGAGTTGTTCGTGCCATAAGATGGACTTGGTCTTTTACCAAAAAAGTATATCTTCTGTATACCACCCCTACCTTGTCACAACACAACTGATTGGCTCAAACCATTTAAGAAGGATATAAATTCCACATATTAACTTTTAACAAGGCACACCTGTTAATTGAAATGCATTCCAGGTGACTACCTCATGAAGCTGGTTGAGAGAATGCCAAGAGTGTTCAAAGCTGTCTTCAAGGCAAAGTTGTGGCTACTTTGAAGAATCTCAAGTATAAAATATATTTTGATTTGTTTAACACTTTTTTTGTTGTTGGTTACTACATGATTCCATATGTGTACAAATAAAGAAAATCCTTGAATGAGTAGGTGTGTCCAAACTTTCGACTGGTACTGTATATGTGATATTTGTATCTTTTAAGCATAATTTACATAATTCATTTTAAATTTGGAATATTTGTGACATGGCCTTTGGCCTTACCCAGGCCTCCTTTGAAACTCTCTTTCATCTGTCGTTGCTTAAGTTGGTGTCATATGAAACTTGCTCTGTAATATGATTTGGTATTTTCAATAACAATTTTCTTACATTCATTTATGAATATTGAAAAATATAAATTATACACTGCTCAAAAAAATAAAGGGAACACTTAAACAACCAATGTAACTCCCAAGTCAATCACACTTCTGTGAAATCAAACTGTCCACTTAGGAAGCAACACTGTCACTTTTGAATGCTGGCGGTGCTTTCACTCTAGTGGTAGCATGAGACGGAGTCTACAACCCACACAAGTGGCTCAGGTAGTGCAGCTCATCCAGGATGGCACATCAATGCGAGCTGTGGCAAGAAGGTTTGCTGTGTCTGTCAGCGTAGTGTCCAGGGCATGTAGGCGCTACCAGGAGACAGGCCAGTACATCAGGAGACGTGGAGGAGGCCGTAGGAGGGCAACAACCCAGCAGCAGGACCGCTACCTCCGCCTTTGTGCAAGGAGGAGCACTGCCAGAGCCCTGCAAAATGACCTCCAGCAGGCCACAAATGTGCATGTGTCTGCTCAAACGGTCAGAAGCAGACTCTGTGAGGGTGGTATGAGGGCCCGACGTCCACAGGTGGGGGTTGTGCTTACAGCCCAACACCGTGCAGGACGTTTGGCATTTGCCAGAGAACACCAAGATTGGCAAATTCGCCACTGGCGCCCTGTGCTCTTCACAGATGAAAGCAGGTTCACACTGAGCACACGTGACAGAGTCTGCAGACGCCGTGGAGAATGTTCTGCTGCCTGCAACATCCTCCAGCATGACCGGTTTGGCGGTGGGTCAGTCATGGTGTGTGGTGGCATTTCTTTGGGGGGCCGCACAGCCCTCCATTTGCTCGCCAGAGGTAGCCTGACTGCCATTAGGTACCGAGATGAGATCCTCAGACCCTTGTGAGACCATATGCTGGTGCGGTTGGCCCTGGGTTCCTCCTAATGCAAGACAATGCTAGACCTCATGTGGCTGGAGTGTGTCAGCAGTTCCTGCAAGAGGAAGGCATTGATGCTATGGACTGGCCCGCCCGTTCCCCAGACCTGAATCCAATTGAGCACATCTGGGACATCATGTCTCGCTCCATCCACCAACGCCACGTTGAACCACAGACTGTCCAGGAGTTGCGGATGCTTTAGTCCAGGTCTGGGAGGAGATCCCTCAGGAGACCATCCACCACCTCATCAGGAGCATGCCCAGGCGTTGTAGGGAGGTCATACAGGCACGTGGAGGCCACACACACTACTGAGCCTCATTTTGACTTGTTTTAAGGACATTACATCAAAGTTGGATCAGCCTGTAGTGTGGTTTTCCACTTTAATTTTGAGTGTGACTCCAAATCCAGACCTCCATGGGTTGATAAATTTGATTTCCATTGATAATTTTTGTGTGATTTTGTTGTCAGCACATTCAACTATAAAGAAAAAAGTATTTAATAAGAATATTTCATTAATTCAGATCTAGGATGTGTTATTTTAGTGTTCCCTTGATTTTTTTGAGCAGTGTATATATATTTTCATGATAGAGGCTTTGGTAAGGCCAACATGTCATAAATTTATTTCTCAATTATGTTTTAAGATATGTGTCAATAATCCTCCCTCCAAAAGACCGTTCTATGGATTACATTTTGTGAAAATCCCCCAAATCATGGTATATTTTTTTTATTTTAGTTTCGTAAGGAATCACACTAGTTTAGGTAGGAAAGTATATTAAGGCCCACCTACCTTTCAGTGGCAGGAGAATATTCAGCTTAACATGTTTTGAGTGACACTTTGACCTTTTAGTAGACTAAAGCCAGGTGAATGGAGAGGAGGAACTTGGAACGATTTGATTATCTAATGTCATTTATTATCTGAGTAGGTCTTTGAAGATTTTGACCCATATGTGAACTCGAAGAGCGGTTCCTCCCTCCATATTCAATTACAATAATTACATTACAATAATGACATCTAATTCCCCCATTCCTTCCTACGGCAGGAAGCCGGTCTAGTTAGTTGATTCCAGAGCCATTTACTGTATGGCTCTGGTTCTCAACTCCGCTTTTCACTGATAACCAGTAAGGGACATGCGGTTTTGAGTTTTGCCAGTAGCCTAACATGACATTGGATATGCTTGCGGTGCATTGCCTCGACGTATACTGAAACGATGTGGGCTAGGCCCAAAAGACGAGATGCACAGTGGGAGAATCGCACAGTCTTCCCGCTAAGCCTAACTGTATTGATTGACGGCAGAGAGAAAGTGACCCATCTCTCCTCTCATTTCCTACACTACTCCCGCACTCTACGGTTGTTATTGATCCATGCTCCACTGCAGATGATCCACCCTTACTGTCATCTGTCGTTAGACATTACCCTCAGTCGTTAGACATTACCCTCAGTCGCTCACTACACCCACTCGCTGCTATCCATTTCCTGAGTTAAAAAAAAACAACAAAAATTATTTTTAGGATGAGGACCGACACTAGTGTTATTCCCCAGGCGTAGGCTAGTCTTGTGTAGAGTAGCTTCAGCCTGCATGAGAGAAACTGTCCAAAGCCTGGCTCTGCTATGGAGGAACAAGCCCTCTGTATCATTGACGGTCACCAAGGGCATTTTGTTTGTTAGATTATAGCACTATAATAGGCCCTGGGCAGGGTCCTAATCATGGTTTGCTCACTGAGTTAGTGTAGCCTATAAGGCTTGGCCATAATGTGTCAGTGAACTAGGCCTAACATTCTGGCTGCTGTCTAACCGGGTGGTTTTGTTGGCACAGCACTTTTGAAGCCCCAGAGGCATCTCTGCCTGCTGACTTTTCAGCATATGGCCTTCTCTTAACGGTAGGAAATGATTAGAGAGTAATCTCTGATAATCCAATATGATTATATTCCCCTCAGGGAGCTGCACAGGAAAGAGTCAGATTGAGAGGGAGAAAGAGAGAGAGTCAAACGTCACTTGAAATAGGGAGGATAATGTCTGTTTTAATTTGGATCTGACAGATTATCTTTCTGTTTTCTACTACTTGCCAAGTGAGGTTGAGAATTTTTTTTTTTAAAGACAGTAGGCTGTCCTACTTTTCTGGATTAAAATATTTTTTGTTGTTGCCTAATCTACTGTCTTTCTGTGGAACCAAAAAGGGTTGTCCAGGAACCAAAAAAGGGTTGTCCAGGAACCAAAAAAGGGTTGTCCAGGAACCAAAAAAGGGTTGTCCAGGAACCAAAAAAGGGTTGTCCAGGAACCAAAAAAGGGTTGTCCAGGAACCAAAAAAGGGTTGTCCAGGAACCAAAAAAGGGTTGTCCTGGAACCAAAAAAGGGTTGTCCAGGAACCAAAAAAGGGTTGTCCTGGAACCAAAAAAGGGTTGTCCTGGAACCAAAAAAGGGTTGTCCTGGAACCAAAAAAGGGTTGTCCTGGAACCAAAAAAGGGTTGTCCTGGAACCAAAAAAGGGTTGTCCTGGAACCAAAAAAGAGTTGTCCTGGAACCAAAAAAGGGTTGTCCTGGAACCAAAAAAGGGTTGTCCAGGAACCAAAAAAGGGTTGTCTGATGGAGACTTTCCCCTCTAAGAGTGTAGGCAGGTCTTCAGGTCTTGGGCAAGGTTACCAATCACCTGAACGTGGTTCACCAAATCACCTCTGTTAAACCTGTCTGTCTCTCACTTGCCCTCTACCAACAACACCATACATGGCCACATGTGCCAAGTGCTGACTTAACCGCTTGGCATATTCGGCCACGTGTAGCGTTGTTGACATGGATAGCTCGCCTAACAACTCCAACTTTAGTATGATGTCAAAGAATAGGCAGGCGACGGGTTGACAGGCAGAGTACAGATCTTGTTATAAAACTGTTACGTGCCCACTGCCAGGCAACCTTACCAGGCTGGATCGGGAGGAATGATCAGGCTTGCCAAGACAAGTCTGCTAATTCATGCCAATGTCTCTCAGCCAATTATGATTGAATGTTAAGGAGATGAGCTCATGTCCTCTTCTGAACTGTGGGACGGTGCCAGAAGAACTAGAATTGTTCATTATTCACTCAAATCACGCAATGTCCACAAGTGACCCTTTGTGTGTGTTAGTGTGTGAGATGAAGTTCTGGAATGCACTCACAGATGGGGCTATTCCCGTCTTTCTTCCCCCTCCTCCACTAGATACTGCCCAAATGAATGTGACCCAATTGGCTGATAAGATTAAGGGGTGGTTAAACATTGAAATCTATGAGATCGTATTTATAGCAGGCTTTGACTGTCATGCATGTTTTTGTCTCGCACTCTTTCTTTCTTTATTCAGTTTCGCACCACGGGATGGTCTGACACCTCCCCTGGCATGTAGCTCCCCATATAGAAAAAACTAAAGGACTTCACGTGTGGAAAATCACGATTTTCATGTTTCACATGTTGTTTCGTGTTATCACGTTGCTTTGCGTGTTACCACGTTGTGTTCACATCTGAAATCCAAGTCGTTTTTCTTCAAGGGCCACCTTGGGCCTGTTCACTTGAGGTGGCAATGAGGATATTTCAGAACATCGCAGATAGAAATACGATGTGTGGAGTTGTGAGATTCCCTAACTTAAACCGTCATAAAGGTAGATTCCAGACAATAACCCACATTTTCTGTCTGATGTGACGAGACAGTATGTTGCCACCGCTGGTGACACCATGGGTTTCTCTGTCTGTGTGTGTGTGTGTGTGTGTGTGTGAGAAGGGTTAGCAGGAAGGTTTCAGTGGTCCAGGGCAGGCCCCAGCAGGGGGTTGTTGAAATCATGTCATCCCCCCTGCCAGGGCTCCTCCTCAACAGAGACTTACAGTATATGATTAGCTAACACCGGATTGCAAGTCTCATTCACTTTACCCACTGGGAGGATAAGCTCTGTCTCCTAGTGTCACTGGAAGGGCCACCCCTACGCCTTGGCCTGAAATGATTTCTCTTATTCATAACAATCAAATAACCTCATCAAAACCCCCCTCCTCTAACATGGCTCTTCTTCCTTTTACAGTTCCCTGTGGGTAGACGGTCTGCCTGTGACATCTACTGGCATGGAGTCTCTTTCCATGACAATGACAACATCATCTCTGGACAGGTCAACAAGTTCCCAGGTAGACTGATCCCCTCTATTTAAAGAACCTATGGGAGACGCCGGGCACCATTTTGTATGTTGTCACAGTGTTTCCCACAGATGATTTTCCAGTTTCCCAATTCAACATCCAGAGCCTCTTTTAACTAAAAATGTATTGGTCAGTCCTACCCCCTATATAATGTTATAGTGGGAAACACTGTTGTCAGGCAGGTTTTTGGCATGCATCCTGTTATGTGAGCCTTGCTAAGCCCAGCTTTGTTAATGCCTTGTCATGCCAAGGTAATAACCAAGTATTACTGATTTATTGTAATGTCTGTAGAACCCTTGTGGGTTCAGTGTAGAACCCTTTCGACAAAGGGTTCTACCTGGAACTTAAAAGGGTTGTCCTATGGAGACAGCCACCCTTTTGGAACCTTTTTTGTTGTAAGATCTTAGCCAAGTCTTCAGGTCTTGGGCAAGATTGCTTATCACCTATCTGTTTCTCTCTTGTCTTCTACCTCTCAATATACACTATATATATATATATATATAAAAGTATGTGGACACCCCTTCAAGTTAGTGGTTTCGGGCTATTTCAGCTACACCTGTTGCTGACAGGTGTATAAAATCAAGCACACAGCAATGCAATCTCCATAGACAAACATTGGCAGTAGAATGGCCTTACTGAAGAGCTCAGTGACATTCAACGTGGCACTGTCATAGGATGCCACTTTTCCAACAAGTTAGTTTGTCAAATTTCGGCCCTGCTAGAGCTGCCCCGGTCAACTGTAAGTGCTGTTATTATAAAGTGGAAACGTCTAGGAGCAACAATGGCTCTGCTGCAAAGTGGTAGGCCACACAAGCTCACAGAACAGGACCACCGAGTGCCGAAGCAACAGATTGGGAAAGGCCCTTTCCTGTTTCTGCATGAAAATGCCCCTGTGCACAAAGCGAGGTCCATACATAAATGATTTTCCGAGATCGGTGTGGAAGAACTTGACTGGTTTGTACATAGCCCTGACCTCAACCCCGTCAAACACATTTGGGATGAATTGGAATGCCGATTGAGCCTAATTGCCCAAAATAAGTGCCTGACCTCACTAATGCTATTGTGGCTGAATGGAAGCAAGTCCCTGCAGAAATGTTCCAGCATCTAGTGGAAAGCCTTCCCAGAAGAGTGGAGGCTGTTATAGCAGCAAAGGGAGGACCGACTCCATATGAATGCCCATGATTTTGGAATGAGATGTTCGACGAGCAGGTGTCCACAGACTTTTGGTCATGTAGTGTACCTTTTAACTTGGCCTCTGTCTATCTGACCGTCTGTGAATTGTTCTGTAGGTATGATTGAGATGCTGAGGAAGATCAACCTGACCCGAGCTGTAAGGACCATGCAGGAGCTGTTCCCTGAGGAGTACAACTTCTACCCCCGCTCCTGGATCCTGCCCGAGGAGTACCAGCTCTTCTCCACACAGGTACAGGACAATAATTGGGCAAGAGATTAGAATTGAGCTGCCTCCTCACCTCTGTTTTCAGCTGCGTTCAGCGTTTCCCGGTGGCAAAGTTGGTGTGGGTTTTAGAGGCCCTCGGTTTTAAAGCAAATTTCTTGCAATTCTACACATTTTGCCATGTTGCTTATGCCTTGTTCTTATATCTAAGTGACAAATAAATAAAATCAACGGGGGCCCCATGCCATGACACTGAGAATGTTTGATTCTCTCTGTGATTATTAGTTCTCAAAGATGATCTTATTAAAAAAAATATATATAGCATTATCATTTCTGCATACTTTATATCTGGTTTTAGTAGTTTAAGTTAAAAAACATACAGTATATACACTCCGTGGACTGTTTATTAGGTACACCACCCCATTCACGAAAATAGTTTGCTCCCACAGACAGTGGCTGTGGCTTGTTATATAAAGCAGGCATCGAGGCATTCAGTTACTGTTCGATTGAACGTTTGAACGGGCAAAACGAGTGACCTAAGAGACGTTGAGCATGGTATGATCGTCTGTGCCAGGCGTGCTGGTTCCAGCATCAGTCAATGTTTTCCTGGCATACGTTAGGTCCCTTTATACCAATTAAGCAAAGTTTCCATGCCCCGAAGAATTCAGGCTGTTCCAGAGGCAAAGGGTGGGTCTGACCCGGTACTAGATTGGTGTACCTAATAAACTGAGTATATATTCTTATCATTAATCTTTTTTTGTGGCGGCAACGATTTAGCACTGGCGCCCCGCCCCTGCTAAATTAAAATAGGGGAAACACTGGCACTGTAAGACTACTTCCCTCCAGAGACTGTCCTCCCATAGTGGACCAGGGACATTCACTCCCCAGGGCATCCAGTCACAAGGCTGATCTCTTGACCTTAATTGGATGTTGTAAAATAGTGTAAGTGCTCGCTGGCATCTCTGAGTCAATGATGAGGTTTTACTATTCTTAGTTAACTTTCTTTGGCACAGTTTGGCAATGTACCGCTAACCCATCTGTCGAAAATGGCAATCCAGACAGTGTCTTAACTCCTATGGCACAGTTTTGCGTCCAATGATTTCATGCAAACTAGTGGTGCACAGGCCCTTGTGTATTCCACACACACACGTGTACACACACACACACGTACACTAACACACACACTTCTGGGGTAATTGGCAGGGACAGTGGATCTGTTCTGAGCGTGCTCAGTGCGAACAGGGCATGGCTAAGCAGTTTAGCACAGAGAGAGCCAGCAGCAGCTGCTAATAGTGAATGACACGCTCTCTAACAGGCTGTGACACACCTTGGTCCCTACCATATCACAGCATACCACACATACTGTACCACAGCTCCAGCTGTGTTAAACACACACACACATACTCTAATGCTCGCATGTACTCGCACATATATAAACACACACACACCTCACATACACAGTCCTCCTGTCCCCATATTGAAGCCTCAGCATTGGCACCAATGTCTGTATATACGGTCAGGCCCATAAGTATTCGGACAGTGACACAATGTGCCTCATTTTGGCTCCGTTCTCCACCACAATGGATTTGAAAGGAACCAATCGAGATGCGTGGTGAAAGTGTCGACTTTGATCTTTAATATCTATATATAATATATATAATATAATATATATAATATAATATATATAATATAATATAGGGTTTTGTCAAAATTATTGCATGAACGGTGCAGGAATTACGACCATTGTTATACATGGCCCCCAATTGTAGGGTCTTAAAAGGTAATTGGACGAACCAAGCGAATCACGAGTTAATTCTTGGTTGCAAATCCTTTGTAGTCAATGACTGTCTGAAGTCTGGAACCCATAGACATAACCAGATGCTGTGTTTCAGCCCTGGTGATGCTCTGCCAGGGCCTTTACCTCTGCTGTCGTCAGTTCCTGCTTGTTCTTGGGGAGTTTTGCCTTCAGCAAGTGAAATGCATGCTCAATTGGATTCAGGTCAGGTGATTGACTTGGTCATTGCAGAACATTCCACTTCTTTGCCTTAAAGTATTGGGTTGCTTTCGCAGTGTGCTTGGGGGTCATTGGGGCGGCAGGTAGCCTAGTGGTTAGAGCGTTGGACTTGTAACCGAAAGGTTGCAAGATCGAATCCCCGAGCTAACAAGGTAAAAATCTTGTCGTTCTGTCCCTGAACAGGCAGTTAACCCACTAGGCCGAACTGAACATAATAATTTGTTCTTAACTGACTTGCCTAGTTAAATAAAAGTAAAAATGTTTAAAAAAAATGTTACATCTGCACTGTGCCGTCCAATGAGTTTTGATGCATTTGGCTGAATCTGAGCAGATAGTATAGCCCTAAACCCTTCAGAATTCATACTGCTGCTTTTGTCAGCAGTCACATCAATAAATACAAGGGAACCAGCTCCATCGGCAGCCATACATGCCCACTCCATAACACTACCTCCACCGTGATTCACAGGTGAGGTGGAATGCTTCAGATCATGAGCAGTTCCTTCCCTTCTCCATACTCTTCTCTTCCCATCATTCTGGTACAAGTTGATCTTTGTCTCATCTGTCCATAGGATGTTGTTCCAGAACTGTACAGGCTTTTATTTTTTTAATTTTTTGGCAAACTCTAATCTGGTCTTCCTGTTTGAGGCTTACCAATGGTTTACGTCTTGTGCTAAACCCTCTATATTTACTCTCGTGAAGTCTTCTCTTGATTGTCGACTTTGACACAGATACGCCTGCCTCCTGGAGGGCGTTCTTGATCTGGACAACTGTTGTGAAGGGGTTTTTCTTCACCAGGGAAACAATTCTTCTGTCCACCACAGTTGTTTTCCGTGGTCTTTCTGTTTTTTTTGGTTTCCTGAGCTCACCAGTGCGTTCTTTCTTTTTACGATTTCTCAGCCTGATGATGGCTTGCTTCTCTGGCAGTGACAGCTCTTTGGACTTCATATTGAGGGTTAACGGCAACTGATTCCAAATGCAAATGCCACACATGAAATCGACCCTAGACCTTTTGTCTGCTTACTTGTAAATTAACTAATGAGGGAATAACACACACCTGGCCATGGAACAGCTGAGCAGCCAATTGTCCAATTACTTTTGGTCCCTTAAAAAGGGGTGGACCACATATATAAAGGACTGTTATTCCTACACCGTTCACCCGATTTTGGATGTAAATACCCGCAAATGAATATTCCTTATTTAATATGCTGTGGTAGACAGGTCAAATAATAATAACTTGGTCAATATCCAAATATTTATGTACCTGACTGTATGAATGGATAAAGCCTTTGATTACGTGACACCATATATGTCTAATAACGTTTTGAAGCCAAATGAAGTCGGTTACGATGGCCTCTCATGGAGACATAACATGCGCAGTTTGAGCTACTCCAGGAAGTGATGTTGCAGGCTAGCTCAGTGCTGCCCCCTCTCATTGAGTAACTCACGTCGATGGCCGACCGGTGTACTGCAGGCGCCCATTAGCAACTCGATTATCTTTATATCTTATTTTGTGTGTGATTTTTAAAATGATTGTTTCAAGGACATACATCGGGTGTATTAGAAGCAATTATTGGCACCGTGATTGTCTTTGAAACATTTTATTATGTACAAGAAGATTGAACTATTCATTCTAATGGGACATCCTGTTTTCTGCTAACAATGCCTGCCGTACAGAAGTTGGCCTTGAACTATTGTGGCTTTGATGAGAGGGGGCAGTCGTTCTCCCCTGGTTGGCACGCAGGATTATTTAGAGCTAGAAAATGTAATGGTGTTTGACCATCGGAGGTCACTGTGACTTTGAGAGGGTGTGTCCTCGGACAGACTCCCTGCCTAGCATAGGGATGAATGGTGGATGGGTCTTTCAACTGGCTTTGTGAATGAACTGACATTGAAAGGGCACAGTGTAAAAAAAAAAAACACAGCTCAGCTAGTCCAACAGAGGGGGGCACTACAGTCCCTTTTTTAAAAGGCTCTGCATCTCTACCACAGATGATCTACAGCAGGGCTCTCCTATTCCGGTTCCTGGAGAGCTACCGTCGTGTAGGTTTACACTCCGACCCTAACCATGCGCACCTGATTTTAATAATTAGCTGGTCGGTAAGATGAATCAGGTTAGTTACAACTGGGGTTGAATTGAAAACGGTAGCTCTCCAGGAACAGGGCTGGAGAGCCCTGGACTAGACATAGACTAACCTCGATGGGGCTGTGCCATAAGGATCCTATCAGACCTGAGGGCGTTAAGTATTAACATCAGGCTGAATTACTTCATTCTTCAATCACGGTAGGTTACGATAAGGAATGAGACTGTGTATGTAGTTTAATATGAATGAATCCCAATGTAGGAAATTGCTCTAGATAAATATAAGCCCCCCCCCCCCCCGAGCTCAATATCTGGCCTTGGGATGTGGTGTCTGACTGGTGCAAAAATACTAAGGAGAGAGTGAATATTGAAAAATGTCCATACAGACATTAGCAGTCATGTTTTTCCAGAGAGACACGGACAGGATAATGTCCTGCGCTAAAGATGCAGTCAAGCATAGGCAAAGCCAATGGCTACACGATTAGACTTGATATCGCTCTCCTTATATCACTCTGCATGAGCTTAAGTCACGTTTACGGGGGATGACAGGAAGTGCGCTATCATCTTTCAGCACTAAATGTACTGGGATTTGACTCCGAGGGGGCTCCTTTACAATCCAGCTGATTTGGCCTCTTTGCCGTTGGTGAGAATTGGTTTGAAAGTTAAAGCGCAAAAATATTTGGCATTTTCCCCTAAACATCAAATCAGATGACCCTTGCTTGATTGACCTTTAACATCTTCTCCCATTTAGGCCTCTGGCTGGTCAAATGTTTTATTTCTGAGTGTTGCTGTCTATCTCAGATCAGTCTGGCCAAGGACGGTGACGTGTCCCAGAAGCCCACCTTCATCATCAAGCCGGACGGAGGGTCCCAGGGGGATGGCATCTACCTCATCCGTGACCCCGGCGACCTCAGGGTCATAGCGGGGTCACATACCAAGCAGTCCGTGGTCCAGGAGTACATCCACAAGCCCCTGCTCATCGACAAGCTCAAGTTTGACATCCGTCTCTACGTGCTGGTCAAGTCCCTGGAGCCGCTGGAGATCTATATCGCGAAAGAGGGTCTGTCGCGTTTCTGCACCGAGCCATACCAGGTAGGAACACTTTAACTGAAGAGCACCTACGCATGGCCTTCATGACGCATACATACCGCATTCATAAGCAGTACATAAGATATCTTCCATTTGGCCTAAAAGCATACGACTAGCATTTCAAACATTGCCTTTCTTTATGTTTTAAACAGTGGATATAGTATTCTGAAATGTGTTTCTCCCTGCCACCCTAGGAGCCCAGTCAGAAGAACCTGAGCCACGTGTTCATGCACCTGACCAACTACTCTCTCAATGTCCAGAGTGGGAACTTTGTCCACTCCGACAGCCTATCGTCGGGCAGCAAGCGCACCTTCTCCAGCGTGCTCTACCGCCTGGCCTCTAAAGGAGTGGACATTAAGAAGGTGTGGTCAGACATCATCTCTCTGGTCATCAAGACGATCATCGCCCTGGTTCCTGAGCTCAAGGTTTACTACCAGGCCGACATACCGCCCGGCAAACCAGGACCCACTTGTTTCCAGGTACAGAGTACGGAGAGGAGAGTGTGGAGTGTGTGACTCAGTTAGTTGTCATGTGAATGTCATGGGAAAGAGGTTTTACAGTCTAATACAACTGTTGTCGTTGAATATTCTAATCAAGTGAGAGAGACTTTTGTCATTTCTTCAAACAATCATCTTTATTCAATATTGATTAATTATTGCAATAATGAGGCTGGTCGAGTAACCTAACCATTACACAAATGCAGAGTCCAAATATAGCTGACACTAAAAATGCATCATAAGCCACTCTGGGTTCATCCAGTCATTTTAGTTTAGTTTCCCAGACACAAGGATGATTTTGAGACAGTGAGGGATCGTTCTACTCCTAAGCTATCCCTAGTAAAACACATGCTTGTTTCTGTAATGCAGTCTAACTCATTTGTCAGCTCAAGCCTTCTCTGGTGACCATACGCCCAGATTAGCTGCAGGGAACTAGAGTGGAGACTATTAAAAACACAGACACTAGTAGGACAGAAATGTCTTACTCTTAGTTAAATATTAATTGTTAACCATTTAATATGAAATAAATCAGGTAAAAATGTAATTTTCCTCTCACACTATCTTCGGTTGTGTCAAGGTTTGAGCGCAGACGGAGTTATGGAAAACTACACCTAATATATATGATATGTGTTCTTTGGTACTAGATGTATTTCAGGGATAATGTGACTGAGTTTTAGATGTGGTGTTTTGCAATACATAACGCCCATCTCTACCGTGTGTGTGTGTGTTAGATCTTGGGATTTGACATCCTCCTGATGAAGAACCTAAAGCCAGTTTTACTGGAGGTCAACGCCAACCCCAGTATGAGAATAGAACACGAGCAGGAAGTGAGTAGGACGATCATCATCATCATCACCACCACTGCCATGCTCTGAAGTGCTAATGGTGTGTCTGTTTCAGGTGTCCCCGGGGGTGTTTGAGTACGTCCCCAGCCCAGTAGATGAGGAGGTGAAGGTGGGAGTCATTAGGGACACACTTCGTCTCATGGACCCTGCTCAGAAGAAATCACTAACGTGAGTCACACGCACGCACGCACGCACGCACGCACGCACACACACACGTGACCATGAAGCTATGGTTAAGGCAGGGGTTTGGATTGACCTGGAATGTGGACATGAAGTTAGGGTTCAGGGCCCTACGACATCACAGCTTTAGGTGTTCACAATCCATTTCTAGGAAACAGGTTTGTGATTTTGACGTGCGCAGAAAGGAGTCCTCGTGAGTGCGTGTGTCGCGGCTAATTCTCTTCACAATATACAAGCACAGGCTCATTCTGTTCAGAACAACCCAGGGTAGCCTAGAGGTTAAGAGCATTGGGCCAGTAACCGAAAGGTCGATGGTTCGAATCCCTGAGCTGACTCGGTGAAAAATCTGTTGATGTGCCCTTGTGCAAAAGCACTTAACCTTAATTGGTCCTGTAAGTCGCTCAAGATAAGAGCTTCTGCTAAATGACTACAATGTAACTTTACATCAAGCGTGGTGATCGTAAATTTATATTTATTATAATCCTCAATGTCTTATCGTTCAAAATACAGAGAGTCCTCTTAATTTATAGCATTTCCCTCACTCCGACAACAAAAACATTTGAAATATTTGCCCAATTAGCGCGTCTTGTCACGTGAGGTAATCAAGTTCAGAACGGCTGTCAGTCAAAACCCCATCCAGCGCGGAGCCAGGGCTCTTTTATTTATTTTTATTTTACCTTTATTTAACCAGGTAGGCAAGTTGAGAACAAGTTCTCATTTACAATTGCGACCTGGCCAAGATAAAGCAAAGCAGTTCGACAGATACAACAACACAGAGTTACACATGGAGTAAAACAAACATACAGTCAATAATAAAGTATAAACAAGTCTATATACAATGTGAGCAAATGAGGTGAGAAGGGAGGTAAAGGCAAAAAAAGGCCTTGGTGGCAAGGTAAATACAATATAGCAATTAAAACACTGGAATGGTAGTTTTGCAATGGAAGAATGTGCAAAGTAGAAATAAAAATAATGGGGTGCAAAGGAGCAAAATAAATAAATAAATTAAATACAGTTGGGAAAGAGGTAGTTGATAGGGCTAAATTATATGTGGGCTATGTACAGGTGCAGTAATCTGTGAGCTGCTCTGACAGTTGGTGCTTAAAGCTAGTGAGGGAGATAAGTGTTTCCAGTTTCAGAGATTTTTGTAGTTCGTTCCAGTCATTGGCAGCAGAGAACTGGAAAGAGAGGCGGCCAAAGAAAGAATTGGTTTTGGGGGTGACTAGAGAGATATACCTGCTGGAGCGTGTGCTACAGGTGGGAGATGCTATGGTGACCAGCGAGCTGAGATAAGGGGGGACTTTACCTAGCAGGGTCTTGTAGATGACATGGAGCCAGTGGGTTTGGCGACGAGTATGAAGCGAGGGCCAGCCAACGAGAGCGTACAGGTCGCAATGGTGGGTAGTGTATGGGGCTTTGGTGACAAAACGGATTGCACTGTGATAGACTGCATCCAGTTTGTTGAGTAGGGTATTGGAGGCTATTTTGTAAATTACATCGCCAAAGTCGAGGATTGGTAGGATGGTCAGTTTTACAAGGGTATGTTTGGCAGCATGAGTGAAGGATGCTTTGTTGCGAAATAGGAAGCCAATTCTAGATTTAACTTTGGATTGGAGATGTTTGATATGGGTCTGGAAGGAGAGTTTACAGTCTAACCAGACACCTAAGTATTTGTAGTTGTCCACGTATTCTAAGTCAGAGCCGTCCAGAGTAGTGATGTTGGACAGGCGGGTAGGTGCAGGTAGTGATCGGTTGAAGAGCATGCATTTAGTTTTACTTGTATTTAAGAGCAGTTGGAGGCCACGGAAGGAGAGTTGTATGGCATTGAAGCTTGCCTGGAGGGTTGTTAACACAGTGTCCAAAGAAGGGCCGGAAGTATACAGAATGGTGTCGTCTGCGTAGAGGTGGATCAGAGACTCACCAGCAGCAAGAGCGACCTCATTGATGTATACAGAGAAGAGAGTCGGTCCAAGAATTGAACCCTGTGGCACCCCCATAGAGACTGCCAGAGGTCCGGACAACAGACCCTCAGATTTGACACACTGAACTCTATCAGAGAAGTAGTTGGTGAACCAGGTGAGGCAATCATTTGAGAAACCAAGGCTGTTGAGTCTGCCGATGAGGATGTGGTGATTGACAGAGTCGAAAGCCTTGGCCAGATCAATGAATACGGCTGCACAGTAATGTTTCTTATCGATGGCGGTTAAGATATCGTTTAGGACCTTGAGCGTGGCTGAGGTGCACCCATGACCAGCTCTGAAACCAGATTGCATAGCAGAGAAGGTATGGTGAGATTCAAAATGGTCGGTAATCTGTTTGTTGACTTGGCTTTCGAAGACCTTAGAAAGGCATGGTAGGATAGATATAGGTCTGTAGCAGTTTGGGTCAAGAGTGTCCCCCCCTTTGAAGAGGGGGATGACCGCAGCTGCTTTCCAATCTTTGGGAATCTCAGACGACACGAAAGAGAGGTTGAACAGGCTAGTAATAGGGGTGGCAACAATTTCGGCAGATAATTTTAGAAAGAAAGGGTCCAGATTGTCTAGCCCGGCTGATTTGTAGGGGTCCAGATTTTGCAGCTCTTTCAGAACATCAGCTGAATGGATTTGGGAGAAGGAGAAATGGGGAAGGCTTGGGCGAGTTGCTGTTGGGGGTGCAGTGCTGTTGACAGGGGTAGGAGTAGCCAGGTGGAAAGCATGGCCAGCAGTAGAAAAATGCTTATTGAAATTTTCAATTATGGTGGATTTATCAGTGGTGACAGTGTTTCCTATCTTCAGTGCAGTGGGCAGCTGGGAGGAGGTGTTCTTATTCTCCATGGACTTTACAGTGTCCCAGAACTTTTTTGAGTTAGTGTTGCAAGAAGCAAATTTCTGCTTGAAAAAGCTAGCCTTGGCTTTTCTAACTGCCTGTGTATAATGGTTTCTAGCTTCCCTGAACAGCTGCATATCACGGGGGCTGTTCGATGCTAATGCAGAACGCCATAGGACGTTTTTGTGTTGATTAAGGGCAGTCAGGTCTGGGGAGAACCAAGGGCTATATCTGTTCCTGGTTCTAAATTTCTTGAATGGGGCATGTTTATTTAAGATGGTTAGGAAGGCATTTTTAAAAAATATCCAGGCATCCTCTACTGACGGGATGAGGTCAATATCCTTCCAGGATACCCCGGCCAGGTCGATTAGAAAGGCCTGCTCGCTGAAGTGTTTCAGGGAGCGTTTTACAGTGATGAGAGGAGGTCGTTTGACCGCTGACCCATTACGGATGCAGGCAATGAGGCAGTGATCGCTGAGATCTTGGTTGAAGACAGCAGAGGTGTATTTAGAGGGGAAGTTGGTTAGGATGATATCTATGAGGGTGCCCGTGTTTAAGGCTTTGGGGAGGTACCTGGTAGGTTCATTGATAATTTGTGTGAGATTGAGGGCATCAAGTTTAGATTGTAGGATGGCTGGGGTGTTAAGCATGTTCCAGTTTAGGTCGCCTAGCAGCACGAGCTCTGAAGATAGATGGGGGGCAATCAGTTCACATATGGTGTCCAGAGCACAGCTGGGGGCAGAGGGTGGTCTATAGCAGGCGGCAACGGTGAGAGACTTGTTTTTAGAAAGGTGGATTTTTAAAAGTAGAAGTTCAAATTGTTTGGGTACAGACCTGGATAGTAGGACAGAACTCTGCAGGCTATCTTTGCAGTAAATTGCAACACCGCCCCCTTTGGCAGTTCTATCTTGTCTGAAAATGTTGTAGTTTGGAATTAAAATGTCTGAATTTTTGGTGGTCTTCCTAAGCCAGGATTCAGACACAGCTAGAACATCCGGGTTGGCAGAGTGTGCTAAAGCAGTGAATAGAACAAACTTAGGGAGGAGGCTTCTAATGTTAACATGCATGAAACCAAGGCTATTACGGTTACAGAAGTCGTCAAAAGAGAGCGCCTGGGGAATAGGAGTGGAGCTAGGCACTGCAGGGCCTGGATTCACCTCTACATCGCCAGAGGAACATAGGAGGAGTAGAATAAGGGTACGACTAAAAGCAATAAGAATTGGTCGTCTAGAACGTCTGGAACAGAGAGTAAAAGGAGGTTTCTGGGGGCGATAAAATAGCATCAAGGTATAATGTACAGACAAAGGTAAGGTAGGATGTGAATACAGTGGAGGTAAACCTAGGTATTGAGTGATGAAGAGAGAGATATTGTCTCTAGAAACATCATTGAAACCAGGAGATGTCATTGCATGTGTGGGTGGTGGAACTATTAGGTTGGATAAGGTATAGTGAGCAGGACTAGAGGCTCTACAGTGAAATAAGCCAATAAACACTAACCAGAACAGCAATGGACAAGACATATTGACATTAAGGAGAGGCATGCTTAGTCGAGTGATCAAAAGGGTCCAGTGAGTGGAGAGGTTGGTTTAGGGTCACGGCGATTTAGACAGCTAGCCAAGCCAACCGGTAGCAAGCTAGCATAGGATGGAGTCTGTTGTTAGCCACCTCTTGCGTTCGGTCAGTAGATTAGTGGGGTTCCGTGTGGTAGAGGGGATTAATCCAAATCACACAACAACAAAAATAAGAACAATAGATATAGTTATAGAGGCCCGAGAAGAAAACATAATAATTCAAATAAATAAATTGTCCGATTGTCTATTCAGATAGCAGCCGGAAAGACAGCTAACGGTTAGCGGGCCGCAGATGGGCGTTCCGGTAACGTCGCGACAGAGGAGCCAGCCGGATCTCCTTCAGGTAGATAACGTCGGCAGTCCGGTTGTGAAGGCCCGGTGGGGCTCCGCGTAGGCAGTGAAACGGGTCCGGATAGGTGACTGCAGCCCAGGAGTGAATGATGGAACTCAGGCGTGATTGACGGAGCTGGCTAGCACCGGAACAATCGATGTTTGCTCCGGAATCGACGAAAGCCGACTGTCACACGGATAGCAGCTAGCTAGCTGTGAGATCCGGGTATGAATGTCCAGAGAGCAGTTGAAATCCAGGGACATGGAGAGAAAAAAACGTCTCTGACGTCTTGTATCGCGTGTCACTGTACAGCCACTGTGTTCCAATTTTAGGCGTTTATCGGTGACCAAATATGCAAAGCAGTGTAAAAGGCTACAAAGCTTTATGACATATCTGAACAATGTAAGACATTACTCTATTCTTTAGGATTGCATTGCGTTTATTTGTTTCCAAAGTAGGCCTGTCTTTTTTAAGATTGACGACAGTAAGGCTAGCCAAGACAAATGATAGGTGTCTTTTTAAGATTGACGACAGTAAGGCTAGCCAAGACAAATGATAGGTGTCTTTTTAAGATTGACGACAGTAAGGCTAGCCAAGACAAATGATAGGTGTCTTTTTAAGATTGACGACAGTAAGGCTAGCCAAGACAAATGATAGGTGTCTTTTTAAGATTGACGACAGTAAGGCTAGCCAAGACAAATGATAGGTGTCTTTTTAAGATTGACGACAGTAAGGCTAGCCAAGACAAATGCTAGGTGTCTTTTTAAGATTGACGACAGTAGGCTAGCCAAGACAAATGATAGGTGTCTTTTTAAAGATTGACGACAGTAAGGCTAGCCAAGACAAATGATAGGTGTCTTTTTAAGATTGACGACAGTAAGGCTAGCCAAGACAAATGCCAGGTGTCTTTTTAAGATTGACGACAGTAAGGCTGGCCAAGACAAATGCCAGGTGTCTTTTTAAGATTGACGACAGTAGGCTAGCCAAGACAAATGCTAGGTGTCTTTTTAAGATTGACGACAGTAAGGCTAGCCAAGACAAATGCTAGGTGTCTTTTTAAGATTGACGACAGTAAGGCTAGCCAAGACAAATGCTAGGTGTCTTTTTAAGATTGACGACAGTAGGCTAGCCAAGACAAATGCTAGGTGTCTTTTTAAGATTGACGACAGTAGGCTAGCCAAGACAAATGCTAGGTGTCTTTTCAATAAGATTGACGACAGTAAGGCTAGCCAAGACAAATGCTAGGTGTCTTTTTAAGATTGACTACAGTAAGGCTAGCCAAGACAAATGCCAGGTGTCTTTTTAAGATTGACGACAGTAGGCTAGCCAAGACAAATGCTAGGTGTCTTTTTAAGATTGACGACAGTAGGCTAGCCAAGACAAATGCTAGGTGTCTTTTCAATAAGATTGACGACAGTAAGGCTAGCCAAGACAAATGCTAGGTGTCTTTTTAAGATTGACGACAGTAAGGCTAGCCAAGACAAATGCCAGGTGTCTTTTTAAGATTGACGACAGTAGGCTAGCCAAGACAAATGCTAGGTGTCTTTTTAAGATTGACGACAGTAAGGCTAGCCAAGACAAATGCTAGGTGTCTTTTTAAGATTGACGATAGTAGGCTAGCCAAGACAAATGCTAGGTGTCTTTCAATAAGATTGACGACAGTAGGCTAGCCAAGACAAATGCTAGGTGTCTTTTTAAGATTGACGACAGTAGGCTAGCCAAGACAAATGCTAGGTGTCTTTTTGTACCAATAGACACCTTTTTTTTCTTCTTCTCCCAGTGACAAGTAAGATAGGCTACCATCTAGGTTATGATTAAAAAAACTATAAGCTATTTTAATCTGACATATCCAGGGAATGCGTGATGGATATTTTGACGTGCAACCTATCGAATTATCAGATTTTTGTATTATTTTTTAGGTTTTTGTGCATATTGGCCTGGGCTATATTATTCACCACCTGAGGAAGTGGGAACTCCAAAACACTTATATTGCTAACTTTAAATATGACAATGTTGCAAGATAGCCATGTAGGCTAATTGTGTCATCTGTCAATAAATGTAATGTCCTACAGCAACTTTCCAGCGCTAGGCCTATGCAGGCTACTTTAGGTAGGCCTAGTCACCACATGTGGCGTGCTCCGCTCCGCGGGCGCATCAAAACCATATACTTCATACCACTAATAAAACTAGTAGTATAGTATGTACGGGATACACATGGTTTCTTGCAGGTTCCTTCTTGACGATGCAACAATACGAAATAATAAGAATACGAACATAAAGTAAACGGCTCAGTAGAATATATATATATTTATTTATTTATATATATATATTTATTTTTATTTATTTATTTATAGCAGAAGTATAATACAGGAAGGCACAATTTTATAGTACAATATTTACACGTGTTTTGGCGAAGGGGTGATTGGGGGACAAGTGTTTTTTTTTCATAATAAGAGTCTGGTAGCGGCGTGTGTGCGCTAACGTGTGTAGAATCAGTGCAGGTGGTCAGTCCAATTCAAGTCTTCGACAATCTGATGGCTTGTAGATACCAACAGGCTCTGAGACACTTTCTATCAGACCTCATGCTTCCGATACTGTCTGCCCGACGGTAAGGCACAGCTCTTGGCTGGGGTATGTGGAGAGCTAGAGGAGGATGCCGCCTGAGGAAGTAGAGACGCTGTTGCGCCCTCTTGACAAGAGTACAGCCTGGGACAGGGACAGGTTGCAGATGTCCAAGAAGAAGCCTACTCTGATTGTAAAGTGACGCTATGAACTCCATATCAAGAGGTGAGAAATAAATGATGTACGACCAGAAAGCCGTGACTCTCCTCTATATAACGAGAACAACAGTAGTTACTTTGAAGACGGTTTATTTTGAGGCTAGGGTTAGTGTTCTACTGAGATGTGGATGAAGCTGCATCATTCCCCCATTACCATAGCTGGTGTCTGCGACCCAAGTCTCTCCTTCCCTACCTCCCTCCATCTCGACTAAGTTCACCCTGTGTGTGTGGTGATATTAGCCAATCAGTGTGACGTGTGGGCTCTAGGCTGGACCTGGGGATTGCTGATAGGGGAAAGTCTATCTCTCTCTCGCCCTCTGGTCTCTCTGGCCAGCCAGCTTTAGAAACGCCCCAGTGAGCAGCTCTCCATAAGCCTGTTAAAGGGAAACATTCAATTCCAGCCCAGCCATGATGAAATTTCACACATGACTGCCGTGTGTGTCTATACCGGGTATGTTTGTGTGTGTGTGTGTGTGTGTGTGTGTGTGTGTGTGTCTAGCAGGCAGATCGATGCTCTGCGGCCCATGGGGTGGCCATCACTAACCTCCCCTTACCACTCTTCCGTTGAGACTTACTGTAACGGTATCGCTCTCTCTCTTTCTCTCTCTGCCTCTCTCTCTCTCTGCCTCTCTCTCTGCTTTCTCTGCCCTTTTCTATCATTTCCTATCATTTTCATCCTCTCGCTTTCTGTCTTGATCTATCCCTGTTCTCTCTCGCTCTCCCTTCCTTGGTTATCAAGACACGGCTTTCACAGTCAGAATGGTCTCTCTCTCTCCGCATCTCTTTCTCTATGTACGATTATCTTCCATATGTGACTCGTTTCAGGAAACTAGGCACATGTTGCACGTCACGACTTCGCAGGAGCGCCATTTGAACGTAAACTTCTGAAACATGTGATCTTTCATGTGCCTTAATAACAAACTCGTATGCCATCTGTAAATACGAATAAAAATGGTTAAATTACGAGTCTAGTTGGTTTAGCCACGGAAAAAGTCAGCAACCTTCCCGCTAGCCATGACTGGCTAAAATAACGAGTTGGCTGGACATGCCGAGAGAGTTCAGATTGGTCTGCCATGTAGCATGCTTCTATTCTAATAATGAGCTGGTCAGAATGTGTAGGTAATCCTTTCTAACGTGAAAAAAAGAAAGAAAGAGAAATCACGTCGTAGAGCTGCATAAGTGTTGTTCTCCACTTTCTGGAGGACTGAGTTTTGAAATCAGTGGAGTATGATAGCTAAGGAGAGAGAGAGAATTCTGCCGGTTGATTGCAAATATACAGACAGTCGAAAAGAGAACACACAGAATGCTGTTGTATAAAACACCTGTCTCCGGATTACATCTTCAAACAAAGGGAAACCATGGTATCTGTGACAGAGGGAGAAGCGTCCATCCATGTATAAGAGAGTCTAGTTACATTTTCAGATACTACATGTTTCTAATTTTGTCAAAGTAATTTTATATTTCAAGTACTGTTAGCTAACTAGCTCATGTTGCGTGTATGATCTGTGTAGTAATATTATTCATATCTCAGAGCCATTTGCATTGCTAAACGTCCCTTTTTCAGGACCCTGTCTTCCAAAGATAATTTGGAAAAATCCAACTTCACAGATCTTTATTGTAAAGGGTTTAAACACTGTTTCCAATGCTTGTTCAATGAACCATAAACAATTAACGAACATGCACCTGTGGAACGGTCGTTAAGACACTAACAGCTTACAGACTGTAGGCATTTAAGGTCACAGTTATGAACTTAGGACACTAAAGAGGCCTTTCTACTGACTCTGGAAAAACACCAAAAGAAAGATGCCCAGGGTCCCTGCTCATCTGCGGAAATGTGCCTTAGGCATGCTGCAAGGAGGCATGAGGACTGCAGATGTGGCCAGGGCAATAAATTGCGATGTCCGTACTGTGAGACGCCTAAGACAGCGCTACAGGGAGACAGGACGGACAGTGGCAGACCACGTCCTCGCAGTGGTAGACCACCTGTAACAACACCGGCAACAATGTCGCCTATGGGCACAAACCCGCCGTCGCTCGACCAGACAGGACGGGCAAAAAGTGCTCTTCACTGACAAGTTGCAGTTTTGTCTCACCAGGGGTGATGGTCGGATTTGCGTTCATCGTCGAAGGAAGGAGCGTTACACCGAGGCCTGTACTCTGGAGCGGGTTCGATTTGAAGGTGGAGGGTCCGCGGTCTGGGGCGGTGTGTCACAGCATCATCGAACTGAGCTTGTTGTCATTGCAGGCAATCTCAACGCTGTGCGTTACAGGGAAGACATCCTCATGTGTTACTCTTCCTGCAGGCTCATCCTGACAGGACCCTCCAGCATGACAATGCCACCAGCCATACTGCTCGTTCTATGCGTGATTTCCTGCAAGACAGGAATGCTGGTGGCCAGACCAGATACTGACTGATACTTTTGATTTTGACCTTTGTTCAGGGACACATCATTCCATTTCTGTTAGTCACATGTCTGTGGAACTTGTTCAGTTTATGTCTCAGTTGTTGAATCGTGTTATGTTCATACAAATATTTACAAGTTAAGTTTGCTGAAAATAAACACAGTTGACAGTGAGAGGACGTTTCTTTTTTTGCTGAGTTTAGTTATAGCCTAATGTTAGCTAGCTGACATTGAACCCTGTTGGTTTACGACCTGCAGATTCATGCTAAATGTCTAAAAATAAGACTCCACAATGCAAGTAACTATTTCAATAGAATGTTTACGATGTCACTGCGACAACTGTCAATCGACGCAGCTGGTAAATTCACTCTGGCTATCTACTCTATTTCAGAGCACTCTTGTCTGAGTGTGCCAGAGCGCAGAATAACTGACAAATTTACGAAACACTCAACACCTGTTGAATATAGCCGGTGTCAGTGAACATTGGATTCACCAACGCTCTGGATAACATAAAAACAGCTTAACCCAGCTCTCTTGCGGTGAGTTAAATGGTCAGTGAGCTGTTCTCTTATTTGTGTCTGGAGGTAGCTAGCCAACGTTAGCCAGTTAGCTTGGGTGCTTGACTGCTGCTGTTAGGACAGAGCGCTCGAATCAACCCTACACCTCAGCCAGAGCATCCAGTGTGCGCTTTGAACGCTCCGAGAGTGAAACACACTGAATTTACGAACAGATCTGAGTTTCTGCAAACTCAGAGCGCCTTCGGACACTCCAGATTTCATTTAGGAACACACCTGGAGTATAAACCAGCCGTTAGTCTTGAAATCTTAGGTTGTGTAGTAGAGTGGTCACCAACTGGTCGATCGTGATCGACTTGTCAATTTCCAAGGCATTTCTAGTCGATCGCCAAACATTGATAAAGCCTTGTGTTGATAGTAGGTGCAGCCAATTCAGCTGCCCTGCGCGCCGGTTAGGCAAACGGTTGCCATTTCATGTGTCTGAAGGTACGAACTCTGCCTTCCCTGTGGGCCTGGAGAGGAAATCAAGTGCACTATGTCTCTGCTGGCCAATCAGATTGCTCAGATGACCTGCAGTAACATAGCAGCCATAAAATAAAGCTACGGCAAAGTTGATACTGTGAGATTTCAAAACGTTTAAGACCATGACTAGAGAGAGACTCAACGAACCCAGCAAAGAGCTGCTGTTTTTATGAGTGAGTTCATGTTTAAGTTCTTACTAAGCTCTGTCAACACTTTGTATTCAACACTTTTATAAGCCATATAATGTGTATTCTTCCTATTTCCACTCAGCTCAACAACAAGCAGTGCAGCAGTAATGAATGAGTAGGAAAGTGTATCTATTGGCTTGGGTTATTGTTGTTATTATTAGTGGCTTTGGTCTTTTTTAATATCTAGGAATATTTCCCTTTCTCTGTTCATAGGAGTAACAGGAGTTTGTGCATGAGGCAGAAATAATGCGGTGCGACTCGAGTTTCGCCATCAGCTGGAAGAAGGTGTCCCTTTTTTGGTCAGTGTCAGTGGAGGAAAGGGAGAGCGGAGGGATGTAGAGAGAAGACCCTCAGTCGACCCTCTGCTCTCTCCCTCCGCTGAGACTGACCATCAGATGCAGGCACCATAAGCCCAGTAAAATAAAAATACAATTATTTTAATGTATGCTCACTCAGCAGTGCCTCACATGTAATACAACAATGGATCTATTTCCGGTGTGATCGTATAGCCTACCTCAAATTTTTGAAATAGAATTAAAAAAAATGTCCCGAACAACAACGCATTGGCAGGTAAATTCAAGCAAAGCCAGTATGCGGTGATAATGTATTGGACCTATCGCTTACTGCACAAACCTCACTGCCACAGTACTGTTTTTAATTGGTTAATGTTGCATAGGCTTAAATTTTTTCAAGTCATGTTAATAAATGGCCTCACATTTGAATCCTTAAACAGATGGGTGGGGCTAAAGCTTAAGAGGGTGTGAATGATGCTGAATGGGTGGAAACAACAGAGAACTCTCCAGTAGGTACCATACATTCAAGGGCCATTTTCTCAAATGTGAGGTTACAAGTTTATTAACTTTCAAAGCAGAATTACTTTCCCATTGTTCCTCAACTGTAGTGTATGATATACCATTTTCTAGGTCTCTATTTTTATCCAATGTAATAAAAAAAAACACAATTTAAATAAGACCGAATCAAGCCGGTCGGTCACATATCTTCTATGATCAGTCAGTTTTTCCTATGTGAGAGGAATATCTGCTGGGGGATAATGCCCTTTCAGCTATTACCATATTCATGATCAGGACCTTATTGGTATAATCCTGTATAAAATCTATAATCCTAGATCATCCTCACTGCATATCTCTCGCTCTTTATACAACCGGTGTGGGGCTAAACCTGGATGCTGATTGGTTAAAACCGCATTCCAGCCGGTGTCTATTCCACAAGTTACCACCGGCTAAATCTTCCGTTGAAATGCCTATTTACTCTGTTCCTTCTGACTGTTCAATCCACTGTCTTTTCAGCTCAGCCAGGCAATTTATATACTAGATCTACACCGTAAAAAGCATCTAGACATTATGTTCCATTTTTCTTTTCGTGTAGCATTAGGTTTTCAACAGCAGAAATTTGTAATGACCTTGCCGTCTGTCTTTCAATGTTGAAGTTCGGTCTCCGAACGTGTCGGGACAAGAAACAGGCTGGCAGCTTTTCTTAGCTAGTCGAAATCATGAATTGGCATCATTTTTTTATGGATGTACATGAAGAAATATCAATCGAAAAACGCAAAATGCAGGTAGTTTGATTTCATTTCAGCTTAATTTTGAAGTGATCGTGTTAGCTGTGTAGTCGGCTGTGTATCTCGTCTGAACAGTGGCCTGGCGAGAGAGCAAGTGTTCTAGCAAGCAAGAGATTAGAACATTGCCAGCCATCATGGCAACCAAACCGATAGAACGAACGACCAGCTGGCTTGGGTAGCAACCCTAGATTTGTGTCGGGACTATATCTCGTAGAGGGATGAAATAGAAGGAATAAATTCATCAAAATAATGAAAATATGTCTAATTATTTGAATATGCTGGTCACCCGTTGTATCGCGTACATCGCAGCTGAATAGGGCAGTATTTTCATATTTTATGAGGGATTCATACTTTCTGTGAGGTCGTTAGTGGAAAATACACTGAACAGTAAAGTGATTTTTGGATTCTTTTCCTCAAGGTGTAATGCCATAGTTACAGTACTGCCGTAGATATCATGTATGACACCAATGACAACCAATGACATTGGTTCCTACTACCAGGAGAGCTATGCCCTTCTGAAGACTTGACTCAGTTGTCATGGTGTTTGGCATTGGTGTTCCCTTGTCGTCATTTCTGCCTTAGCCCACTTGTGTTCTATATCAGATGACGGGAGTATTGAGTTGCTTTTTAAGCCGTTAACAGTTTCTGATTTGTCTTCTAGCCCACAATTCTGTTTGATTCAGTGTTTCAGTCTGCTGAAATCTGCTGAAAACTACAAAGTAGTGGAAAATGACACAACAAATCCGATTTGTTTTGCTTTGGTTCCCTTTATGTATTCTGCTAAGACACACACACACACAGTATACACTCCCCCTGCTTTTTCTACCAGGCGGGAACAAAAATGTGAGTGATCGTGTCAGGCAGGTGAGGCGGTGATTGCGTGGAGATGTGTTGTCAGCTGTGCAGATGGAGTGTGACAGAGTCCGATGGCTGCCTGTAGTGGAAAACGCTAATTAGCCCCGGCTAGCTAGTGCTAATGCTTATTAATTTAGCCATTTAGATTTGATGTGTTGCTAAAACATGCAATCAGTGCAGCGCCGAGCGATACAGTGAGCAAAATGAGAAGACGTTAATCATGTCTTCTTTTTTTTTTGAGTTACTGTGTGTGTGTGTGTGTGTGTGTCCTGAGCTGTGTTTATCAACTCTATGCCTATCGAACAAAAACCCATCGTTAAGAAACTACGTGACGCAGCTATGGCAACAGCCAGCCAAAACTTGCTGCTGGTGGCTTCATCTGATGCATCCTAAACTAGCCGCACTGACAAGCTCTTTCCTCCCCCTCCATACCTTCCACAGCAGCCAAACGCGCCTGATTTCCAGTAATGATCTGCAAAATTCAAATAAAACAAAGTGTAAAAATGGATGGGAGACTTTTTGATCCGGGAATCGTCACGGGAACAGATGAACAAAGTAATGACCGGGTGGCCAAGGGAGGTCACATCCGTGTGTCAAACCCACCGCGAAGGTGGTTCTAAGGCCAGGGCCCGTATCCACAAAGCGTCTCAGATTGCTGATCCGGGATTTGTCCGTATAATATTATAATCTGAAATGCTTAACTGCTCTGAGATCAGCACTCCTTCTCTGAGATGCTTTGTGAATACAGGCCACCCATCCATAGCTGCTGGTACTGTTCATCTTTCGACTTCTCTCTCGCTCTCCCAGGGGGATGTCGTGGGCTCAAAACAGAACAGGCAATAACAATGTTAGCAGGAAAGCAATAACAACTCGAACAACTCTGCGGTTTTCCCTGTTTTCACTGGAACTGGATGGGATACACTTCTGTTTTCCTCGTCCTCGCTCTGGCTGGCTATTAATGAGTTAATAACGGCTCACTCTCTCAGCATACCTCTCATTAACCGACGTTTACTGTTCCGGAATGCGTAAAAAAAAAACGCTGATCAGGGACTCCTCTCTTCAACTCTAGGAAAACAATGTGTGTTTCCAGCGTCATTTGGGGGAACTAAGGTGTTGCTTACTCAGCAGATGGTGCAGGTACATCCGCAACCAAACGTACCAGAGTGGATTATAACCGCAGGCAGCTTTAGATGCTGTAGAGAGGTAGGATGTAGAATGTGGAAAAGATGGCACATCGGAAGGTAGGACACAAAGGTAGGCTGTAGACTAGAGACATACTTTTGTATATATAGTGTATGTGGACACCCCTTCAAATGAGTGGATTCGGCTATTTCAGCTACACCCGTTGCTGACCGGTGTATAAAATTGAGCACACACCCATGCAAGCTCCATAGACAAACATTGGCAGTAGAATGGCCTTACTGAACAGCTCTCTCTGTCATAGGATGCCACCTTTCCAACAAGTCAGTTCGTCAACTTTCTGCCCTTCTAGAGCTGCCCCGATCAACTGTAAGTGCTGTTATTGTGAAGTGGAAATGTCTAGGAGCAACAACGACTCTGTTTGCATTGTAGTAGGCCACACAAGCTCACAGAATGGGACCGCCGAGTGCTGAAGCTTGTAAAAATCATCTGTCCTCTAATGCAACACTCACTTCCAAACTGCCTCTGGAAGCAGCGTCAACAGAATAACTGTTCATCGGGAGCTTCGTGAAATGGGTTTCCATGGCCGAGCAGCCTTAGATCAACATGTGCAATGCCAACCGTCGACTGGAGTGGTGTAAACCTCGCCCTTGCCATCATTGGACTCTGGAGCAGTGGAAACACGTTCTCTGGAGTGATGATTCACGATTCACTATCTGGCAGTCCGACGGACAAATCTGGGATTGGCGGATGCCAGGAGAACGCTATTTTCCCCATGCATATTGCCAACTGTAAAGTTTGGTGGAGGAATAATGGTCTGGGGCTGTTTCTCATGGTTTGGGCTAGGCCCCTTAGTTCCAGTAAACTGAAATCTAAACGCTACAGCATACAATGACATTCTAGACTATTCTGTGCTTCCACTTTGTGGCAACAGTTTGGGGAAGGCCCTTTCCTGTTTCAGCATGTCAATGCCCCTGTGCACAAAGTGAGCTCCATACAGAAATAGTTTGTTGAGATCGGTGTGGAAGACCTTGACTGGCCTGCACAGAGCCCTGACCTCAACCCCATCGAACACCCGTGGTGTAAAGTACTTAAGTAAAAAAATACATGAAAGTACTACTTAAGTAGTTTTTGGGGGTATCTGTACTTTACTATGTATATTTGACTACTTTTACTTCCCTACATTCTTAAAGAAAAGTATGTACTTTTTACTCCATACATTTTCCCTGATACCCAAATGTACTCATTTACATTTTGAATGCTTAGCAGGACAGGAAAATTGTCTAATTCACATACTTATCAAGAGAACATCCCTACTGCCCATCCCTATCTGGCGCTCACTAAACACATGCTTTGTTTGTAAATTATGTCTGAGTGTTGGAGTGGGCCCCTGGCTATCTGTAAAAAAAATACATGTATAAATGCATATATTCTGGGTAGCCATTTGATTAGCTGTTCAGGAGTCTTATGGCTTGGGGGTAGAAGCTGTTAAGAAGCTTTTTGGACCTAGACTTGGTGTTCCGGTACTGCTTGCCGTGTGGTAACAGAGAGAACAGTCTATGACTAGGGTGGCTGGAGTCTTTGGCAATTTTTAGGGCCTTCAACTGACACCGCCTGGTATAGAGGTCCTGGATGGCAGAAAGCTTGGCCCCGGTGATGTACTGGGCCGTACCACTACCCTCTGTAGTGCCTTGTGGTCGGAGGCTGAGCAGTTACTATACCAGGCAGTGATGCAACCCGTCAGGATGCCCTCGATGGTGCAGCTGTAGAACCTTTTGAGTATCTGAGGACCCATGCCAAATCTTTTCAGTCTCCTGAGGGGGAATATGGGTTGTCGTGCCCTCTTCACGACTGTCTTGGTGTGTTTAGACCATGATAGTTTGTTGGTGTTGTGGACACCAAGGAACTTGAATCTCTCAACCTGCTCCACTGCAGCCCCGTCGATGAGAATTAAGGCGTGCTCGGCCCTCCTTTTCCTGTAGTCCACAATTGTCTCCTTTTGTCTTGATCACGTTGAGCGAGAGGTTGTTATCCTGGCACCACACAGCCAGGTCTCTGACCTCCTCCCTGTCATTGTCGGTGATCAGGCCTACCACTGTTGTGTCATCAGCAAACTTAATGATGGTGTTGGAGTCAAATATAGAGGTAAAAAAAAAAATAGAGAGCGTGGAAAGACATTGGTGAGGTTAGACAGGAGGGAGTGAGAGAGCTAGACAGGCAGGATGAATAATTACGGTTCGACCGGCACCCAGAGAGAGGTAGAATGGAGAGGTTTGATGGTATCACTGACACACTCAGACATGCAGCGCACTCACCTAGCACATTAATCTTTCAGCACAGACTCTGTGTTACGGTGTTACGCTGAGCTATGGTGAGCTGAGGTGTGTGTCGCGGTGAGCTACGACGTGTGTCCTGTGCCGTCGGCGAGGACGATTTATGAGTTGGAATGAGGTGTGTGTGTGTGTGTGTGTGTGTGTGTGTGTGTGTGTGTGTGTGTGTGTGTGTGTCATTACTTCACACTCACATCCCAACCTACAGGAAGCTTTACCTGACTGAAACCCACTTCACTTACCCTGGGGTGCCCCCAATAGCACGGGGCGACCAGGGCTTGGTGAGTTCCCCTATCCTCTTCACACTGTATACAACAACAACAACTGCGTCATCAGGCACCCCAACAACTACGTGGTTAAGCTCTCGGACCGCTGTCCTCGGGCTCCAGATTGGTCCGTCGGACTGTCAGATGGTAAAGCGATATTCATCACTCCAGAGAACGCGTTTCCACTGCTCCAGAGTCCAACGGCAGAGCGTTTTACACCACTCTGGTTGACACCAACGGCCACAGGACAGAGCTCAAAGTATTTGTCAGATGGTGTGATGAACATCACCTACAAGTGAATGTGACAAAAAAAAACAGGAGATTATCCTCAACCCTAAAAGTCAGTTGGGCACCACGGCCCCATAGGGGTGCACAGAGGGAACGTTGAGATTGGGCTGTGTTGGCGCACCGCTGTGGAGAGCTCGTCAACGCCGGGTCTATGGCGTCAACACTACAGCATTGCTACATGGTTTGGTAACCTGACCGTGTAGCCCGATGCCCAAATCTTGAGATTAACCAAGACCGCAGGGAAGATTTATAGGCATGACACTTCCCTCCTCTCTCCAAGACACCATCATCAGACAGGCCAGAAAGGTCACATGGGACCCCATACATGCACTGAAAACAGAGTTCCAGCCATCGAGGAGACGTTATAGGGTGCCTATATGCAGTCGGAACAGATAGAAACATTAGTTTGTACCCCTGTCAATAAAACATCTTAACAACAGGGGAGACATACAGTAGAGATGAGGGAGTTGGCAATGACTGACTGGAGCCTGGCCCGTAGTTCTTCATCATGTGGAACTGCCACCTTGTCACGGCCTGGCCTGACATTAACTTTTTGTGTGGTTGGTTGGGTGGGGTGTGTGTGTGTGTGTGAGATTGAGTGTTATTCTCAATTGATTATATTTATTTGTGTATTATGTGGGAGCAGCAGCATTCTCTATTGTCCAAGGGGACAATAAAGTATATTTATATGAAATGAGAGGACCATTTGTAGCATTTCCTGTGTATTTGCTCTGGTTCTGTTTTGGATCTGCTTTTCTTGTTGCCGGGCTGATTTGAGCCCATTAAAGGCAGAAATACCACCTTTTGTGGAGCCGGGCCACAGGAGCCTTTTCTCTAGTTCTAAAACTGCTGGAAAAGGTGAAGGGCTGAGCCAACTGGCAGAAGACGCATAGTAAGGAAGACTGTCTTTCCTTCAAGCCAAACCTAGATTACACTGACTGCCTGGTGACAAATTCACACTATCCTGCGCCATTGCTCTTTTTCCCCCCCAACACTCCTATTCAACTTCAATGGGATGCTTCAGCCTGAATCTGCGTTTCCCCTTTACATCTGTCTTTTCCCACCCAGTGAAGGCTCTGATTCAGACAAGTAGAAAATTAGTCAGCTGCACACTTTGGTCAACAACAACCGGGCTGTTTTATCGTTGATCAATGCTACTTTCTCGTTTCCGTGGTCACGTTGGTTACTGGAGGGTGACGATTCACAAAGTTGCCGTGAGAAAACAGAAAGTGGAATATAGATTGTTTTAGCTCCTCCTTT
The DNA here is from genome assembly GCF_013265735.2 of Oncorhynchus mykiss. Lineage (NCBI taxonomy): Eukaryota > Metazoa > Chordata > Actinopteri > Salmoniformes > Salmonidae > Oncorhynchus > Oncorhynchus mykiss. The sequence goes on along the minus strand of NC_048593.1, from coordinate 10,932,221 downwards.
AGCTGGCTACGGTTGGCTTGGCAGGGAGTGTTTTGGAAACGCTAGCTGCTGGTTAAACCCCCTCTGCAGTGTGACAGCAGGTTTAAGAGTTATGTGGCCACTCTGCTACCACCACAGCAATTTGAGTGGAGAGGGAGAGATGTGGGAGGGAGAGATGGATGTTGATGACAGGAGAGTGGACGGATAAAGGGTGGGAATGAGGTTGTTTCTTCTGTCATTGATTAGCTGTAGCTCAGCTCTGTGGTTACCCTTTCCAATGGACAGTCTCTCTCTCACTCTCGGTCTCTCGGTCTCGCTCTCTCGGTCTCTCTCTCTCTCGGTGTCTCTCTCTCTCTCGGTGTCTCTCTCTCTCTCGGTGTCTCTCTCTCTCTCTGTGTCTCTCTCTCTCTCTCGGTGTGTCTCTCTCTCTCTCGGTGTGTCTCTCTCTCGGTGTCTCTCTCTCTCTCTCTCGGTCTCTCTCTCTCTCGGTCTCTCTCTCTCGGTGGCTCTCTCTCTCTCTCGGTCTCTCTCTCTCTCCTACTATGCACCAACAGTAGACCCTAATCGCTCCTCTGCACTCTATCCATTCTCCTATTTCTTCATATATTTTATTTTTTTAGCTTCTGTCCTTTTCTCTCTCCCTCTCTTGCTCAACCTATTGTTGACTCTTTCTCTTGCCTCCACCCTGTTACCATCGCCCACACATAATCGTCCAGGGTAAGTCTACTCTCCAGTTTGGAGAAACAAAGTCGGACAACACTTTCTTTGGACAATAAATGTCGTCATTTCTCTCCTTAGATGAGCCGTATTCAAAGGGGAAAACCCACAAAAATGTTGCATCATCGTGATGATGCGGCCGGTGACACGTTTGCTTCTTGAAAGTCCGATATCTTGAAGACTTGACTGATGACACGCACAACACTTTGGGACTGTATTAACAGTCAGCTAATGAAAAAAATGTTGTTGAGTGGATAATTGATTTGTGTTTTGAGAGCGGTTGTAGAGGGCAGATCGGTCTTTGTTGTTTTCTGGGCCTGTCGGATAGTATAGTTGTATAATTATCAGTAAAGCTGTCTCTGCTTTTCACATCTGCAGCATTCGTAAGCTCACAGGGACAGAATATAGAGTACCAGTCAAAAGTTTGGACACACCTACTCATTCCAGGATTTTTCTTTATTTGTACTATTTTCTACATTGTAGAATAATAGTGAAGACATCAAAACTATGAAATAACACATGGTAACCAAAAAAGTGTTAAACAAATCCAAATATATTTTATATTTGAGATTCTTCATAGTAGCCACCCTTTGCCTTGATGACAGCTTTTCACACTCTTGGCATTCTCTCAACCAGCTTCATGAGTTAGTCACTGGGAATGCATTTCAATTAACATGTGTGCCTTGTTAAAAGGTCATTTGTGGAATTCCTTGCCTTTAATGCTTTTGAGCCAATCAGTTGTGTTGTGACAAGGTAGGGGGGGTGTACAGAAGGTGGCCCCGTTTGGTGAAACACCACGTCCATATTATGGCAACAACAGCTCAAATAGGCAAAGAGAAATGACGGTCCATCCCTTAAGACATGAAGGTCAGTCAAAGTTTCTTCAAGTGCCGTCGCAAAAACCATCAAGCGCTATGATGAAACTGGCTCTCATGAAGACCGCCACAGGAAATGAAGAACCAGAGTTACCTCTCCTGCAGAGGAAAAGTTCATTAGAGTTACCAGCCTCAGATTGCAGCCCAAATAAATTCTTCAGAGTTCAAGTAACAGACACATCTCAACATCAACTGTTCAGAGGAGACTGAATCAGTCCTTCATGGTCGAATTGCTGCGAAGAAGCCACTACTAAAGGACACCAATAAGAAGAAGAAGAGACTTGGGCCAAGAAACACGAGCAATGGACATTAGGCCGGTGGAAATCTGTCCTTTGGTCTGATTCCAAATTTGAGATTTTTGGTTCCAACTGCCTGCTGTGTCTTTGTGAGATGCAGAGTAGGTGAACAGATGATATCTGTGTGGTTCACACCGTGAAGCATGGAGGAGGAGGTGTGATGGTGCTTTGCTGATGACACCGTTTGTGATTTATTTAGAATTCAAGGCACACTTAACCAGTATGGCTACTACAGCATTCTGCAGCAAAACGCCATCCCATCTGGTTTGTGCTTTGTTTTTCAACAGGACAATGACCCAACACACCTTCAGGCTGTGTAAAGGCTATTTGACCAAGAAAGAGAGTGATGGCGTGCTGCATCAGATGACCTGGCCTCCACAATCAGTTGGACCGCAGAGTGACGAAAAACCAGCCAACATATGCTCAGCATATGTGGGAACTCCTTCAGGACTGTTGGAAAATAATTCCAGGTGAAGCTGCTTGAGAGAATGCCAAGAGTGTGCAAAGCTGTCATCAAGGCAAATGGTGGCTACTTTGAAGAATCTGAAATAGAAAATATATTTTGATTTGTTTAACACTTTTTTGGCAGGGTTAGTACATGATTCCGTATGTTATTTCATAGTTTGGATGTCTTCACTATTATTCTACAATGTAGAAAATAGTACAAATAAAGACAAACCCTTGAAATGAGCAGGTGCGTCCAAACTTTCGACTGGTACCGTATGTTTTTCACCTCTGTCTCATTCTCTGCTTTATTCTGCCGTCATTCATCAAAGCGTGGCACTCTGCATAAAGGTCAAATCGAATAGGTAACGTCAAATACAAAGATATTCCGAGAGAACTGTCTTGAGAGAGAATGGGTTCAAACTGAGTCTGACATAGAAACATGACAGTTAATCTGAGTTGGTCTGTGCGAAAGTCGAGCGCTATCTGTTCTCCCGAGCAGCAGTATGCCACTCAGAACTAAACACTAATTGTTTTGCCGCTACAGCTTTGCTCAACACTGCCGAATATCCTCCACAGCCAACGCCGAGTGTTTATGAATTGCTCACACAGGGGAGCTTGAGGGATTCATCTGTGTGTCCTGTCTCCTTCCAGCATGTGTGAATGTATGTTAACCTGCTCTTAGGTCTTCAACCAGGGCAGCCCAAAACTCCTAATTACCTAGCAGAGCTAGCACTGAACCACCTACCTCCTGAAAGAACGACGTTAAGAAAGACTAAAGTTCTTACACAGCTTCTGAAAGGGCGAGTTGTGTTCGTCTCCTCTGGTAGAACACGTGTGAGTGATTTTGTTCCACGTCAACTAAAGGAGCAGAACAGCAAAATGTTTTTTTTTAACAGCATGACAGTTTTTTTCCCCCCAATGTGCTGCTGATTTGTACGATTCAGTGTCCTGTAAAAGATGAAGGTGAGGTATTATGCAGGGAAAGTGAGGATTGGAGATTTGCATTGTAAGCTCAATTGTTTTGTTCTCAGGAAGTGGTACTCTGCTCCCCTGTTTTCACTTGTGTTTGTGACTGGTTTTCCGGGTTGGCTTTAAATTTCTGTTGACGTTGTCCTTTGTTCATCAAACACGAGCGGTACTTCAGCATATTCAGCTGTTGTATCGGAGAGGAATACAGATATAACATACAGCAAGTTAAACCAGAGTGCTGAGAGTGCTACCTCATTTGTCTTCTGTGCGTGTGCGTGCGTGCGGGTTCCTTTACCTGTGTGGGTGATGCGGGCCGTGGGTGCATTATCCTAATGATTCGCCACAGTGGGCCAATGGTGGTAGACCCCTGGTCCCTCTTTGAGTACATGGGAGCACCGCTAGAAGAAATGGTGGGATGAACTCCTGCACCCTGTCCTCTCTGGCCCCCTCTCTCCTCCCTTCGGCCCCCTCTTCCTCCCCTGCCTCAAGGACTAATTGAAAGTAAGGCGTGTGGCCTGCATCACATTAACATAATTCAGAAATAATTGCTTTTGTTTCTCCTTGAACCGTAAGAATGTTATGTTGTTCTCCCCTTTTCTCTCTCCTCCTCTCCCGCTCGGTCTCTCTCTCTCCTCCTCTCCCTTGGTCCGCTAAGACGGACCTAGACGTCCAGGAACAGACAGGAGAGCTTAGCATCTTCCGCTCTTCACCACTTAGTTTGTCTTGTTTGTAGTCCATCTGGTAGCCGGCCTTTTAGGTGACATTTGCGACGTGTGTGTGTGTGTGTGTGTGTGTGTGTGTGTGTGTATGGGCCAGGCATGAGTGTGTTATCTGCTCCAGTGAAGAGCCACAGCACAGTGCTTTTATAGACAGATGATTTAATCTCCCGGCCGAGCGCAGTGAAACCTTCCATCCACATATCCTTACCTTCCATCCTCCTTTTCCTCCGGCTCGCCTGTCCATCTCCTCTCTCTCTCTTTCTTTCTCCTCCTCTCCAGTATACCAGCTGACTCATTAGGCTGGCCTTGTGCTCCTATGTCCAGAAGGACTATAGAGGCCATTACTCAGCCCTGCTGCCTGGGTACATAGGGTCAGATGCCGCATCAGTGTTACATCACTATAGGCGTCTACACAAGATGGAGACCGCTCTTATTCACTCATAGATCACCTCCTATCAACACACAATTCCCCTAAATAACCTCTCTCTCTTTCTCTCAATCTATCTCTGTCTTCTCTCTCACACACTCACACACACACACACACACACCTGACCTCCGTAGAATAGGTGAATCTAGGTGGATACACCCACTTCCCATCAATGACCCCCCCCTCTCCTCCCCCAGGTCCTACCCAGAGCACCAGCAGGAGGAGCTGTTGGGGTCACCAGTGAGGGGGGCTGGGGAGGAGGGGCGTGTCCTGCCCTCTATGTGTCTGAAGCAGGTGTTCCCTAAGTACACTAAGCAGTTCAGCTACCTGCGGACCGTGGAGCGCATCACTGCCCTCTTCCTGCGCTTCCTGGGCGTCAAGGGCAACATGCGCCTGGGGCCCACTGGCTTCAGAACTTTCATCAGGTACTAGTTCCTCTTCCTCACCCCTTACACACACACACAGAGTCAGAGAGCTTACGTTGGTGTGCGCGTGGACTTATTGTCAAGCAGTGCCTTAGCATGGTTCTTTTTTGATAAGTAACCTAATTTGTCAGTTGTTTCAAGCGATTCCACTTCTTGGCTGCCGATGGTGCGTTTTGTTCTTTTTCAGGTCAATGAAACCCATAGGCCACATAAAACCATGCTATCTCTGTCTGTGTGTAGGAACTGTAAACTGAGCAACAGTCACTTCTCCATGGCGACTGTGGATATCCTCTACATCGACGTCACACGACGCTGGGCCAGCATGCTGCCTGGCTCCAGAGAAGCGGGTAACCCTCCGGCCAATCACAAGTCACCTCTCACACAGCCCGCCAATCACCAGTCACGAATCACTCTGCCCACCAATAACAACAAACCGTAGTTGTGTTAGCCCGCTGAACTAAGCACTAGGTATTCGTTGGGGGAGCTAATGCACGTCTTCAGGTCTCCGGCAGAACTAGCTGTGACCTTTTTTTAGAATTGGCCAGGTTTTGTTTTTGGATCTAACTGTCCACGGAATCCCCTCTCACATCATTGAAATGAGCTCACAGCGTAGTGACATCCATTTGTGAGAGCATCCACTATGAATAATTCACCAGCTTCCACCTGAAAATATGCAGAGGGGGCAGGATGATGAGGAAGAGAGGGGTACAGCGGTACGATTGATTGCTGTTCGGGTTTCCTCTTGCTGGGCTCGGTTGGCATGGGGGGACAGTTTTTAGCAGGACGCAACGCGAGGAGTTGTGAGCTGAATATTTGGTTCCAGACCAAAATCAAGGGGTGAGAATTTGGTCATTACCCCTACGGGTAATAGGAAAACAGAGCCAATCTCTCTCTGATGATTGGGTCGCAGTGTTGGGGAGGGAAGGATTGTGGAGTGTATGTAGGGGTAGGGATTCGGCAAGTATTTATTATTAATAATAAAGTTTTGTGTTTTGGGAAGAGGGAAGCGCTGACTCAGGACTTTAGCTGAATGCTAAAAGCCCCTTATCACCTCAGAAGAAAGTCACTCTCTCTGGCTTTCTCCCCCCCCCCCACGAGACTTTATAGGAAAATAACTCTCGCCCTCACTTTAATCCTTGTTTTTGACTTTCTTTGTGTGTTTCACCCACTCATCCTAATGTTTTATTGAGGGCCACAGCACAGTTTGATGGAACGTGTGGTAAATAGTAAAAGCTAGAATAAATGGCGTGCAATGTGCAAGTACTGTATATGAAAGGGATGTAGTGTACCTACCTGGATGGTGTGTCTCTGGGTGTGTTCTGGTTGGACGGTCAGAGCTTCTGTGTGTCGTAGGTAGGTTGATTTATTAGTTTGACTTCATCTTGATGTGGATACCTACAGGTGTGGCATGTCAAGAAGCTGGTTAAACTGGGGACAATAAAAGGCCACTCTCTAAAATGAGCGGTTTTGACCAGGAATGTCCACCAGAGCTGTTGCCAGAGAATTGAATGTTAATTTCTCTACCATGAGCCACCTCCAAAGTTTTAGAGAATTTGGCAGTATGTTCAACTGGCCTCAAAACCGCAGACTACGTGGCGTCTTGTGGGCGAGCAGGTTTGCTGATGTCAACAGAGTGCCCCATGGTGGGGTTATGGTATGGGCAGGCATAAGTTACGGCCAACAAGAGGAATGTGGGAGAGCTAGTGGACAGCTACAGTCACAATTGCATTGTATTGATGGCAATTTGAATGCACATAGATACCGTGACGAGACCCTGAGGCCCATTGTCGTCCCATTCATCTGACCCCATCACCTCATGTTTCAGCATGATAATGCACGGCCCCATGTTGTAAGGATCTGTACACAATTCCAGGAAGCTGAAGATGGCCCAGTTCTTCCACGGCCTGCATACTCACCAGACATGTCACCCATTGAGCATGTTTGGGATGCTCTGGATCGACGTGTATGACAGCATGATCCAGTTCCCTCCCATATCTAGCAACACACAGCCATTGAAGAGGAGTGGGACCACATTCCACAGGCCACAATCAGCCTGATCAACTTAATGTGAAAGAGATGGGTTGTACTGCATGAGGCAAATGGTGTCATGCAGTACAACACATCTCTTTCACTGGTTTTCTCATCCACTCCCCTACTCTTTAAAAAAAAAAAAAAAAGTTATCTGTGACCAACCGATGCATATCTCTATTCCCAATCATGTGAAATCCATAGATTAGGGCCAAATGATTTCCTATATGGCATGTTGTGTTTTATATTTTTGTTCAGTATAGTTACTCATTATAGGAGTGGCTCAAGGATCAGGGAGAATCAGTTTGATACACGGCAAATACTCTCTCTCTCTTCCACCTCCCTGTTATCCTTTCCCCCCCCCCGCTCTCCTCTCACCCTTCTCCCCCTCTACCACATCTCTTCTATTTGTCTCCTCCTCTCAGGGATGGGTCTGCAGGCATTCGTAGAGGCCTTCTTCTACCTGGCCCAGCGCCGGTTCAAGTCCCTCCCCCTGAGGGAGCAGGTGGTGTCCCTGCTGGAGGTGTGTGAGGCTCAGCTGGAGAACCAGGGAAGAGGGGATCCTGGAGGAGCTCTACCCGAGGACAGCACCTCCTCCACCAGGCGCTCTGTAAGCTGCGGCAGGACCCAGCCAGGCAGGACTGTACACCCCCACCATATGTCAACCTCCACCCCAGGCCAGGCTCTGTCGGCCCCCCAGCTCTGCTCCCCGTCCACCCCGCGCAGGGCCTCGTCCCAAGACTACAGGCTGCATCAGAGACTACGTCCCACACACAAGGGCAATGTAGAGAACTGACCCGACTGGGGCCTAAGGAGCTATACACACACACACACACACACACACACACACACACACACACTCCTAACAGAGGAACACAAAGACTGGCTCAAATTCCCCGAGTGGGTCCTGTTAAGAGAAGAGACACAGATTGTTGGGAGCTGACCTCAGAGGCTCAGCACCATGAGGCCTTTTCTGGAATTCATTACTTTCCTTAAAAAGGAGAGGAGGAAGTCCACAGGGTGGTTGAAAAAGTGGGAGAACAAGGTATGAAGTGTGTGTGTGTGTGTGCGTGTCAAGAAAGGTCACTCAGGTCCAGAGGGGGAGATGGTTGGTTGTAAGGCCCTGCTTGAGATGCAATTATTGATTAATAACTTCAGGGTAGGCTGTGTCTCGCTTCAGCCCTGTTGAGCAACCCACTGAGCAATCACACACACACGCTCTCTCTTCAGGGAAATCGACGCACGTACTGCAGTTTTACACACAGTGTATGTTGCGGGTATGGATCTGAGCAATTCCACGATAGCTTTAGAACCTACAACATTTGCACAGATGTGTGTGTGTTTAGTGTATTTGAGATAACGGCCATAAACTGTAATGGCCAGCGGTTCTGCCATTCGGCTGTTCCTGCTCACAGAACCAATCAGTGATGAGTCTCATCATTGTACCAAAGGGAAAAGGACATCCTCCCAGACCGTTCCACCCAATCACAAATGGTCCCTTAGCCCAACAGTACCCCCCATGCACTGAAGACCACCTGAGAAGATTGGATGGTATATAAGTAATATGGGAAGAAACAGCCTATCTGAAGACAAAGTCAAGTAATTCATGATTTGCCAATACCTATCATATACTCTCAGATCTCCAGTGTGTAGGTCATATGGGCTATGGTTTGATTTGGGACTGGGCATTTCCTCTCCTTTCATAACAGCAGCTACTCCAATAACATAGCAGCCTTAGACAAACAGCAGTGATCGAGACAGATGGTTACTCAAAATGGCCGCCACAGACCCAAATAGGAGCGCGTCTCCTTTGCTTTGACGCCCTTCATGGGGAATAGGAAACTTCCTACGAGACCGAACCAGGACTGTAATCAGGAGAATGCTGTCATTCAACACTGCTTGTTTGCGAATACTGTGTCATCCGTATCCATAGGAATGTTTTGAATTGTATTTGATTTTGTTCGTTTTTCCTCCACATCATTTATTCCCGCCAGTCAGTGTCACCTATAAACAGTTGCCGCTTGCCGGAGAATGAAACTAAACACTAAAGCTATCATCTTGGTTCCTTCAGTACCACATGGGCTGCTGCTTGTTCACAAGCCCATCATTAAGAACACTACACTACTAAGACTATAGACGTTTGGGCCATCTACTACTGTACTCCACCACAGCATCTGAGAAAATAGATACTCAACCATAACCTCCATTGGGATGTACTGTGCGTCTGTTCATAGCAATGCAATGCAGAATAAAGGACTGTATTTAAACCAGTTGAAAGGGTTTTTCTTGGTCTCGAAATGAATGCTGACAGATTGTAAAAACAAAATCTCCTAACTCCCAATATGTTTTGAATGTGCAGTGCATATTCATATTTTCCTGCGCCAGTGTGGATGAAGGGGTATGGGGGGTCAATTTTAAAGCCATATGTATTCAATTCAAAATAAAATTAATCGTGAACATGAAGAATAAAGTTAAGAATGTAGGCAGCAGGTAGCCTAGTGGTTAGAGCGTTGGACTAGTAACTGAAAGGTTGCGAGATCGAATCCCCAGTGCTGACAAGGTAAAAATCTGTCGTTCTGCCCCTGAACAAGGCAGTTAACCCACTGTTCCTAGTTCCTAGGCCGTCATTGAAAATAAGAATTTGTTTGCCTAGTTAAATATAAAATTGTAAACATTTGAGGACGGGTGAAATAATGAATGTTGAAATCAAAAACCAAACGATTGAAAGCAAAATGTATAGAATTGTAAACAAAAATAAGGTGTCAAAAGCAAAATCCCAACTTGTAAGCAGATCATTTTAAAGCGAGAGCTGAACTCTGACAAATTATTTAAAAATATATATTTTTGAAAAAAAAATGTTTTCGGTTCAACTTTCCCAGCAACCAATCCTAGTGAATAGATTTTGCCAACACTCTTCCCTGCATGTACTACCTTTTGGTTACGCTACTCGTATCTTTGCTTTCAATGTCTGTTTCTTTGCTTTTACTGCCAGTCTTTTCGATTGCGAGTTTTGGCATTATTTTTCCGAGAAAGGCGGGGTTTAGAGGGAGGCGGAGACAATGAGTCTCCATTGGTCCGCTAGTTTTGGAGTGACGGTTCGTCTTAACCCAATCAATGAACATGATAGACAGGCTTTTTTTTCCTATTGCCTACTTAAGTAGACGGTCTGACGTCACCTGGTTTTAGGGTTTTAAGCTAACGTACTTAAACATTTGGAGACCTAAGATATAGGCTTCAGTAGCCATGCGCAAATTAATAACAGTATAGCGCCAAACCTACTGAGTTGATTTATAAAATGTTTTAATTCTATTCTACGACTTTTCACTGCATTTTTTAAAACAATTTGTATCGTGTTAAATGTTAGAATGTTACTTTCCTTACGTTTAGCATCGTTCCATTACAATGTTATTTTAGCATTCTTTCCTCTGTCACATTCATGTGGTTGTTCCTGAGGATCTCTAGCAATAGTGGATCATATTAGACTAACGTATTACAAGTTGTGCAATAATGTAGCCTGTTTGAATTATTTTTATGGAACGCTCGTTTAAACCTGGAGCCTGGCACGGTTCATGAAGGTTCACGACTACTGGAACATTGTCATCACAGTTCCATGATTAGTGATAATTATTAAGAGTAAATTTATAGGACCAGCTGTATATTTTTATATTATATGTTTATACAATATACACTGCTCAAAAAAATAAAGGGAACATATAAACAACACAATGTAACTCCAAGTCAATCACACTTCTGTGAAATCAAACTGTCCACTTATAGGAAGCAACACTGATTGACAAATTTCACATGCTGTTGTGCAAATGGAATAGACAACAGGTGGAAATTATAGGCAATTAGCAAGACACCCCCAATAAAGGAGTGGTTATGCAGGTGATAACCACAGACCACTTCTTAGTTCCTATGCTTCCTGGCTGATGTTTTGGTCACTTTTGAATGCTGGCGGTGCTTTCACTCTAGTGGTAGCATGAGAGTCTACAACCCACACAAGTGGCTGAGGTAGTGCAGCTCATCCAGGATGGCACATCAATGCGAGCTGTGGCAAGAAGGTTTGCTGTGTCTGTCACCGTGTCCAGAGCATGGAGGTGCTACCAGGAGACAGGCCAGTACATCAGGAGACGTGGAAGAGGGCAACAACCCAGTAGCAGGACCGCTACCTCCGCCTTTGTGCAAGGAGGAGCAGGAGGAGCACTGCCAGAGCCCTGCAAAATGACCTCCAGCAGGCCACAAATGTGTATGTGTCTGCTCAAACGGTCAGAAACAGACTCCATGAGGGTGGTATGAGGGCCTGACGTCCACAGGTGGGGGTTGTGCTTACAGCCCAACACCGTGCAGGACGTTTGGCATTTGCCAGAGAACACCAAGATTGGCAAATTCGCCACTGGCGCCCTGTGCTCTTCACAGATGAAAGCAGGTTCACACAGAGCACATGTGACAGACGTGACAGTCTGGAGAACGTTCTGCTGCCTGCAACATCCTCCAGCATGACCGGTTTGGCGGTGGGTCAGTCATGGTGTGGGGAGGCATTTCTTTGGGGGGCCCTCCATGTGCTCGCCAGAGGTAGCCTGACTGCCATTAGGTACCGAGATGAGATCCTCAGACCCCTTGTGAGACCATATGCTGGTGCGGTTGGCCCTGGGTTCCTCCTAATGCAAGACAATGCTAGACCTCATGTGGCTGGAGTGTGTCAGCAGTTCCTGCAAGAGGAAGGCATTGATGCTATGGACTGGCCCGCCGTTCCCCAGACCTGAATCCAATTGAGCACATCTGGGACATCATGTCTCGCTCCATCCACCAACGCCACGTTGAACCACAGACTGTCCAGGAGTTGCGGATGCTTTAGTCCAGGTCTGGGAGGAGATCCCTCTGGAGACCATCCGCCACCTCATCAGGAGCATGCCCAGGCGTTGTAGGGAGGTCATACAGGCACGTGGAGGCCCCACACACTACTGAGCCTCCTTTTGACTTGCTTTAAGGACATTACATCAAAGTTGGATCAGCCTGTAGTGTAGTTTTCAAAATCCAGACCCCCATGGGTTGATAAATTTGATTTTCATTGATAATTTTTGTGTGATTTTGTTGTCAGCACATTCAACTACGTAAAGAAAAAAGTATTTAATAAGAATATTTAATTCATTCAGATCTAGGATGTTATTTTAGTGTTCCCTTTATTTTTCTGAGCAGTGTATTTTGTGCATCAATTTTAAAAAAACTATTTATAAATGTTTTCCTCACCCTAAATAATATACAAGATCCGAGTATTTTAAATCTGCTGAAAAGGAGACTAATATGCATGTATATAAATGGATTTCTTTCATTGACCTCGAATATTCTGAACTGTTCTCTGTTGAGAAAACTCTAATTAAAGGCACACCAAATGTTAAGGACTTGCTTTAGATAAATGTACCGAAAGCCCTATTGAATGAAAACTCCACAAGAAAATCTGTTGACCAGCAAGTTTTTTTAGCGGTTTAATTTAATGTATTCAGCACGCTCAAGGGAATCACGCCTGCAACGCCCGTTAACTTACGTCGGAGTTCCAACTACGGAGAAGTGAGTAGGAAAGGCATGTGCAGGAAAGACGTACATTTCCTAAGTCTGAATCAGGCCTTAAGTGAGCCTCAAGGGAGCAATTAAAGGCATCTCTGTGAAATAAGCATGAGGAGGCATTATGAATGAGGTCCGTTCCCTACCCACCGTCTTCTCCCTCCCCACTAGCTCTCTGCTCCTAGGCCTGAGTCAATGGAAATGCATTCAAGAATTCAATCAATTCAGCCTCTGAAGTGTATGTGGAAAGACGAGGCGTTATGCTATAGGATGATGGTAATGCTCTGCTTTGCATCATTCTGGGCTGCCTGTGTCTAATCTTAGATTTGTTAGATTTTACATAATGTACATTTTCTACACCGTCTAATATGTGGTCTACAGCACGTGTGGTGAAGCATGTGTGGTGTGGTGAGGTCCGTGGCTGGGTAGGCACTGGCTATGATCAAATCCAGATTTAAGGGTCTATTCAATCTGTATCGCTGAAGTGTTACAGATTGCACAATAGAAATGTAAAGGTAAGTTAACGATTGAGCCGACATACTGTGCCTTGTCAAATAAATAGACCTATAGGCTTCAAACAGAGAATATTGCGCCGCTCATTAGTCCAGCAGCATGTTGCGATATGGCAATACGCTTCCGTGGCTCAAATTCGACCCACCCACGTAATCAATTAAGCAATGCCGGCCTACCATAAACCCGGTTCCAATATGTACAGTTCCATTTACAACCAGGAAAAGCAATAGGCTACCAAGAAAACATAGAAATAGAATGTAACCCATCCATTTCTATGATCAAACATACCGATATACCCTGGGTCATTGGAATTATATTGAATACTGCTTATATGAATACTTATGTAAATGTTATTTCCTTTTTATATAAATATTCTTGCTAAAATGGATAAACAGTTTTTCCTTTGTCATTGTGGGTTATTGTGTGTAGATTGATGAGAAAAAAAACTATTTAATCTGTTTTAGAATAAGGCTGTAACTTAACAAAATGTGGAAAAAGGTCTGAATGCTTTCTGAATTAAATGAGTAAAACAGTATCAAACATTATTAAAGTGACCAGTGTTCCATTATCAAAGTGACCAGTGATTCCATGTCTATGGACATAGGGCAGCAGCCTCTATGGGGTAGGGTTAAGTATCCGGGTGGTAGCCGTAACAATGACTAAGTTCAGGGCAGGGCACTGGGTGGAGGCCGGCTAGTGATGGCTATTTAACATTATAATGGCCTTGAGATAGAAGCACCTGTACTGGCCTCACCTTCTGGATGTTAGCGGGGTGAACAGGTAGTGGCTTGGGTGGTTGATGTCCTTGATGATATTTTTGGCCTTTCTGTGACATCGGTTGCTGTTGGTGTCCTGGAGGTCAGGCAGTGTGCCCCCGGTGATGCGTTAGACAGACCGGACCACCATCTGGAGAGCCCTGTGGTTGCGGGCGGTGAAGTTGCCGTGCCAGGTGGTGATACAGCCCGACAGAATGCCCTCAATGGTGTATCTGTAAAAGTGTGTGAAGGTCTTAGGGACAAGCCAAATTTCTTCAGCCTCTTGCGGTTGAACAGGTGCTGCTACGCCTTCTTCGCCACATTGTCTGTGTGTGTGGACCATTTCAGATTGCCAGTGATGTGTACAGAGGTAACCCGAAACATATCCCAGTCCGCGTGATCCACAGGAGGTTGGTGGGACCTTAATTGGGGAGCACAGGCTTGTGGTAATGGCTGGAGTGGAATCAGTGGAATGGTATTAAATACCTCATAGTTTCCTGAGGGGAGGACGACTCATAATAATGTCTGGAAGGGAGTAAATGGAATGGCATCTGTGAGAGAGAATCACGTATTTACCTGATCTCTTCCAAGTTCACTCCCCGCTGCTGGTCTAGGCATGTAGTCAAGGACATGGGATGGAGATAATTTTGAGGAACAGATAGACCTGTATTGTTTTCAATCATCTTTGTTTCTGAGTAACCTGGTCACACAGCATCAGACAAAGAGCCTCTGAGAGTGACCACAGTTCTACAGTCCCTCCTGTTCTTTTACTATCTTCCAAGGGCACAGTTGTGGGGAGGTGGAAGAGAATGGAGACTAGCTTGGTAGAGAAAGGAGTAAATGGAACAGCCGTTATCACTTGTTTCTGCACTATGACCTCACACAACCAATACACCTGGCCACAAGAAGAAAACAAGGTAGCTTATGATGGAACCAACCATGACTAAGCAGTTCTTGGGTTTCCATGTGAACCCCTTGCGTCTCTGTATTATTCGAGAACTCAGTCGATTCACCTTGTATGTTGCATTGACCTGCACCCTCATCGATGCATTTTTAATAAAGTTAATATCCTTTTTGGTGATTGACCTTCTCTCCTCATGATTGAATAGAATTACCATGACACATCAACCACATGGAAACCATGTGTTTGAGGTATACATGTATCATTCCAATGATTCCGCTCCAGCCATTACCACTGGCGTGATCAAAACAATCTTTAAGCATGGATTGGTCAGGCCAGCGTAAATAGAACTCAGCACGGGGACTTCCTGTTTGTGTTTCTGGCTATAGGTCATGATATGATTTGCCAAAGGGAGGGCGGCGGGAGGCCTAGTAGCCATCCCGGAAGGGAGAGTAACAGTGCTCAAGTTTTTGAAGCGCGAGTACTACAGGTAATGTGTTGATAGAACTTCGGTAGTGTTTTCCTCAAATTTACTTTGTTAAAGTCCCCAGCTACAATAAATACGGCCTCAGGATATGAGGTTTCCAGTTTCCACTAAGTCCAGTGTAATTCCTTGAGGGCTGTTGAGCTATTGGCTTGAGGGGGAATATACACAGGTGTGACTATAACCGAAGAGAATTCTCTTGAGGTAATACGGTTGGAATTTGATTGTGAGGTATTCTAGGTTGGGTGAACAAAAGGACTTGAGTTCCTGTACATTATCACAATCACACCATGAGTTGTTAATCATGAAACATACACCTCAGCCTTTCTTCCCGGAGAGTTCTTTACAGTGCCTTGCGAAAGTATTCGGCCCCCTTGAACTTTGCGACCTTTTGCCACATTTCAGGCTTCAAACTTAAATATATAAAACTGTATTTTTTTGTGAAGAATCAACAACAAGTGGGACACAATCATGAAGTGGAACGACATTTATTGGATATTTCAAACTTTTTTTAACAAATCAAAAACTGAAAAATTGGGCGTGCAAAATTATTCAGCCCCTTTACTTTCAGTGCAGCAAACTCTCTCCAGAAGTTCAGTGAGGATCTCTGAATGAACCAATGTTGACCTAAATGACTAATGATGATAAATACAATCCACCTGTGTGTAATCAAGTCACTGTATAAATGCACCTGCACTGTGATAGTCTCAGAGGTCCGTTAAAAGCGCAGAGAGCATCATGAAGAACAAGGAACACACCAGGCAGGTCCGAGATACTGTTGTGAAGAAGTTTAAAGCCAGATTTGGATACAAAAACATTTCCCAAGCTTTAAACATCCCAAGGAGCACTGTGCAAGCGATAATATTGAAATGGAAGGAGTATCAGACCACTGCAAATCTACCAAGACCTGGCCGTCCCTCTAAACTTTCAGCTCATACAAGGAGAAGACTGATCAGAGATGCAGCCAAGAGGCCCATGATCACTCTGGATGAACTGCAGAGATCTACAGCTGAGGTGGGAGACTCTGTCCATAGGACAACAATCAGTCGTATATTGCACAAATCTGGCCTTTATGGAAGAGTGGCAAGAAGAAAGACATTTCTTAAAGATATCCATAAAAAGTGTTGTTTAAAGTTTGCCACAAGCCACCTGGGAGACACACCAAACATGTGGAAGAAGGTGCTCTGGTCTGATGAAACCAAAATTGAACTTTTTTGCAACAATGCAAGACGTTATGTTTGGCGTAAAAGCAACACAGCTCATCACCTTGAACACACCATCCCCACTGTCAAACATGGTGTTGGCAACATCATGGTTTGGGCCTGCTTTTCTTCAGCAGGGACAGGGAAGATGGTTAAAATTGATGCGAAGATGGATGGAGCCAAATACAGGACCATTCTGGAAGACAACCTGATGGAGTCTGCAAAAGACCTGAGACTGGGACAGAGATTTGTCTTCCAACAAGACAATGATCCAAAACATAAAGCAAAATCTACAATGGAATGGTTCAAAAATAAACATATCCAGGTGTTAGAATGGCCAAGTCAAAGTCCAGACCTGAATCCAATCGAGAATCTGTGGAAAGAACTGAAAACTGCTGTTCACAAATGCTCTCCATCCAACCTCACTGAGCTCGAGCTGTTTTGCAAGGAGGAATGGGAAAAAATGTCAGTCTCTCAATGTGCAAAACTGATAGAGACATACCCCAAGCGACTTACAGCTGTAATCGCAGCAAAAGGTGGCGCTACAAAGTATTAACTTAAGGGGGCTGAATAATTTTGCACGCCCAATTTTTCAGTTTTTGATTTGTTAAAAAAGTTTGAAATATCCAATAAATGTCGTTCCACTTCATGATTGTGTCCCACTTGTTGTTGATTCTTCACAAAAAAATACAGTTTTATATCTTTATGTTTGAAGCCTGAAATGTGGCACAAGGTCGCAAAGTTCAAGGGGGCCGAATACTTTCGCAAGGTACTGTATTCCTGTCTGTGCGATGTACTGAGAACCCAGCTGGCTGTATGGATGGGGACAGTATATCCGGAGAGTATGTTACAGTTCCTGATGTCTCTCTGGAAGGCTGAGCTCGTCTACTGTATTGTCCAGGGACTGAGTATTTGCGAGTATTATAGTCAGATGCGATGGATGGTGTGCACGCCTCCTGAGTTGGACTAGAAGTCCACTCAGAATACCTCTTCTCCACCGGTGGTGTCTTGGAGCAGCCTCTGGGATAAATTCAATTGCCTTGGGGGATCTGATTCGGGAGTGGTATTTCTGGTAGGAATGCTAGTGAGTTACTGCCGTTCTGATACTCAGAAGTTCTTTCAAAAAAACGTTCTGGGCTAATAATGAAAAATTACAAAAAAATATAAAAATACTGTAAAGTTACTTCGGTGCTAGAATCAGAACTGCCATGTACAGTGGGGCAAAAACATATTTAGTCAGCCACCAATTGTGCAAGTTCTCCCACTTAAAAAGATGAGAGAGGCCGGTAACTTTCATCATAGGTACACTTCAACTATGACGGACAAAATGAGAAGAAAAAAATCCAGAAAATCACTTTGTAGGATTTTTAATGAATTTATTTGCAAATTATGGTGGAAAATAAGTATTTGGTCAATAACAAAAGTTTATCTCAATACTTTGTTATATACCCTTTGTTGGCAATGAAAGAGGTCAAACGTTTTCTGTAAGTCTTCACAAGGTTTTCACATACTGTTGCTGGTATTTTGGCCCATTCCTCCATGCAGATCTCCTCTAGAGCAGTGATGTTTTGGGGCTGTTGCTGGGCAACACGGACTTTCAACTCCCTCCAAAGATTTTCTATGGGGTTGAGATCTGGAGACTGGCTAGGCCACTCCAGGACCTTGAAATGCTTCTTACGAAGCCACTCCTTCGTTGCCCGGGCGGTGTGTTTGGGATCATTGTCATGCTGAAAGACCCAGCCACATTTCATCTTCAATGCCCTTGCTGATGGAAGGAGGTTTTCACTCAAAATCTCACGATACATGGCCCCATTCATTCCTTCCTTTACACGGATCAGTCGTCCTGGTCATTTTGCAGAAAAACAGCCCCAAAGCATGATGTTTCCACCCCCATGCTTCACAGTAGGTATGGTGTTCTTTGTATGCAACTCAGCATTCTTTGTCCTCCAAACACGACGAGTTTAGTTTTTACCAAAAAGTTTGATTTTGGTTTGATATGACCATTCTCCCAATCTTTTTCTGGATCATCCAAATGCTCTCTAGCAAACTTCAGACGGGCCTGGACATGTACTGGCTTAAGCAGGGGGACACGTCTGGCACTGCAGGATTTAGGATTGAGTCCCTGGCGGCGTAGTGTGTTACTGATGGTAGGCTTTGTTACTTTGGTCCCAGCTCTCTGCAGGTCATTTACTAGGTCCCCCCGTGTGGTTCTAGGATTTTTGCTCACCGTTCTTGTGATCATTTTGACCCCACGGGGTGAGATCTTGCGTGGAGCCCCAGATCGAGGGAGATTATCAGTGGTCTTGTATGTCTTCCATTTCCTAATAATTGCTCCCACAGTTGATTTCTTCAAACCAAGCTGCTTACCTATTGCAGATTCAGTCTTCCCAGCCTGGTGCAGGTCTACAATTTGGTTTCTGGTGTCCTTTGACAGATCTTTGGTCTTGGCCATAGTGGAGTTTGGAGTGTGACTTTTTGAGGTTGTGGACAGGTGTCTTTTATACTGATAACAAGTTCAAACAGGTGCCATCAATACAGGTAACGAGTGGAGGACAGAGGAGCCTCTTAAAGAAGAAGTTACAGGTCTGTGAGAGCCAGAAATCTTGCTTGTTTGTAGGAGACTAAATACTTATTTTCCACCATAATTTGCAAATAAATTCATTAAAAATCCTACAATGTGATTTTCTGATTTTTTTTTTTTTCTCATTTTGTCTGTCATAGTTGAAGTGTACCTATGATGAAAATTACAGGCCTCTCTCATCTTTTTAAGTGGGAGAACTTGCACAATTGGTGGCTGACTAAATACTTTTTTGCCCCACTGTATATTGGTGCCATCTTATAGTCTTTTCACAGAGTTAGCACTGCCTACCTTGCCTACCCTTACTGCACATCACTGCCTGTTACTGGCCCACAGGGCAATAATTCTACACTGGTGTTAAGCCATTTTATTTGAAGTGTAGCATATAGCACACTTTCACATACTGTAATCAGGGTTGGAGAGTAACTGATTACACGCAATCGGATTACAAAAAAAACCTAACTACAATCAGTTATGTTACCAGCAAAAATATTGTAATTAGATTACAGATACCTTCAAAAAACTTAGATGATTACTACGGTTGTGTTTACACAGGCAGCCAAATTCTGATATTTGTTTCATTAATTGGTGTTTTGACTAATCCGATCTGATGTGATTGGTCAAAAGACCAATTCGCAGAAAAGAGTTCAGAATTGGTCTGCCTGTGTAAACACAGCACTCTTGGATTACTTTTAAACAATGTTAGTGGAAAAAAAACACATGGACACCTTTCTGTTTTGTCAATGACATTCAGTGCAGCACTGGAAAAAGGCATAAGTTTACGTTTGTTCCACCTGAGCGAGTTTTACCACAAGTCAGAGACCACTATGATGACAAACCAAACACGTTTGATGGATTATTTTTGGCTTCTTCTAATGCCTCTTATGGGAAAGTGATCCAAAAGTAACTGAAAGTAATCAGATTATGTTACTGAGTTTGGATAATCCAAACGTTACATTACAGATTAAAATGTTGGACAGGTGACTAGTAACTGTAATGGATTACATTTAGAAAGTAACCTACCCAGCCCTGACTGTAATACATGGCAAGAAATAATGTCTACCTTGGGTAAGGTAGGATAGAGATTTTGAGCATTTCCAGCTCATGTGTTTTGGAGCATTCTCCCTCTTTCCCTCTTCTCTTCATCTTCTCTCCCAGCTACTGTGGGGAATAACAATCAGGCAGTATGTAGGTCAGCCGAGCTGAGGAGCATGCACCACTCACTACCCCTCTTTTACCTCTCTCCATCTTCCCCTCCTCTAAATGGTTCTCGCAATCATCATTCTATTACTAGACTGAGTATCTTAGAACATATGAAAATGTTCTCATCATAAGCCAAGTTGTATCTGATTTAATACCTGTCAATCATCTAAGACAGTGTTTACCAAATTATAGGTCTGAATCTACTGGTTTGCGTCTGAATTATAGGTTGTGGCTGGAAATATGTTAATGTTTTTTTGTCTGAGTCACATGAAAACCGCATAGCAATTTGAGACAATCGTTACGTGATTTGTTGCATTTACCAAAATCACATGGTATGGAAAATATAAAAGTATTGGAAAATATATTCACCACAGTGGCAAGAAACACACAAGGCAGAGGCTTAAAATAGGTAAATAAAACTTTAATAAGTCTAGTTGCAAATGTACATAAATTGCACAGCCACATTGTTTTTATATATATATCGTCAACACAAACAAATTCCTCTGTACATTATTGTTTTTGTCACTGTTGTCCAAAGGAAGCAGAATCCAGCCAATACTTTACTTTCAACATCATTACAAAAGCATTTTCTACAAGATATTAGAAAACATACATCTTTTACTTTATTTATAGATATATATTTAATTTATAGTATTTTTTTTCTCCACTGGCTGTAACTGCACTGTATGTACTATATAATTGTGTGTGTGTGTGTGGCTACATTGACATCATCATCACATTTCTCTCTCTGACTCTCATCTCCTACATTCTTTAACAACTTAACGAAGGTGGAACGGCGGAGGGACGTGACCAGAAACAGACAAGAGGGTTTAGAATTGATTGCCAAATGAAGGACATTGCATTGCCAATTTCTATGGAAGTGGCATTATGCTATGTGGCACTGGTAACACAAATTGATAATGACAGTTTATACCAGTATTAAACTAGCTGATTTGGGAGAGTTGGCATTTTCCATTTCCTGTTTCAGTTTAGAGGTACAGAGGACTAGAGAGAACACATCCCTAAAGACGGAAGTCTTGACCTCATCTAGTCCTCTCTACAACAGTCAGTAATGTCTTTTCCCCTCAAAATGCTGGACATAAAATACACAATTGAAGTAAATTGAGTGAGCAAATTTATATGAGTATTGCACTCAGTAGTACACTCCACGACATGGCTGATCAAGCCAGGAGTGCACACGTCTGCAGTCCAAAAGACAGGGGTGTGTTTATGGAACGTAGACTAGGGGCTGGAGTCAATCCGTGTCGCGGAAGATCCACGTTAAAATGTCTAGATCATTTCCAATTGCGCTGACATGTGCAGCGTTTACGGGTAAATGCAGTTTCCGCGAATGTGCCACGCTCCGCGTTACATTCGAGCAACCCCATTGACTGAAACTCATCCCTGTATGTTAACTTCGTGGACTATGAGAAAGCATTTGACAGCTTAGACAGAGACGCCCTATGGAGGCTCCTCAGACCAGGGAAGCTTGCCAGAATGATCTGCACTACCTATAATGGCATAACATGCAGGGTTGTGCATGCAGGCAAGCTTAACTCACCCTTCAGACTCCTGACTAGAGAAAAACAGGATGTCTCCTGTCACCCTTCCTTTTCCTGTTAGACATTGACTGGGTCATGAGGAAGACAACCGAGAACAGGTGACATGGCATACAATGGTCTCTATGGACACAGTTGGACGACCTCAACTTTGCGGAGGATCTAGCACTCCTGTCGCACAGTCAACAGCAAATGCAATATAAAACGTCAGACCTGGACACCACATCATCCCAGCCAAGACTCCATATCCACAGAAAACAAAACCAAGATAACGATCAACGACGAATCTAACAATCCAATCACCCTCAGAAGAAGAACCCCTGGAGGATGCCAGTTCCTTCACCGATCTGTGATGCGTCATCACCAAACAAGGCGAAACCGAGCAGGATGTAAAGGCAGAATTCAAAAAGCAAGAGTAGCCTTCATCTCCCAAAGAAACAAGAGTAGCCTTCATCTCCCATCTGGAGCTCCAGGAAAATGAAAACGCAAACCCTTTCAACACCAATGTTAAGTCAGTGATGGCTGTATGGCTCAGACAAATGGAGGACAATGTCTTCCATTTGTCCGTGCTTCTACACCTGCATTGCTTGCTGTTTGGGGTTTTAGGCTGGGTTTCTGTACAGCACTTTGAGATATCAGCTGATGTATGAAGGGCTATATAAATAAATTTGATTTGACAACAAAACCCACAATGACAACAACTCAGAGCTTCATAAACAAGGGCCTGCGACGCAATCCTTCACATCAGATGGATGGGCAGAGTCCGTAGCATTGACCCGTGGGAGCGCATCAGCCAGGTTCCGGTGGAAGAGGAGATCCGGAGGAGAAGATGGGGATGGATCGGCCACACCCTCCGAAAGTTCCCCTCCAACATCACCAGGCAAGCGCTATACTAGAACCCACAAGGGAGCTCCCGAAGGAACGTAAGTAAGTCTCTGCGAACGTCGGGAACATTGCCTTTGAATTTAAATCCGATACGGTTTGGATCCAGCTCTATCAATGCTTAAAACCTCCATTGTAAAAGTGCAGAGCTGGGCTGATGACAAATGGGGTTTTGTGCTTGTGTTTCTCTCTCACCACACCTGATTGGGTCATAGGTCGCTGGACATTTGGACTCTCTCTGACCTCTACACGCCAGACATCATCCAAAACCTCTCAGAGTCAACATAGTCATTTACATTTTTTTGCAATATACTCTTGAAGTGTTTTTTCCTTGATAAAAAAAGAGTATATTGAATGCGGGGGGGGGGGGGGGGGGGGGGGGGGAATTAGAGGATTGCACTAAAACCTGGAGATCTAGCTGAACAGGACAGATGGCTGGTTGAGCTATTTACAATATCCATGATGTCATATCAATCGATACAGCAGTATTATTGAACACAAGGTACATTTACAAAAAAAGGCTCTCTTTTTAACATTAGTTAAAAATATTGTGAACATTTTATCTACACTCTCGTCTCCAAGGCTGTCCAGCCTCTTGATACACTCATCATTATCATATATTTATATGATATATAAATCACATATCATTCATGTCTGCAGCAACTCATAAAAACAACATTCCATCATCTTCCTATATTGAAAACATATTCTTTTACATTTTTTTTGAAATGGTGACGCAGTGGGTCGCTACCATTCCTTACGGCGCCAAAATGAAGCATGCAGATTTTTCAACCCTAACTCATCTGTAAAGGTAAGAAAAATGAATTACAAAAATATACAAAATATAGATGTGCTGAAAATGTCTGTGGGGTGGTGGGAGCAAGCGGGAACAGTAGCTATAGGATCATTCAGGGACAATAGGTCTAGACCCCACATTAGGGTCTAGACCCCACATTAAGACCAACCGTGTGTTTGAGTAGCATCTTCACATTCAATAGAGAGAGGGAATGAGGGAGAAGGGGAGAGGGAAAAAAGAGGAGAGGAGAGAGAGATGCCTCGAAGCGAAGTGGGGGGGTCACAGTCTTTATGCGGCATGCTTCTTTGACATGAATTAGCAAACAGGAGAGTTTTAAGAAAAAGCGTACGATTCTAACCTGTGAGGTCACATTATAACACACACCAGTCCAGTGTATAGTATAACATCGTGTTCAACAACGCAACTCTCTCTCCCCTTGTGCTACAGGGCTATCCGACCAGCCATGGCTCCTGAACACGAAGCGACACACAACCAACATACGCCGTCGTTTCAACGTCGATTCAACATTATTGGTGAAGCACTAAAGCAAACCTCAATCCCGACCGGGTCTATTTCCAAAAACCTGGATAAAGTACAGGTCAAGAAGAAGAAGAAGAAGAAAGGAAACAGGATATGTATTTCATCTGCTTATGGTGCAACTCACAGCATAGTGTGCAGTCTCTCCCTGCCCCGAAGCCCTATAAGACACACTATAGCTGCAACCACACACTCCTTGGAACGGGCTTCTTTCGTACTCGACCTGATCAAATATATCTATATATATCATGTATACTTTACAGAGGGAAAAATGAAATATGCATACATCTATCTTACATTAGTATATTTTCACATACAGGTCATGATTTAGTGTTCATAACACATTTTGCGTGATGTATTTGTACAATATATTTATATTCCTTTACAAATCTACTGTATCATAAGACGTGCCTTTTGTTGTTGTTGTTGCAGGAATAGGGGGTCTGAAGGACAAAGTAGAGATGTGTTCCTTACTTAAGGCGTTTCATGTACCAATAGCTTTCACACAGTGCACTATATAGGGAGAGGAGGAAAAAGCGGAAGTGTTTCGGCCCTCCAGGACTGACACTGAACAGCCCGGGGTTAGGGCAGGAGTAGGCAGGTCGATTCTGCTGCGGGACTATTGTTGTCAGAGTGGATGGTTGGGGACCGGAACATTGCTATGATCATTTGTACACTGCAAATTGACAACAGCCCAAAAGAAGATTGTATTTGAAAATAATAATACATTTCAATACCTTGATTACACTGAGACACGGTCACATACAGTGCCTTCGCTGAGTATTTACACCTCTTCACTTTTTTTTCAACATTTTGTAACGTTACAACCTTATTCTAAAATTGATTAAATAGTCCCCCCCCCCCCTCATCAATCTACACACAATACCCCATAATGACAAAGCAAAAACAGGTGTTTAGAAATGTTTGCTAATAAAAATTAAATATCACATTTACATAAGTATTCATAACCTTTACTTTGTTGAAGCACCTTTGGCAGCGATTACAGCATCGAGTGTCCTTGGGTATGACGCTGCAAGCTTGGCACACCTGTATTTGGGCAGTTTCTCGCATTCTTCTCTGCAGATCCTCTCAAGCTTTGTCAGGTTGGATGGGGAGCGTCGCTGCACTGCTATTTTCAGGTCTCCCCAGAGATGTTTGATCGGGTTCAAGTCCGGACTTTGGCTGGGCCACTCAAGGACATTCAGAGACTTGTCCCGAAGCCACTCCTGCGTTTTCTTGGCTGTGTGCTTAGGGTCATGGTCCTGTTGGAGGGTGAACCTTTGCCCCAGTCTGTCCTGAGCGCTCTGGAGAGGATCAAGGATCTCTCTCTACTTTGCCTCTTTGCCACCAACATTCTTCTCCATCCGGATGGTGCCAGGTTTCCTCCAGACGTGGCGCTTGGCATTAAGGCCAAAGAGTTCAATCTTGGTTTCATCAGACCAGAGAATCTTGTTTCTCATGGTCGGGGGTCTTTAGGTGCCTTTTGGCAAACTCCAAGCAGGCTGTCATGTGCCTTTTACTGAGGAGTGTCTTCCATCTGGCCACTCTACCATAAAGGCCTGATTGGTGGAGTGCTGCAGAGATGGTTGTCCTTCTGGTGGGTTATTCCATCTCCACAGAATTCTGGAGCTCTGCCAGAGTGACCACCGGGTTCTTGGTCACCTCCCTGACCAAGGCCCTTCTCCCCCGATTGCTCAGTTTGGCCGGGCGGCCAGAGTCTTGGTGGTTCCACATTTCTTCCATTTAAGAATGGTGAAGGCCGCTGTGTTCCTGGGGGCCTTCAATGCTGCAGAATTTTTTTGTTACCTTTCCCCAGATCTGTGCCAGGACACAATCCTGTGTCGGGGGTCTACGAACAATTACTTTGACATCATTGCTTGTTTTTTGTTCTGACATGCACTGTCAACTGTGGGACCTGATATAGTCAAGAGTGTGTGCCTTTCTAAATCATGTCCAATCAATTTCAAAGATAATCAATGGAAACCGGATGCACCTGAGCTCAATTTTGAGTCTCATAGCAAAGGGTCTGAATACTTAGGTATTTCTGTTTTTATATTTTAATACATTTGCAAACATTTCTAAAAACCTGTTTTCAATTTGTCATTGTGGGATATTGTGTGCTCAGGATTTTTTTTAAAGTCTGTAACGTAACGTGGAAAAAGTCAAGGGGTCTGAATACTTTGCGAAGGCACTGCATGTCTCTTTTTTTTATTCTTGGGAATATTTAGGAACAGATTTCCTAAATTAAACAAATCTTTTGCTGAATTCATAGTGATTTTACAGTCTTTTTGACCATAAACTAAAATTCCCTCAACAAGTATTATTATTGTTCGGGGTTGTATTGTTATTGTTCGGGGTTGTATTATTATTGTTCGGGGTTGTATTATTATTGTTCTGTTTTGTACACGGTCCACATGACCTGGTCGTAACAGAGAAGAGAGGAGAAGAGAGGAGGTCAGGAAAGGAGAGGAAACAGAGGAGAGGGGAAGAGAGAGGATTGGGTGACTATCTGACAGACAGACATTGTGTTCATTATAATGATTTGTCCAAAGCTTTAGGGAAGAGTCCGAAATTGTCCCAGCAACTGCATACATCCAATGGAAACATCCAAATCGGTTGATTAATGGAGAGTTCAGTTCATATCTACAGCTTGTCCCGCCTCCTCCTCTGCAGGGCCCACTGGTATTCAGCTCTGTCCATTGATTCGCTGTCACTGACTTGGTCAGCTGTCTGTCAAACTGAAGTCCCGCCGCCTCGCTGCTTGGCCCCTCACAGTGGTCTCCTCACTTAGACTAACCCCCGTTTAGTGTCCATATAAGGAAGTGTCCTTTACAAGCACCAGCCAACACACACACACACACATCCACTCTCTATCAGACTCTCTCTAGCAGTTGCTGCTGTTCCTGAACTCTCCGTTCTCAGTGATCTGGAGCTTGGTGGGATTGGTCGGGGATATGCCGTTACGGGTCTGCATGCTGTAGCGCTCCTTCAGCTGGGTCAGGGCACTCATCAGACGGGCGTTGGCTGCGTCAAGAGACGCGATACGCTTCTCCTGCAGAGAGAGAGAGAGAGGGGAAGGGAGAGAGAGAGAAACACTGGGTTAGAGAGCGGGAGAGACGGAGGGAGGGGGGGTGAGACAGAGCAGCAAACAGCAAGAGAGAGAGATACCAAATATAGGCCTGTGCAAAGATAGGCGGTGAAGTACACAGACGCAGATAGCCAGGCAGCCAGCCAGACGACCAGCCAGCGAGGCAGCCAGCCAGACAACCAGACGCATTAATGGCAAAATGGAGATGTAGCCTCCTGCTCCTGTTAGCGTTGCTTACGGTATCATCTGAAGTCCCATCGCGTTCATGTTCATCCACCCGAGGTGCTCTCTAATTCACCATTCACTTCTCTCCCTTTCTCTCCCTCTCTTCTTAATGAGCTTTCCATATTCATTCTCTCTGTCTGTTGACTCAGGGAGCGGCTCATTGCCTCACCACCGCCTCTTTGTTTGCACAGTCATCTCCCATTACTTTACTGTGCAGATGAGCTTCTGTTTGTACGCGCACGTGTGTGTGTCTGTGCACCGCTGTCTGTGAGTTGACATTGAGCCGACTTTCAACCACACCTCTGCAACTTTGTTTAACTCTCGTTGAAGCTTGTGTGCTGGCGTCAGTGTCTGTGTTTGCATCAGAAAATGTTACGCCACAACACAGAGCTGCCACTCTGCTGTCAGAAGTCGACAAGAGTTTACAATGTAAAACGAGTCACGGCCATTGACAAACCGGCAGGGGCAGGAAGGAGTCAAGTAAAGGAAGAATAGTGTCATGTAAATATTAGTTAGCGAAGCGTAGAGTCGCGTGTCGCGCTCAGCCATTCAAGCCTTGTCACCGCCAGAGTTCTGACTGGTTGAATTAAACATGATGTATTTCCATGTTCTGTCACCCTTCACGTCCTGTAGCAGATGTCACAAAACACACACACAGACACACACACACACACACACACACAAAATAAATAGTAGGAACAAATATACACACAATATATTGAGAACAGTTGACTAGGCGCTGCATGGGCTTCTTTGTTTTCTCCATGCATCTCTCTCCACGAGGTTAAAACATTGCAAACACAGGACGTGTGTGTGTGACAGGAGGTGTGTGAGTGCTCAACTCTCCTTCCAAGATGATCATAATGACCTGCAGTACTCTTTCATGCCACCGCAGACTGCCCTGCCCTCTCTCATTGGGATTTTATATAGTCAATCAACTAACTATCCCTGAGAATGCTTTGGCTAAATCTATCTGTCACAGGCTTCATTAGGAAATATGTTGATTGATGTTGTACCCACAATAACAATCCGGACACACCCCAAACAAAAATCCTGGATGAACAGAGAAAATCCGTACCATGCTGAGAGCCCGTACTGCATCATTCAATGTCCGCAGAACGAACCCCGATGACGCGCGACACATACACAGCAAGCCAGGTACAAAGCGCCGTAAATCCATTAGGGACGCAAAAAGACCATACAGACTCAAACTTGAACAGATGTTCGACAACTCAGACTCACAACACGTGGCAAGGTGGCAGGTAGCCTAGTGGTTAGTACGTTGGACTAGAAATCGAAAGGTTGCAAGATCAAATCCCAGAGCTGACAAGGTAAAAATATGTTGTTCTGCCCCTGAACAGGCAGTTAACCCACTGTTCCTCGGCCGTCATTGAAAATAAGAATTTGTTCTTAACCGACTTGCCTGGTTAAATAAAGGTACAATTAAAGAAAGGACTACATGCTAATACAGACTAGAAAGGCAAATACAGCTGTGTGCTGCCCACCAAAGCCTCCCTCCCAGATGAGTGGTGTAACAAGAGCCCACAAGGGGGTGGACTGGGTGATGGAGAACAGATATCCCAAATTCTAGCCCCCCCGTTCCCCTTTACAAGACAAATAAACACCCGTTCCCCATTTACGACTCTGGGGGGCCAGCAGACAAAAAAAAAAGAACGTCTTGTGATCTACTTTTGTTACTGGCTAAATGGCTAGCCAGTCTTTTGAGTCTGAAGGACATTTAAACATGGTTTCTTATCAATGTAATCTGGAAGCATAATGTGCTATTATTCTCCTGTCCTATGTCATTAAAGGGGGTATAACAGGTATTTTGCTATAACATAGAACAGACACATTTGACCAAAAGCATGTTTGGTGCCTACAGGCTTATGTACTACATCCTAGAGACTGTTTAAACTGTACACTAGAAACATGCTGTAGACACTTATAAGAAAGTCTCAACGTTGTCTCAAGGGAAACAAAATATGTTGAATTCTTAGAACCACCCTGTCCGGACCGTCATAAGCCTGCCCCCCCGTGAGTATCACTATAATTTACAGAACTTGCTAACAGATGTGCGATCAAGTTTCTGCGAGGTGCGGCCACGCCCATGGGATCTCTTGGGAAAGCAAACACCTACTGATGAGAACCAATCCTCAGCTCTACTGTCGCGAGAGACTTGGCTTCATCCCATCCGAGCAGAATCCCACTGAGGTGACATCGACGTACAAGTAAATGATCCTGTTTACATTCTTCCTTACCTAAAAGTGGTGTAGTGTGTGTGTGTAAAAGTGGTGGAGGTTACTAAGAATCGTAAGGCCCACACCAGATGCTGACATCCTAGCCCATTGGTTGTGTGAAACTCTCTACACCCTCTGCTCTGCTCCCTGCGCACCCGCAACCGTGTGGCTTTTCACGACAGCAACTACATCATCAAGTTTGATGACGACACCGTACGGTTGTACGCCTGGTAACCGACGACGACGAGTCAGCCTATAGGGAGGAGGTACGTGAACTGGCATTGTAGTGCCAGGACAACAGCCTCTCTCTCAGCATCAGCAAAACAAGTTAATTGTTGACTTCAGGAAGCAGAGGAGGGAACACGCCCCCGATCCACGAGACGGCAGTAGAGTTAGTGTGCAGTTTTACAGTGCCTTCAGAAAGTATTCATACCCTTTGACTTATTCCACATTTTGTTGTGTTACAGCCTGAATTATTTTCCCCCCCCTTTATTTAACTAGGCAAGTCAGTTAAGAACAAATTCTTATTTTCAATGACGGCCTAGGAATAGTGGGTTAACTGCCTTGTTCAGGGGCAGAATGACAGATTTTTACCTTGTCAGCTCGAGGATTCAATCTAGCAACCTTTCAGTTACTGGCCCAATGCTCTAACCACTAGGCTACCTGCCCCCCCCCCCCCCCCCCCCCCCCCCCCCCCCCCCCCCCCCCCCCTTGCCTTAGATTTACAACTGTGACTCGGCCACTCCGGAACATTCACTGTCGCCTTGCTATTGTACTACTGAAAGGTGAATCCCATCTTCCATCGTCTGGTGGAAAGCAGACTGAACCAGGTTTTCCTCTAGGATGTTGCCTGTGCTTAGCTCCGTAACATTTATTTTTTTTTATCCTGAAAAACTCCCCAGTCCTTAACGATTACAAGCATACACATAACAGGATGTAGCCACCACTATGCTTGAAAATACGGAGAGTGGTATTCAGTAATGTGTTGTACTGGATTTGCCCTAAACATAACACTTTGTATTCAGGACATAAAGTGAATTGCTTTGCCACATTTCTTTGCAGTATTACTTTTAGTGCCTTGTTGCAAACAGGGTGCATGTTTTGGAATATTGTTTATTCGGTGCAGGCTTTCTTCTTTTCTCTCTGTCAATTATAGGTTTGTGGCATTGTGGAGTAACTACAACGTTGATCCATCCTCCGTTTTCTCCTATCATGACCATTAAACTGTGTAACTGTTTTTAATGTCGCCATTGCATTGGCCTCATGGTGAAATCCCCGAGTGGTTTCCTTCTTATCTGGCAACTGAGTGAGGAAGGACGCCTTTACCTTTGCAGTGACTGTGTGCACTTATACACCTTTCAGAGTGTAATTAATAACTTCATCATGCTCAAAGGGATATTCAATGTCTTCTTTTTTAAATATTGTTTTACTTTGTACCCATCTACCAATAAGTGCTCTTCTTTGCGAGGCTTTAGAAAACCTCCCTCCCTGGTATTCGTGGTTGAAAATGTGTTTGAAATTTACTGCTTGACTGAGGAACCGTAAAGATAATTGTATGTGTGGGGTACAGAGAGGACGTATTCATTCAAAAATAATGTTAAATCACTATTATTACACACACACACACACACACACACACACACACACACACACACACACACACACACACACACACACACACACACACACACACACACTGAGCAGAGTGAGAAGCCCACACACGTCATACGGTACATTTTTACTCCTGAACTAATTTACGCTTACCATAACAAATGGGTTGAATACTTACTGGCTCAAGCCATGTAAAAAAAAAAAAATAATCCACTTTGACATTTTGGGGTATTGTGTGTAGGCCAGTTTATTCTATTGGCTCATTTACTTTGTTTGTAATCTTTTATCATTTCTTACTGTTGTTGCATTGTCGAGAAGGAGCCTGCAAGTAAGCATTCCATGTGTATATTGTACATACGACTATTATATAACTTGAAAACTTGAAAAGTCATGCAGGGGCGATGGAATATGGGATAATATACCCGCGTATGGATGAGGGTAGTAGTATACTAAGGGTTAGGGTAAGTGTGTGTGTGCGCGTGTGTGTGTGTGTGTGTGACTGACTCTCACCTGTGCATCAATGACCTTCTGTTTGGAGTCGACCGCAGCCTGCATATCACTATGGTCTTTCTTCAGCTCCTCTTCCACAGACATTAGCCTGGACACACACACGTACACAGCGAGACATGACGCACACACACTGTGTTAGAGGGACAGTAGCGACACAAACAGAAGGACGCACACCGTGTAAGAACCAAGGCATGTGGACACAGTGCAGGGGCGTGCGTAAGGATTGACACACAGGGGGGTCTGCTCGTGCTTTAAAGATGTATGCACGCTGCAGTGCACGCTGCACAGCCTGTAATGGAGTTATTGGAAGGAGGGTATCTTGGGCCCACTGGTCTGCTATGTATTTAGGAGGTGTGTGTAGGAATGTGGAGCTTCTAATTGAGTTTGTGAGGTGTGTGTGTGTCTCGGGCACTGGTCTGCTAGGCATTTAGACATCAGGATAACACTTTTCACTTTAATTGAGTTATTGAGTATATTGAGTTTTGTGAGATGTGTGTGAGTTGTGTGCTTGTGTGTGTGTGTGCGTGTGTGTGTGTGTAGGCTCTAACAGCAGAGTGCAGTGTGATAAGGATCTGACGGGAACAGGGAAGCGTTGTGTCTCCTGACATCACAGACCAGCAGATAACATCAGGAAAACACAGCAGATAACATCCCCCATCTCTCTCTCCCCTTCCATTTTATTCCACCACCACCCGCTTCACTTTGTCACAGGTGACCGGTTTAATGCTCATCACCGCATCCTTTATCAGAAGGTCGGCTGGACCTCTCGAAATTCCCGTGGATCACTTCATTTCTCACCTTTTTGTTTCCAGATCTCTGCTGCACAAAGCTTCTAACATATCTCACTTCTCTGTTAAAGCATGGAAATATGAGGCATGAACCCCACTCACAGGGATGGTTAACTCTTGAGGTCCCTTGTGTCTCTACAAAACCTAGGTCAAATCAGCCTGTAGTTTGAACTTTCTCTCTCTCTCTCTCTCTCTACCTCTACCTCTGACGTTATCTCCATCCCTCCACTCTACATTCACCGGGCTGTCGGGAAAGGGTCTGATCCCCCACGCCAGACGTACCTGCTGATAATACCCTTCATCTGGAGGTCCTTGTCGTCCTGCTGTCGTCTCAGGCGTTCCTCAGACTCCTCCAGCCGTGCCTGGTACTCCATCAGAACCTTCGGACCTCCGTCATCCTGGCCCTTCAGACGAGCCTCGTACTCCTCCAGCTTCTGGACCGAAACACGCAGCTTCTCCTGGAGGACCACGATCTCCTGCTGGTACTGGAGAGAGAGAGAGAGAGTCAGAATTTGTATTATTATCATCATCATCAACAGTGCCAACCCGATAACTGTTTCAAATGGTGCCGACCCATACTAGCCCATTCAATTGTCCTGTTATTTCTAGGTTAAGGAGGGCATTAACCGTCAACATGACCACCACTGTCATTGTCCTCCTCATCAAAGTGGTCCTCCGGTAGACCTTGACAGGTGTATCCACCTCCTTGTCACACAATTTCTGCATCTCATCTGATTCGTTATTTTTTTGGTCCACCTGGCTTCACGTTTTTACATGGTCAAATATTGAAGGGAAACTGAAACTCGCACGAGTCAGGATTATAAAAAGCGCTGGAAGTGTGGAAGACTATAAGTACCCATTAGCCAACACTCATAGTGAAACGTCAAACTTTTCTAAGCCACCAGTACTCCTGGGAGGGATAAGTTTCCATTCCTTCCATGTCCCAAATCCCACCAGCCCTTGCCTTTGATCCCTAACCTCTAAACCTGGGCCTGTGAGGGGACTTAAGCTGAGCACTGTTCCAGAAGAAGAAGGAAGAGAGGGAATAGACGTAGGGATGAGAGGGAGAAGACGGAGGGATGAGAGGGAGAAGACGGAGGGATGAGAGGGAATAGACGGAGGGATGAGAGGGAGAAGACGGACCTGTGAACGGTACTGGAGAAGAGAGAGTTTGTGCTGGCTGGGAGAAACGAGGCGCAGAAGCAAATCCCTTTAATAAAACACATCCTGGATCCTGCAGGTGCATTTAAGGGTACGCACTAAACAATAATGGTTCTAAATAGTACCAGATAGGGGTTCTAAATGGAACCTGTATGGTGGTATAAAGAACACCCTTTCCTAAGGATCTATAAAGCACACAAAAAGGGTTCCGCTATGGTTCCAACCCCTTTTTTAAATGGTTCTTTATAGGTCCTTTTGAAGAACCACAGGGTTTTCTATCAGCCACATTATATTGTTAAAATTCCATAGGTGTTATGATTGTGTTAATTGACAAGTTGAATCGAGTGTGCTACCTTTGAAACAGCTGGGTGTCCCTGAGGAGAGAATTGAGAACGCAAGGACTGATTTTGTCAACCAGACTCAATTGACACAAGGCCATCCTGGAGTGTTTCACAAGACAGCGTCACTGGTCATAGTCTTATATAACATGTAACGGCATTAAAACACATTACTTAAACTGGAATGACACTCTCACTCACAGTTGCACAAAAAGAGCGGTACGCAAACCACACCCCCAAAGAATTTTAGTGAGCCACCTCCCCTACATTTTAATTATCACTAAAAGAGCAAAGAACTATTTTGTGAACTGTGAAGAACCATCGGAGAACTCAAAGGTTTATTTGAGTCACTATGGTTCCACATAGAACCATCCCCTTGAGGAACCCAGATTTCTTTTTGTGTGTGTGTAGTTTTAAAACGTCTTCTGAAGGATCCCTTCAAAGCAGGAGTTAGTTATTGATCGTGTGTTGGTTATGCACGCTCCATTTTCCTCAGCGCTTTGATAGAGCTCCAACAATCATGTATGAATCATGTGCAGCCGAGGAGTGACGGCCAGTCAAAGCATGAGGAGCTGAGAGCCAATGAGATGCGCTGGTGGGATGACAAGCAAGTGAATAAGCAGCAGGAAGCATAACCCCACACACACACACACACACACACACACACACACACACACACACAATATTACAAAAGAGAATACCTTAAAGTTGAAATCCTTTGACCATTCAGAGTATTGTTATTAGAGATGCTGGGTTACTGTGATTGTAAGTTGTAAGGGGGAAAAGCTTTAGGGTAGGAAGGAGGTCTTGGCATTGGGAGTTGAGGGGAGTAGAGAGAGTACTGGTTACAGGGAGTGAGGTAGTGTTTACAGTTGAGGGTTAGGTCGGAGAGGTAGAGGATGGGTGCTGAGGACCGGGGGGTAAAAGGGAGGTTGAGAGAGGGTTAAGGTTGGTTTGGGAGTTGGACGTTACCTTCTCGGCCAGAGTGAGATCCTCTCTGTTTCTGAACTCGGGGTCCATCCCCTCATGGTCTACATACTGCACATTCATATTCAACAGCCAGGCAGCCGTACGGTCCAGCGCATTGGGGTTCATTGGGGAGGGGGCCTAGTGGAACCAACACAACACACACACACATGAGCTGAGTCGAGTGGGACGCCCACACACGTCATACGGTACACACACACACCAGCATACGGTGCACACACGCCGACATACAGATTACATACACACCGGAATGAGCATGGAATGTGCATGGGAACGTGACGAACAGATGTGATCACTAGAGCAAAGTGTGTTTGAGTGTGAGATAGAGAGCGAGCGTGTGTGTGTATGAGTGAGAGTGTGTGTGTGTGTATGAGTGAGAGTGTGTGTGTGTGTGTGTGTGTGTGTGTGTGTGTGTGTGTGTGTCATTACATGTGTCAGTTAAGGTGACTGACAGTTGGTCAGAGGGAGATGGAGCCTTTGGACTGTGAAGGGAGGGGAGGAACAGTGGGGTCGTTTCACAGACAAAGTCCAAAACACTCTTTGGAACTGAAACATTGACCATATTCATTTGAATCTCAGATATGCTGTGCTGAATGAATTCAAACCTCACACTGTCATGTCATTGTCCTTGGACACTTCTCAGAAGAATACCAAGGTCAAGACAGACAAGAGATTTCTACTGAATATACAGTGTTAGTAAGTCAGTCAGTTAGGTAGCGACATATTCATGTGATGTTCGGCGACATGCACAGCAGCCTATCGACATGACAGAGACAGGATCATTTCGTAAACTCAGAACCTAGCCAGGTTTGATTACAGCTGTGTTGCACGGATGAGAACTACAGTTGCAATCTTGTCAGTATATAAAGCACCGAGCTCTATTAAAAATACATGCATCTCCAGACACAGCTGAAACCCAGTCAGTGTAGCCAGACAGCGACTCAATCAAGCAATTGATTTCCTTCTCAATGTCTCGCTCCAATCCCCCTGCTATGTATCTCTAATGGAGTTCAGAGAGGAAGGAAGGAAGGAAGACATTCAAAACAACATGCTTAACAAATCCCAGTAGAGCGCGCATGGTGTCTGT
Organism: Oncorhynchus mykiss; assembly: GCF_013265735.2. Lineage (NCBI taxonomy): Eukaryota > Metazoa > Chordata > Actinopteri > Salmoniformes > Salmonidae > Oncorhynchus > Oncorhynchus mykiss. The sequence goes on along the minus strand of NC_048593.1, from coordinate 10,896,335 downwards.
CTGGTTTCCATTACGACCCCATTAACCCTCGGGCTACACCAATCAGTCAATCACTAAGCCGGGGGGGGTATTGCGAGAAACTGGGAATGTAAATGTCCTTCCTGTCACCTTGAGGCCAGAGATCACCGGGGGGGAAACCATCGAACAGCCAGCCTGGTCGATGGTGACCTGCTGACTATGAGGTCATCTTTAACAGCCCGAGGATGCCAGCAGATCAATTATAGACACACTAGAACAACTCCCAGTCCCAACAGCGAGAGACACACAGCCACACAACCCACCAACCCCAAAAAAACAACTAACTAATAAACAAACTAGCCTGTCTATCTCGATGCGCCAGTACGAAAGCAGGAAACAATAGACCTACGCCTGCATCCATCACTCTACCTGTGACCCCGTGCTACTAGACTTCCACGTGTAAGCGGTGGAGACGTTGAGCGTGGCGTTTACGGCCATGACACGCTGGCTGCTCCGACGACTAGAATCAACTGAGAGCTCAGGCACCACCCACCGGACATAGAGGCCTCGTCAACATGCAGCGCATGTGGGGATGAAGTGGTGTTAATGGAAGCTTTCGGTGACACTGCGTCATTTGTTCATTTACAGTGCCTTGCGAAAGTATTCGGCCCCCTTGAACTTTGCGACCTTTTGCCACATTTCAGGCTTCAAACATAAAGATATAAAACTGTATTTTTTTGTGAAGAATCAACAACAAGTGGGACACAATCATGAAGTGGAACGACATTAATTGGATATTTCAAACTTTTTTAACAAATCAAAAACTGAGAAATTGGGCGTGCAAAATTATTCAGCCCCTTTACTTTCAGTGCAGCAAACTCTCTCCAGAAGTTCAGTGAGGATCTCTGAATGATCCAATGTTGACCTAAATGACTAATGATGATAAATACAATCCACCTGTGTGTAATCAAGTCTCCGTATAAATGCACCTGCACTGTGATAGTCTCAGAGGTCTGTCAAAAGCGCAGAGAGCATCATGAAGAACAAGGAACACACCAGGCAGGTCCGAGATACTGTTGTGAAAAAGTTTAAAGCCGGATTTGGATACAAAAAGATTTCCCAAGCTTTAAACATCCCAAGGAGCACTTTGCAAGCGATAATATTGAAATGGAAGGAGTATCAGACCACTGCAAATCTACCAAGACCTGGCCGTCCCTCTAAACTTTCAGCTCATACAAGGAGAAGACTGATCAGAGATGCAGCCAAGAGGCCCATGATCACTCTGGATGAACTGCAGAGATCTACAGCTGAGGTGGGAGACTCTGTCCATAGGACAACAATCAGTCATATATTGCACAAATCTGGCCTTTATGGAAGAATGGCAAGAAGAAAGCCATTTCTTAAAGATATCCATAAAAAGTGTTGTTTAAAGTTTGCCACAAGCCACCTGGGAGACACACCAAACATGTGGAAGAAGGTGCTCTGGTCAGATGAAACCAAAATTGAACTTTTTGGCAACAATGCAAAACGTTATGTTTGGCGTAAAAGCAACACAGCTGAACACACCATCCCCACTGTCAAACATGGTGGTGGCAGCATCATGGTTTGGGCCTGCTTTTCTTCAGCAGGGACAGGGAAGATGGTTAAAATTGATGGGAAGATGGATGGAGCCAAATACAGGACCATTCTGGAAGAAAACCTGATGGAGTCTGCAAAAGACCTGAGACTGGGACGGAGATTTGTCTTCCAACAAGACAATGATCCAAAACATAAAGCAAAAACTACAATGGAATGGTTCAAAAATAAACATATCCAGGTGTTAGAATGGCCAAGTCAAAGTCCAGACCTGAATCCAATCGAGAATCTGTGGAAAGTACTGAAAACTGCTGTTCACAAATGCTCTCCATCCAACCTCACTGAGCTCGAGCTGTTTTGCAAGGAGGAATGGGAAACCATTTCAGTCTCTCGATGTGCAAAACTGATAGAGACATACCCCAAGCGACTTACAGCTGTAATCGCAGCAAAAGGTGGCGCTACAAAGTATTAACTTAAGGGGGCTGAATAATTTTGCACGCCCAATTTTTCAGTTTTTGATTTGTTAAAAAAGTTTGAAATATCCAATAAATGTCGTTCCACTTCATGATTGTGTCCCACTTGTTGTTGATTCTTCACAAAAAAATACAGTTTTATATCTTTATGTTTGAAGTTTGAAATGTGGCAAAACGTTGCAAAGTTCAAGGGGGCCGAATACTTTCGCAAGGCACTGTAAAGCCGTATTTAGCCTGAGAACTCATTAAGAGACAAGTGACCATGTTTCAACGGTGATCCGTTAAAAAACCATTCTGAAAGCCAATTTTGAAGTTACCAACATGACTGCCAGCCAAGGACCACGCTGTAACAGCTATCCCCATAGACAGTCATTTAAACAAGCGTACGTTGCCTGACCTGTTTGTGCTGGGCTCTCTGCTTGGTCTCAGGGCTGTCTCCTTTTGATGACGACGACTGTTGCCGTAGCCGCGCACCACTGCCGGGCCAGTCGGGCGATGATGACATCATGCTGCCGCTGGAGGGGCGCGGGTAGGGCCCGCTGTTGAGCAGGTTCGGCGGCGTGCGGCCCCTGGTGACGGTGGTCTGCGGAGGGGGCTGGTCTATCCTGCGCTGGGGGCCGGCGTTGTTTTGTCTGGGCATGGTGGGCTGGGCCTCTGTGAGTGACAGCTGCCTCCGCGTGCCTACAAACTCCCCCGAACGACGTGCATACTCCTCCCCGCTACTCCCCCCACCACCACCTCCTCCTCCGTGGTTCAGGAAGGTGTTGTGTTTCCCTCCTCCTCCCAGCCCGTCCTCATTGTTGCTGTGGGAACTGTGGGAGCTGTGGCACTCGGAGCCTGAGTCGGCCATGCCTCGCGGCGACACTGGCAGCCCTGCCGCCATCTGGTAGACGGGGTTCTGGAAGGACAGGGGGGCCAGAAGCTGAGCCGACCTGCCTGGGGCACTCTCCGACCCAGGGGTGGTGGGGGTCTGGACCGGCCTCCTCAGTGTAGGACCTCCAATGATGTTACCCTGGGGGGTCCGGGCCGACCACACTCCCCCAGGAACGATGCCCTCTCCCAGTCCGTCTGAGGGGCTGCCCTCTAAGATGCGGGGGTCCTGGAGGTCCACCATGGAAAGGCTTTTGCTGCCGTTGGCCATGCCCAGCTCAGGTTCATTGGACTCGGAGTAGCTAGAGCTGCGGGCCGGGGAGGGGTGGATCCCAGAATTCCTGGTGACGAAGAAAAGGTCCTTGTTCTCCGGGGTCGGGGAGGGTAACCTGGTGAAGTCCACCAACCTGAGAGGGGGGGGGGGGGGGGTTGAGGGGAAGAGGAGCAGGAGGTAAAAAGGAGGAATGGCAAAGATAGAGAGGTTTTGACTATTCTGTAAAACAGTTGTACACAGCTGTATCTATTGACCCTGACAGACATGAAAAATGACCAGTCAAACCCTTCAGCCCACACATGAGAAACAGTTAAGTGTGAAATCCCAATGAACACTCACCCTACACAACAGGACACATGGTATAAAAACAGCAAACCAGCAGCAGGTGAGGATGTGAGTCATAGGGAGAAGTTAAGTGATCCCCACTCATTCTCTCCTCCCCTCCCCTCCTCCTCCTCCTCTCCTTTCCTCCACCACCCAGTCAGAAGCTTTATTGTCTGGAGACGATTACCTTGACAGCCACGATTTATGTCCCCATAATCTCTCTCTCTCACTGTCTCTCTCTCTGCTGCTTTCTCTCTCTCCTCTGTCTATATCACTCCCTCCCTCCCTCCCTCTGTGTGAATGGGATGTAATTAAGAAAGACTGCTAGAATGCTAGTCGTATTCACTCCAGCCTCCATAAATCTGACTGGGGTTACAGGTTCTCTGCCAGCCTGATAAGGAGGGAATGGAGGGGACAGGACAGGGACTGTGGCTGGGTCGACACACCATAGCGTGGTCTGATAAGGGGGGTGCGCGACGACGACAGTGGCTAATTATACCGATTGATCCTGGACCGCTGTTGAACACAATAGACAACAATGACCGTCATCTCATTCACCTAACAAAGAAATGAACTTTACAAGAGATCGTCATTATCATTCTTCATTTGTTGACCTTCAAAAGAGATTGTCATGATCTTTTATCTCACATGAAATTAGAAGAGCAAACTTTGACCACCTTAATCATCCCTACCCATACCCATACCGTTTCCTTTTGTTTGTTCCTCCTAACCTTTACCCTCACCCTGTCCTTACCCTGAGAGGTCATTGTCGATGACCATCTTCTGCAGGCCGGTGGAGATGCTGCAGCCTGCCCCGGTGTTGGGCGGAGACCCTGTACGGTCAGAGGGGGACGGAGCGGTCATGGTCATGGTCATACTGGACGGGTTGGTCAGCGCTGTGTTCACCTCCCGGAGGATCCTGGGTAGAGGCCCCAGTTTGGAGGCGGAGGTCTGAGGGGCAAAAGGTTCAAAGTCAGAGATGGGGTCAGGGGTGAGGGTAGCGCAGTAGAAAAGTTGAGGCCTTTAAGCACAGATCTGAGATCCACTTCCACCTCCTGCAATCCTAATAATTAATCAGGGCGGTGGGGTACGGAAGACATTAGACTGACAAGACTGACATTAGATCAGTGTCTAGGCTTGGGGGCAAACGTCATCCTACTTAGGCTCACTCTGTATTAATGGCATTCTTCACAGTCTTCTACTCCACTATATATGAAGCCCTTTTAAGCATTTCGTGTGGTGCTGCTGCAACTTTTATAGGCACTAACTGAAACCTTGGATCGCAGATGAGACGGCAACTTATTTTCCTCCAAAATGTCCGTCCCCGTGTCGGTGTCAGTCAGTCAGCTGCTCGATGGCGTATTATTTTTCCAATTACAGAGTGCTAATCTTACTCTAATTATGCCCTTCAGTTTGAATAATGAATCCGAGCCTGGGAGGACTTGATGTCGAACGGGGACAGACAGGAGTTTATTTTTTTTTATTGAAATAAAAGGAAGCGTGTTGTTCTCTGAGGATCGGATGGAGCACACACACATACAAATGGAGTCTATATGGGTTTTGACCCCAAATGTACCTAGTAATTACCACGCTGGGATGGCTCTCCATACGGAACCATGGCTTATGCACTAGGTGCCCCAGCAAATCCATTTGCAAGTCAGAGCACACCAATAGTGCACTCTCATTGACAGAGAGTGGTAGCGGTAGTTGTATTATATAAGCAATAGTGTGCTGTACACATTGGTGAATGTTGTTCGGTAAACATGCTAATGCACCCTGTACATCATTAAACACTGAAGGGTAGTGATCATGCACCACAGCATTATTAAGTATGTACTTTCAAAGTACGTATTTAATTAGGGCCAGAGGTTTTTCCTGACTACATGACCTGACCAGAGAAAAGGTCCGGGGGCCTAGTTATATAGGCTTTCACCAGGTCTCAGAATTGTTCTTGGACAATTCCGATCATGAAAATCCACTTATAGCTGGGGCCTTGAGAGGTCAGGACAAACTCTCCTTTCAGTTCTTGAAAAAACGAGTGTGCAAGTGTATATGAACGAATGACAAAATGTCCCTTGTATTCATTGTCCCCCCCCCCCCCCTCCCCCGGTTGTCAGCCCTACCTGGTCCATGGTAGAGACGACCTCTGACAGCAGGTTGTGCAGGGTGGACAGCTCCCGTCCCAGGTCGATGTAACCTTCGAACCCTGCTGTGTTCGAGATGGTCTCTGGGTTAGAGATCTCCAGCAGGAAGCGCTGCATGTTGGTCCACTCGTGCTCCAGGAACTGGTTCATAAAGGACATGTACTCCTCCTTACTGCCAAACCTGGGATGCAGGGAGAGAAAAAGAAAGCGAGAGGGAGAGAGGGGGGAGAGTGAGTGCCTGCGTATAGAAAACACGCTCTCTCTCTCTCTCGCACGCATGCACACACACAAACACAGTGAAAACGGACGACGTCAACACACACACGCCGTCAACACACACTCACTTGGTGAAGTTGGCCAGGTTCTGGGTGACCTTGGCGATGAGCGTGAGTGTGCGTGCGGTGCGGTCGTCAGGGTACTCCTGCATCAGGTTGAAAAGCGACGGGGACATAACGGCCGGGCACAGGAAGCGCAGGAACAGAGACGCGCTGATCAGCCGCTCGCTGATGTCCGGTCGGCCCCGGCTACTGCACTCCTGTCGCCACGACGCAAACACCTCCTTCAGTTCCCGTGGAAACACACTGCCAGGGAGGGGGACGTATCAACAACGTTAGGGAGGAGATTAGACAGTGTGCTGTTCCCTGTGGTAACTGTGGTTCCTAAAATGTCATGAGAGATAAATGGTAGTGTATTGTGGCCCGGTGTCCCAGTAGTTACCAGTAGGAGTTGATGATCTTGCAGAAGGCCAGCTCGCAGCACATCTTCAAGTTGCTCTGGTGCTCCTGCAGGTCATTGGACGAACACTTGGATGGGTCCACCTCACAGTTCTCATCTGACTCATACAGCGCCTTGATAAACTCACCTGTAACACAGGGAGAGAGAGAGAAAGGGAGACAGTCAGACACGGACATTCAGCCAGTACGGAGAGTCAACAGGGTTGGAGAGGGAGACAGTCAGACACGGACATTCAGCCAGTACGGAGAGTCAACAGGGTTGGAGAGGGAGACAGTCAGACACGGACATTCAGCCAGTACGGAGAGTCAACGGGGTTGGAGAGGGAGACAGTCAGACACGGACATTCAGCCAGTAAGGAGAGTCAACGGGGTTGGAGAGGGAGACAGTCAGACACGGACATTCAGCCAGTACGGAGAGTCAACGGGGTTGGAGAGGGAGACAGTCAGACACGGACATTCAGCCAGTACGGAGAGTCAACGGGGTTGGAGAGGGAGACAGTCAGACACGGACATTCAGCCAGTACGGAGAGTCAACTGGGTTGGAGAGGGAGACAGTCAGACACGGACATTCAGCCAGTACGGAGAGTCAACGGGGTTGGAGAAGGAGACAGTCAGACACGGACATTCAGCCAGTACGGAGAGTCAACGGGGTTGGAGAGGGAGACAGTCAGACACAGACATTCAGCCAGTACGGAGAGTCAACGGGGTTGGAGAGGGAGACAGTCAGACACGGACATTCAGCCAGTACGGAGAGTCAACGGGGTTGGAGAGGGAGACAGTCAGACACGGACATTCAGCCAGTACGGAGAGTCAACGGGGTTGGAGAGGGAGACAGTCAGACACGGACATTCAGCCAGTACGGAGAGTCAACTGGGTTGGAGAGGGAGACAGTCAGACACGGACATTCAGCCAGTACGGAGAGTCAACAGGGTTGGAGAGAGAGACAGGTGAGTGACGAGACACAAACATTCATCCATTCAGACAAACATTAATTCAGACACAAAACATTCATGAATTCAGACACAAACATTCATTAATTCAGACACAAACATTCATTAATTCAGACACAAGCATTCATTCATTCAGTAAACAGTTTGTGTCTGGGGGTAGTTATAATGATTGACCACCAGGGGGCTGTTTTTGCTATTGACCGCTGGGATTTTTTAAAATTAAAGTGAAACTGAATCGCTGAAAGAATTACAGTGTCTCAATTCAAAACATCACATCATAACAGCATACCATAACATCATACCATAACAGCATACCATAACAGCATACCATAACAGCATACCATAACAGCATACCATAACATCATACCATAACAGCATACCATAACAGCATACCATAACAGCATACCATAACAGCATACCATAACAGCATACCATAACAGCATACCATAACAGCATACCATAACAGCATACCATAACAGCATACCATAAGCAATACATCACTTCAGACCAACAATATGTCAACCAACAATAAGAACCCTGAGTGAACCTGAGTCAGAGACCCAGGTCATCCCAGGTAACACAACTGATGTTCATGCGCTTCAGACAACGCTCCATCAACGTTCCACAAACACCCCCCTCTCTCTCCCCCTTCCTGTCAACTTTGTCCTTCCCATATGAAGGAGAACAAGAGAGGAAGAGAGAGAGAGAGAGTGAGGGAGGAGAGCGAGAGAGAGAAAGAACGAGAGAGTGGATGTGGTAAGACTATAAAAAGAAGATCTCATCCGTAGTTTGACAGTGATAAAGGTGTAATCACTTCCCCTGTACAGTTTGTCTGTCTCTCTCCCTCCCCATCTCCCTTCCCTACTCCTGGTCATCCTTATGCCACCCCTGCATGGCAGACCAGAACCAGTTCATCTTTGGCAGCGATGAGATTCCATTATTCACCTACGGTAGGCTTCAAAGCACATTAGCTCCAAGGAATACACACATGGATGATTCACTGAGGCCCCAATATATTCTTAACACAACCCCAGAAATAAAGACAGACAGACAGACAGACCTTTTAGATCTATACACAGAGAGGGAAATGAGAGAGGGATGGAAAAAGAAAGAGCATTTGCAGGGAGGGCGTGTGCTTTTCTGCAGCTAAAACTGCTTCTGTGTACGTTTCTAAATCAGACTGGATGAGGTAAATACAGCAACATGCACCAGGCTTATCGCCGGGACCACGGCCAAACAATAACACAACACTAACCTTATGGTAGAGAAAGGGAGAGTGAGATAGGGAAGGGGAAAAAAAAGAAAGTACTGTGTACAGGAGGGTTGGGCCTTCTCTGCCTTAAGACCTCCACTACACCTCAATGACCTTTGACCTCTACTACAGCTCAGTAAGCTCTTTACTATGAACTATCTAAAACATTTGGTATTTCATTACTTTAACAGAACATTTCCTAAAACTTAAAAGATGGTTATATTTAATTTCAATTTTGGTAATGTTATAGGAACGTTCTCCGAAAGACGGCACAACATTGAGAATGTCGTCAAATATTTCTGAGAATGTTAAAAAACAACGTTCTTCTGTCGGAATTTCAGTACTTCAGCATAATGTTTCCTACAGGTTTCCTTATGGTTCTATTTAAAGCCATGTTCTCAAATTGTTCCGGAACGTTAAGAAAACTCTCAACAAAAACAACAAGAAAACTTTAGTAACGTTCAGGGAACGTTCTAATAATGTTATTTAAAAAACATATCCATTCCATTCTTCTCAGCATCAACAAAACTCTTTCCCCTATCGTGTTAAGTGTGTTGACCGCGCCTACTCATTTGCCACATCTGAACTTAAAGTGGAACTGGCAGCGTTTGAACTACTTTGCAGATATGAAACAAACAGACAATCATAATATCAGACATGATGATCAATATAAAATATTGCTATCAGGTTGTAAATCACAGCTGGCTTGTATGTTGTTTGTTGCTTCCACCCATTCGGGTTCCACTGTTTCAGTTTCAATTACTCAATATTTTGGACAAAAACAGATTGATGTAACTAAGGCTGGGAATGTCAATACAATCAAACTACCAAGGGCAATGATCACAAGTCAGTCAACATGGCTAATAGGCTAGCATATCTATTGATTTAGCTATTTATTTAGCTATTTATTTAGCAAGCTAGAAACCGAGAGCCTAACGTTAGCTCGCTGCTTGGAGGATGTCAGGTCATTGGAGGAGTGGGTGAGTGACCGACCTCTCCTCTCCATTTTTTCCCGGTGGAGACAGATGGTTTTTAATTAGGCGTTATTTACCGCAGTGTCTATTAACTGTCCAAACGCACGGCCGCTATTCCACTCTATAATGCTATAGAATATTCACAAATGGCCTTACTCTATGTCATTCCCAAGCATTCTATGAATTCATGCTTGTTTGATTAATAGTGTCAAGACTTGACGGCTTGAAGGCAGGCATTAGAGAGATAAACATTATTTATCTTCTCTCCTCCAGAGGGTGGCCTGCGCTGAAGGGAAATGTCACGGTCCACAGACTGGAGCAGTCATCTCTACAGCCATCTCCTACAGCTGAATACAAAGACCATATCTACAGCCCCATCCTCCTCATCTGTACAGCAGATGCTACCACATACATCGTCTCCAATAGCTTTATCTCTCCTCTCCTATAACTGAAGACATAGAGAGGCTGGAGAAGACAGGAAGGCAGACATTCAGAAAACGAGGCAGGCAGACAGATACATACAGACAGACAGACTTACCAAGTGCGTCCTGCAGGTACTTCTGCCCCACCAGTTTGAGGTACTCCTCTATAGCCTTGGTGGCCAGGGTGTTCTCTCGGAAGATCAGGTGCTCGTTCTCCCCACACCGGTCCACCTCTGACATCATCAGGTCAGTCAGGAAGTCCTACAGCAAAACAGGAAGAGAGAACATGTTGAGATGAGACTACAACTCCCAGAAGACACTGCAGTTGCTAAGCCAGCAGCATACCACCCTGCATACCACTGCTGGCTTGCTTCTGAAGCTAAGCAGAGCAGTCCCTAGACGGGAGACCACATGCTGCTGGAAGTGGTGTTGGAGGGCCAGTAGGAGGCACTCTATCCTCTGGTCTAAAACATATCCCAATGCCCCAGGGCAGTGATTGGGGACACTGCCCTGTGTAGGGTGCCGTCTTTTGGCTGGGACGTTAAACGGGTGTCCTGACTCTCTGAGGTCATTAAAGATCCCATGGCACTTTATTATTATTATTTTTTTTTTAAATTTTAAATTTGATTTAATCCATTTTAGAATGAGGCTGTAACGTATTAAAATGTGGAAAAATCCAAGGGGTCTGAATACTTTCCGAAGGCATTTCCTCAAATAAAACAGCAATTTACTGTGTTAGTCTGACGTGTGTAGACCTATGACACAACTCATATCTTATTTGCATTGTGCAAGTAATAATACAAATGACAATAATCATTTATTCAATTTATATAGTGCTTTTCAAAGAATCTCAAAAGCGCTTCAAAGCACTAAAAAAAAAAAGACAAGTAATTGAGAAAAACAACATCACAACATCATGAAATGGACAGTCGTTAGAGTGGTCATCTGAGGGAGGTGGTCAAGTGGGGAGAGAAAGTCCGTAGGCAGGGTAGGAAACGCAGTCTCATTAAGGTGTCTCAGTCGGATGAAGTTGTGGCTAAGCCACTGCAGTTCATGGACTCTGTAGTAAGTAGGTAGTTAGCTAGCTAACTTCACTACCCCAAAAATGAAGTCCTCACTTGGACGATGCTATGGCAGTCACAAAGTGGTGCCAGAAAGCACACCACATTTCAATAATAGTTCAAGAGCAGCCTTGTAACTTTGTCCTCCCTACAATCCTCATCGCAGCACACCACTGCCGTCTTGCTTTCGGATTCTCTCCATCCTCGACCAGCTAACGTTAGCTAGCTAGCCAATTAAACAAATGACTTGCCAGCTTCAGTCTTAATTAACGCTGTGGTGGATTCTGATTATATGAATTAGCCACATTAATTGCAGTGGCGTGTGTTCATGGATGCCAAGGGAAGCCAGACTTCCCCAAATACCAATGAAATAAATAAATAATCATAATAATTGATCTTTCGTCTCTCTGTGTTTTCATAATTTTCCGTCAATTCGCTAGTGGCTGAATCTCACCGGAGAAATCATCCGAGTGAGGGAAACAGCGCCCCTCTGTCTCAGTATGTGTAGCCCATGTATCTGATGCTGTCTGGAACAAAAGAGTATGACATGTGTCCGCCCGTAGCATTCGATTGATTGATGCCAGCAAGCATTTGGCCTCCCTTGAAAAAACGATTTAAAAATAATTAGCCTATCAGTGTTGAGCTGAGCTCAACTGTGGGTTCTCCTGGCACAGCAAAATTCCCCCCAAGGGCAGCCAGTTTGGATTTGGCTTCACACCAATCAAATCACATCCTAATCAAAACGTCATCATTGTCAGACAAACGTGTCTGTTTCATGTCTGCTTGTGTTAACCTGCAGTACCTAGCTTGCTAAAATCGTTACTTTCCTAAGCCGTGGATGGAGATGTGGATTTGGACTTGTGGTTTTGACATAATGCTCTGTACAGGCCAATGATTATGATCTAACCATAAATGAATATATTGTGCCACTGGCCTGAGATGACTGAAGTTCAATATGTAGCCTAGATGTAGCCTGGTAAGCTCACGTTAACTAGCTAGCTAATTTAGCTGGTTCATTTTTGCCCATGCGAGGAAGTTAGGCTACCTACTGTGGCTAAAATGCTTGCTAGCCTATGGAAAAACTAAAAGCGTAGTATATGACAGACCATAGACTGCTTTGGCAATACGAGGAGGATGGCATTGGCGTTCAACTAGTCTACAAGTAGTGTGAGTCAATTTCTTATTTTACTTGTGTGTAAAATCAATACCATGGACAGCCACATGATATTAAGCAACATTGATTGAGCTAAAAGCAAAAGCACTCACAAACATCTACAGATGCACAATCGAGAGCATCCTGTCGGGCTGTATCACTGCCTGGTACGGCAACTGCTCCGCCCACAACCGCAAGGCTCTCCAGAGGGTAGTGAGGTCTGCACAAAGCATCACCGGGGGCAAACTACCTGCCCTCCAGGACACCTACACCACCCGATGTCACAGGAAGGCCATAAAGATCATCAAGGACAACAACCACCCGAGCCATTGCCTGTTCACCCCACTATCATCCAGAAGGCGAGGTCAGTACAGGTGTATCAAAGCAGGGACCGAGAGACTGAAAAACAGCTTCTATCTCAAGGCCATCAGACTGTTAAACAGCCACCACTAACATTGAGTGGCTGCTGCCAACACACTGACTCAACTCCAGCCACTTTAATAATGGAAATTGATGGAAATTGATGTAAAATATATCACTAGCCACTTTAAACAATGCTACTTAATATAATGTTTACATACCCTACATTACTCGTCTCATACAGTGCCTTGCGGCCCCCTTGAACTTTGCAACCTTTTGCCACATTTCAGGCTTCAAACATAAAGATATAAAACTGTATTTTTTTGTGAAGAATCAACAACAAGTGGGACACAATCATGAAGTGGAACGACATTTATTGGATATTTCAAACTTTTTTAACAAATCAAAAACTGAAAAATTGGGCGTGCAAAATTATTCAGCCCCCTTAAGTTAATACTTTGTAGCGCCACCTTTTGCTGCGATTACAGCTGTAAGTCGATTGGGGTATGTCTCTATCAGTTTTGCACATCGAGAGACTGACATTTTTTCCCATTCCTCCTTGCAAAACTGCTCGTGCTCAGTGAGGTTGGATGGAGAGCATTTGTGAACAGCAGTTTTCAGTTCTTTCCACAGACTCTCGATTGGATTCAGGTCTGGACTTTGACTTGGCCATTCTAACACCTGGATATGTTTATTTTTGAACCATTCCATTGTAGATTTTGCTTTATGTTTTGGATCATTGTCTTGTTGGAAGACAAATCTCCGTCCCAGTCTCAGGTCTTTTGCAGACTCCATCAGGTTTTCTTCCAAAATGGTCCTGTATTTGGCTCCATCCATCTTCCCATCAATTTTAACCATCGTCCCTGTCCCTGCTGAAGAAAAGCAGGCCCAAACCATGATGCTGCCACCACCATGTTTGACAGTGGGGATGGTGTGTTCAGGGTGATGAGCTGTGTTGCTTTTACGTCTCTGCAGTTCATCCAGAGTGATCATGGGCCTCTTGGCTGCATCTCTGATCAGTCTTCTCCTTGTATGAGCTGAAAGTTTAGAGGGACTGCCAGGTCTTGGTAGATTTGAAGTGGTCTGATACTCCTTCCATTTCAATATTATCGCTTGCACAGTGCTCCTTGGGATGTTTAAAGCTTGGGAAATCTTTTTGTATCCAAATCCGGCTTTAAACTTCTTCACAACAGTATCTCGGACCTGCCTGGTGTGTTCCTTGTTCTTCATGATGCTCTCTGCGCTTTTAACAGACCTCTGAGACTATCACAGTGCAGGTGCATTTATACGGAGACTTGATTACACACAGGTGGATTGTATTTATCATCATTAGTCATTTAGGTCAACATTGGATCATTCAGAGATCCTCACTGAACTTCTGGAGAGAGTTTGCTGCACTGAAAGTAAAGGGGCTGAATAATTTTGCATGCCCAATTTTTCCGTTTTTGATTTGTTAAAAAAGTTTGAAATATCCAATAAATGTCGTTCCACTTCATGATTGTGTCCCACTTGTTGTTGATTCTTCACAAAAAAATACAGTTTTATATCTTTATGTTTGAAGCCTGAAATGTGGCAAAAGGTCACAAAGTTCAAGGGGGCCGAATACTTTCGCAAGGCACTGTATGTATATGTATATACTGCACTCGATACCATCTACTGCATCTTGCCTATGCCGTTCTGTACCATCCCTCATTCATATATCTTTATGTACATATTATTTATCCCTTTACACTTGTGTGTATAAGGTAGTAGTTTTGGAATTGTTAGGTTAAGATTACTCGTTGGTTGGTACTGCATTGTCGGAACTAGAAGCACAAGCATTTCGCGATGCTCGGATTAACATATGCTAACCATGTGTATGTGACCAATACAATTTGATTTGATTGGATTTGAAATAGTTTTTGGTATCTTTAAGTTTGTTTTCAGTGTATTAAACTAAGTATAAAAATGTAGTATTATTGATTTGATGATGTTTAAATGTTTCCATTGAAATGGTGCTGGAATAGCAGAGGCGTTGCTCCATTTGTCTTTAGGCTGACTTGTGGTAACTACATGGTTATAAATCAGTATTTGTTTAGTAAACTGTGGAAAACAGGAAGTTGTTTCACCACGCTGCAGGTCATAAAACTGTCTGTTACGTTCAATATTTTGCTTTGTGGACTTCTCCGGACAGATGTCGCTTTCCGGGTTTTGTGATGAAACAAACGTACGTGTAGTCGAATTTATTCCGCCACTGTGTGACTGTTGTCTTTGCGTTGTCACGGCCTTACTGTATATCACGGTGGTGTATGAACAAATGGGTTATAGAGCAAACAACGTTGTACTATAGTTTATTTTTACTGGCTTGGCTTCCTGAGTGATTTTACACACGCACTGCTACTGATTAATTGTTCTTTTTTTTTTTATCAACTTGACCAGACTCAAAGCTAGGCACATGGACTCCCTCTCAAGGTAAATCCGAAATGCTTTTCCCCTCCATCGAGTCTCTTACAGCTGCATCGGCAACTCCATCTGGAACTAACCCATCAGGTTGCCACACGTCCTTAAAACAAATATATTGTCGGTGAAAAAAATGGCATAAAAAGGAATTCATGATAAAAAAAATATTGATATAAAGGTACAGGATGCTTAGGCTGCTGCTAAGGCGCCATGGCCCTGCGTTTCATTTCACGTCTTGATAAATGTAAATAAAATCTACTGACAAAGAAAAAGTGTCATTTTTCCATTTCTATTTCCATTAGCAGTCGAGTGAGAAAGTGAGACTGTGTGTCACAGTGCCAAGCCCTGCCCATAGCAGTGTGATTACGGCTCACACTGTGATAATGGTTTGTCTCATTCTTCTGACGCAGTCATGGGGGAGTCTGTATTATCTAGCACGCGCACATGCACGCGCGCACACACACGCACACGCACACACACAGTAATGGCAAAATGGAGATAGATGTGTTATCAAAATCATCCACAAAAGCCATTCAGTATAAACTAACCTAGCTCAGAACCATACTACCGGACAAGCGGAGTGCTAGTAGCACATGATGGTGATGGCTAAATGGGCCTGTGGCAGCAGGGCTGTTCGTTAAGGGAATTTGCGTGTGTGTGTGAGAGATGAGCCCAGTTTAGTGTGAGGAGTGTGTGTGTTGATCTGTGAAATGTGCAGGGATAATTGGAAAACTGGGAAGAGGAAAAGGTATCATGGACCATCCCAGTCCATCTGGCCCTGGCAAATACTTCCTAAACACTTCCAGAACGTCACTCAAACCCAATACTAGGACAGCAGGAAGCAGGGTAGAGCGGCCTTTGAAATTGAACCCTACTCCCTATATAGTGCACTACTTCTGACCAGGGCCCGTAGGGAATAGGGGGCCATTTCAGCCTAGATATGCAGCCAGTGTGCAGTTTACCAAACTAATATGCCGTTATGTCCATTTTGTGAATCAATTGTAACCCAGTATCTGCGACACACATAGGGAATAACGACAAATCTTAATAATTCTCTGAAAATGACAGAGCCGGGAAGTCTTCTTAACCAGAGAACGCCAGCAGGGTGAGAGAACGCCAGCAGGGTGAGAGAACGCCAGCAGGGTGAGAGAACGCCAGCAGGGTGAGAGAACGCCAGCAGGGTGAGAGGACGCCAGCAGGGACAGAGAACGCCAGCAGGGTGAGAGAACGCCAGCAGGGTGAGAGAACGCCAGCAGGGTGAGAGAACGCCAGCAGGGTGAGAGGACGCCAGCAGGGTGAGAGGACGCCAGCAGGGTGAGAGAACGCCAGCAGGGTGAGAGAACGCCAGCAGGGTGAGAGGACGCCAGCAGGGTGAGAGAACGCCAGCAGGGACAGAGAAGAGACAGATGTAGTGAGAGAGGGTAGAGAGGAGAATAAACAGTGGGGTATCGTAGTCTTTAAAGAACAGACGAGGAAAGAGAGCGAGGCAGGGAAGAGACAAGAGGGAGAAAGAGAGAAGAGAGTGAGAGAGAGAGAAGAAATTGGAGCGAGAGAGAGAAAGCAAGTCAGAGAGAAATAAGAGAAGGAGGGTACTCAGACAGGTCCTGTGGTTCTAAACATGTTATCCCAGAAAATCAAAGACTAGCAGCAGGAAGCCAATCAGAGAGCTTGATGTGAATGAAAAGAGAGACTTTCCGTTAACGCACGCGCACGCGTATGCGCACGCGCACACACACACACACACACACACACACACACACACACACACACACACACACACACCAGCAGCAGCAGCAGCAGCAGCAGCACATCTCTGGGTGGTGTGGCAATAGTCAAGCCGCTGCTGGGGAAATTGGCAGGGATAAGGGATCAGACACACACACAAGGTAGCCTGAGGATACCTGACCTTTCCTGTGTGGATGGGCAGCCACCTGGCCAACCATTAGACTAGGGGTTCTTCTTCTCTGCTCTTTACTCTGGGAGAATGTCAGCCCAATTATGATCTACTCTCCAACCTCCACCCTTCTCTCTTCATCTCCACCCCTTTCCTTTTTCGTCCCTTTATCGCCATTTCTGGCAAATTCATACCCGATTAGAGAGGAGTTAGATGAGAGAGCAGGGGCAGAAGAGAGCGAGAGGGGGATGAGAAATGGGAGGGGGTGCAGAGAACGGAAGAAAGGGGGATAGAGAGAGGGGGGGAGCATGTAGCTTAGATTCAGTGTCTCGGGAGCAAACTATGACCCCTCCACTCACCTAAATGTAGCAGTGTACTGACTGTGTTAGACAGGGGTGCTGGATAAAAACAGAACCTGTTCAATACATGCAAAGGTCTGATCCTAGCTTAGCAACAGGGCTGTGATGAATCTATCATGTGGTCCTTAGAATGGACTAGCAATACTCGAGGAATAAGGAAACCTTTAGTAGGGCAGAGAGTGTGTGTGTGTGTGTGTGTGTGTGTGTGTGTGTGTGTGTGTGTGTGTGTGTGCGTAGTAATCACAGGGCCAGCGGAGACCAGTCTCATAACAGAGTATTACTAGGAACCCCACTCTGCCTCTCTAATACGCCGAGACAAGGGCCTAAAAAGAGCTCCAACCCCCCTTCCCCTCTCTCTCTTTCCACCACTCCTCCCTCGTTCGCTCTCTCCTCCGGCCCGCCCCCCTCCTCCCTCGCTTCAGTGCTAATGAGGAAAAACGGGACACTTTCTATATTACTGTCACATCCCATCACCCAGACTATACCTCACTACCACCACAACCTCCCATGCAGAGAGACATGAGGGAGACAGGAAGGAGGGAGTGAAGAGGGAGGGGGAGAGGGAGGGTAGGAGGGAGGGAGAGAGGGAGGGTAGGAGGGAGGGGGAGAGGGAGGGTAGGAGGGAGGGGGAGAGGGAGGGTAGGAGGGAGATGAGCGAGCCCGGAGAAGAAAGTGCAGCTCAACAGATCAGAATTTATAAACGGAGGAGATGAGGGAAGGGAGAAAGTGGACGGAGGAAGGGAGGAAGAGGATGGTGGAGAGAGTGGGAGAAGAAAGTGCAGCTCAACAGATCAGAGTTAATAAACGGAGGAGAAAGGACAGGGAAAGAGGGGAGAAGTCTATTACCTAATTTAACCAGGATTCACAGAATGTTGCCTGTAGAAAAAGAAAAGGGCAATGTTTATATGATCCCCTTTCAAACAGTCCCGTTTTTACCTCTTTCTTGTTGGCATTTGCCATTTATGCATCCAGTGCTTGGCATCGGGGAGGGCAGGGAGAAGAGACATTTAACTTTGACCCTGTTTTTGTGACCGTTGTCATGGTAACCTGACTAACCCAGCATTGATTAAGTTCTAGATTCCTTCGACAGAATGCACTGCTATCATTTCTTTACATTCACAACAGTAAGTTAGCTATTTTTAGCGCATCATACTTGTTAAAAAAACTGTTTCAATTCGTTAATTTAAAATGATTTTCAAACAAGTTCCATTTTCTAACAACAGTTTGAATTGAGGTGTGTTCTGCCTCCTCGTTAATTGACATAGAAGTAGCCCATTTCACTGTTGACGACAATTTATGTTTGAGGCTTTACTGAGCCGGACAAACTTCTCTCTTCGACTAGAGCCCAAGCACATCCCCAGTGTTTCCCCAGATCAAGTGTGCAGACGTTTGCGCAGTCTTGCATAAACTTTTTGTCACGCCCTGGCCATAGAGAGGCTTTTATTCTCTATTTTGGTTAGGCCAGGGTGTGACTAGGGTGGGCATTCTAGTTTCTTTATTTCTATGTTTTGGTCGGGTATGGTTCTCAATCTGGGACAGCTGTCTATCGTTGTCTCTGATTGGGAATCATACTTAGGCAGCCTTTTTCCCACCTGTGTTTTGTGAGTAGTTATTTTCTGTTTAGCTGTTTAGTTTCCTGACAGAACTGTGTGCTTTCGTTTTTCTACTTTGTTATTTTGTTGCGGTGTTCAGTTTAATAAATATCACGAACGCCTACCACGCTGCGCCTTGGTCCACTTCTTCAGACGAGCGTTACACTTTTTCCCCCTGGCACATTTTCAGGCTGGCGCCCAGATTGCCTTCATTGTTGTTTTCCTAACAAATAGGGAATAACTTTGGAAATGTGTGTGTTTCTATCAAAGTAAGTGCCTATGCAGTGTTTCTAATGTAGCATACCGTATGTACAGAACCAGTCAAAAGTTTGGACGCACCAACTCACTCATGGGTTTATTTATTTACACTTTTTTGGTTACTACATGATTCCATGTGTTATTTCATAGTTTTGATGTCTTCACTATTATTCTACAATGTAGAAAATAGTACAAATAAAGAAACCCTAGAATGAGTAGGTGTGTCCAAACTTTCGACGGGTACTGTGTGTATTGAGCATAATGTATTTACTGTTTTGTTCACGTTTTCAAGTACTGGTGACAAATAATGCATTCTGATTCTTGCATAGATTGTAATGGACACTTGTGATGTGTGTGAAATACTTTTTTGAAGGTTGTACTGATTATAACGAGCTAAGCTATTTGGCCAACTGTGTGGCGCCATGTTTGTTGACATTATAAAATGTATTCTGGGTGTCACGTGAACGTTTGTCAGACCAAAGATGTTATAACAAAAATGAGGTGAAGGGATGGTTCACTCATCTTTCGAATAAACTTCCGGGAATGAAGGGAAGTGAATGATGGTAGACGACACACCCTCTTCAACATGCATACTGTAAACAGACCAAACTCATCTTGTCCTCTTCTTATCTTTGGTTGACGCGAAAAACTACCCATCGTAGGATTATTCGCAAACTACCCATCGTCGGATTACTTTCGATGACTAGAAAGCGTTTTATTCAATTATTTTGATCAATGGCGAGTTCACCCGTGGACTGATTCATTGTAAATAGTAATTGCTATTAGCTAATTCATATTATGGTTTGTCAGCTGAGAGTTAGCTAAATATGACCGCTTGTGTTACATCAATCTTTCCCCAGTTAGCGCTAGGACTAATGTAGCCTACATTTTCCGGTTTGGATAATTGTGTTAGGCTGTAGCTACTTCTGTGAATGTCTGAACATTGCATTGAAAAACAAACTGCTCACAATCAAGACGTTAACTTGTAAGGACTGTGATTGTGCAAAATGTTTCTGTGGGAAAAAAAAAAAAAAAGTGTGGCCAGCTCAAACGCTGTATGCTGTGTCAATCATAACTGGACGTTCTACATAAGCGTTCTAATCACACCGGTTTGAGAGTACACTGCAGGGACCACTGTAGAATGATCACACCCCTGTGTTGGTTTGTGTCAAACAGGTTAATGCGTGCCAAAGTCGGTAAGATGAAAGGCAACGCTTTATACTGAGGCGTTGGCGGGTGTTTTAAACACAATACCGCAATCACGTCTACCTCCCTTGAATAAAAGTACCGGCTTCCCCTTTCCGATACAAAGAAGAGGCATTAAAAAGAAAACGGCATGGTTAAGTTGGCAGGTTTCAGTCTTGGTATAAAAGGGTTATAAGAGGTTAAACTCTAGCAGAAGAGTCTCCCTGCAGACTGTCTTACCTGGCAGCACCACACTCATAAAGCCTTGTCCATCCCAGGGGTGTGTGTGTGTGTGTGCTATAGCACTTCGGAGATCAGCTTTCTTGTGTTTTCTCTGGGGCAGTAGTGAGACAGCAGATGTGTGTGTCTGTGTGCGTGTGTTGGCATGTGCTTGTTTGCCGGGGCATGGTTCTTTATTGAGCCTTCAAAAAAGGGTTCTACAGTATTGAGAACCAAAAAGGGTTCTGCTACGATTACATGCCAAAGAACCCCTATCGGGTACTATTTAGAACCATTATTTGTTAGTGTGTACATGTCAACATAAACAGGAGCTGGGTACAACAACAAAGATAGCTGAAGAAATCAGGACTTCGACATTGCCTGCGCCAGGTGTACCTATTCAATACATCTCGTTACAAAACACTGATTATAACACACACACACACACACACACACACAGAATATACTCTGACCCTCAGAATACAGAGCACATTACATTCCCGGCTATCACAGACAACAAAAGTAAAAGACGCAGAAAATCATTCTCTGTTGATGCTGAGATCTCTCTCTTTTTCTAAAGTGTTTCCATAGCTAAATTTGTCAGCGAGAGATAGTGGGAGAGTCTTGGCATTTTCCTTTAGGGCTGGGCAATACGGCCAAAATATCACATCACAATTATTTTCTCACTTGTGACTGTATTTTCTGTTTTTTTAATAATAAAAGCTCTAAATATGCTTGAGTAGTGGTTTTAAATGGGGCTTTTCTCTCTTCTGATTGTTAAAATAAATAAAAATATAATCATAATTTACAGCATTTTCTGACATTTCCGCATTTCCTTTTAATTATCACTCCTCGCATTTCCTTGTGGTACACTTTGGAAAAGATAACAAATTAGTATTTGTTATCATTTCCACAGTGTACCACATTTTTGTTGTGTTTGTTTGCCTCTTTTGGGTTTAATAGCCAACACCATAAAGTCCCAAAAGCAAGACAGGAAGCTTTTCCAATAAACGAGTGAAGACAAGCTATTGGACAACTTAATTTTTTTTTTTAAAGGTATAGAAAAAAGAGAGGGCGTAGAGAAGAAAAGAGATTACAACAGCGATTCGGCTGATCGATAACTGTGGCTTAGAAGCCCCGGGCTGAGACTCTAGGGGAGCGGACACAAACCACTCTCACTCTCTCTCATCTATTCCCCCTCTCTCCTTCCCTCCCTCCCGCTCTCCTCTACCACTCCCTCTCTTCCTATGGAGGGTATAGTACAGAGTAGGGTCAGCTGGGAGAGCTAGCTGGGGATGAAAATGAATCCCAGTCTTCCCACAGGCACAGAGTGAGGCGGTGTCTCAAATGGCATCTTGTTCCCCTAGTGCACTACTTGGGCCGGAGCCCTAGTGTCAGTCAGCCTTACAGCAGAACAACAACAGGGAGCTAGGACCAAACCTCTCCACATCACTGCTGTGGTAAACACACTGTAGTACCGTGATAGCTGGAGGAGGGCTTTCATCCAATGTCATCAGCTCCTTGCAGATATGGGGGGGATCCCATATCTGTGTGTGTGTGTGTGTGTACACGTGTGTCCTGACCAAGGGAGGAAAACATTATTTTTTAAAGTCAGGACTTGTTTCATGTCCTGAATTTGTTAAAATGCTATTTTAAGCTTAAGGTTTAGGGTTAGGAGTTAGGGTTAGGTTTAGGGTTAGGAGTTAGGATTAAGTTTATGGTTAGGAGTTAGGGTTAGGTTTAGGGTTAGGAGTTAGGATTAAGTTTATGGTTAGGAGTTAGGTTTAGGGTTAGGTTTAGGAGTTAGGATTAGGTTAAGGGTTAGGTTTAGGGGTTAGGGAAAATAGGATTTTGAGTGGGAATACATTTTTAATCCCCCCAAAATACATACAATTCTCAAAAACAAAGCTGTGTGAGTGTATATTTTCTGGCTCTCTTTGCGAGGGTAATATTGTGCCAGTTGTGACTTCAAAGAAGGTTCTGGATCATTTGGGTGGGGGGTTATTTCCCATGCAGACCATTGCTGGTTAGTTCCCCAGTTCCAGGTTTGACTGAAAGGGTAAACTAAACTCAAACTGACAGTTAATGCAATCTGTCCTTCTAGCTCTCCCTTTTCCTCTCTCCTCCATCACTCCCTATTCCTCTCTACTCCATCACTCCCTATTCCTCTCTCCTCCATCACTCCCTATTCCTCTCTCCTCCATCACTCCCTATTCCTCTCTCCTCCATCACTCCCTATTCCTCTCTCCTCCATCACTCCCTATTCCTCTCTCTTCCATCACTCCCCTTTCCTCTCTCCTCCATCACTCCCTATTCCTCTCTCTTCCATCACTCCCCTTTCCTCTCTCCTCCATCACTCCCTATTCCTCTCCTCCATCACTCCCCTTTCCTCTCTCCTCCATCACTCCCTATTCCTCTCCTCCATCACTCCCCTTTCCTCTCTCCTCCATCACTCCCTATTCCTCTCTCGTCATTCCTTTTTCTCTTTCCCCCTCTCGCCATCTCGATACACAGAATCTCTCTATCGCAGACATAAACTGTATAGCGAGTGTTGTGGTAGGAACATGTCAAATTCAAATTCGCCCCTTAGAGAGGTGTACATAATTCTCTAGCATAAGCTACAGAAACATAGTGGGAATATACTGTATGTTTATATTCTGCAAGCACTGCAAAGACGATGACCGGAACTTTTTAAGAATTCTCTTTTTTACCACTTATTTGGTGTTTCCATTCATCTCCAGCTGCTGAAATCCTTCCCCGGTTTGACCCATCTGAACCACAGCCTGTGACTGGCTGTCATCTGTGTGTGTGTGTCTCCCAGCATAGTGTGTCTCTGAGAGTGACAGGGTGACCGCTTACAGCGATGTGACACAAGTGGGTCACCCAGTCACACGCTGGGCTCTGAAGAGTCGGTCTGTCCGATGGCCTCTCCATCACCTCTCACTGGTCCTGGCCTTCATGACATCACAATCACCACAACCATACTCTCTCCTCACCCACTAGAATTAAGCAATAAGGCCCCAGGGGGTGTGGTATAAACCCCCGAGGTGCCTTATTGCTATTATAAAAGGGTTACCAACGTAATCAGAGCAGTAGAAATACATGTTTTGTCATACCGGTGGCTGTCAGCCAATCAGCATTCAGGGCTCGAACCACCCAGTTTATAAACAAAAACAACCTCCCAGGCCCAGAGCCTAAAGAATCAGTTGCAAAACTAGAGCACTGTTAAAGACCCAGTAGCTGTCCGCCAACAAGCATCCAAGAAAACCGTCTTGTGCTCTGAGACACTCATTAGCAGCGTGTGTGTTCATCCGTGTGTGCGATTGCACACAGCAGGTTTTAATCGATGAATCGAGCAGACTAGCAGTGCTGCTGCCCCGCAAAGACCGAATTGACCGCTGAGCAAGAAGAGGGGATGTCTGCACTTCATCTAATTAAATAACGAGAGCTCTGCTGCTCGGGGGAGAAGGAGGATAGGAAGGAGAGATGGAGGGAGGAAGGGCAAATGTGTTATCTGACTGACTGATGAAGGGCCACTTAATACTGTCTGTTAGTTTCCTTTACCTCCATGAGCAGTAAAACAGGAACAATAACAGCAGAAGCAGACACCACCTCTCTGCTTTCTGTTCTCAATGGCCAGCTGAGCGCTGTACTCCATAAGTATAAATCATAGGACTCAGATGAGGCCCTGAATAGCCTCTCCGAGACGAGGCGCCTTATTCCTACTTGCCCCAACGGGCTGGAGAAGAAGACTCAAATCAATAGTGTTTGCAAAGCCATTTTCACCGACAGAAAAGTGGATGCTGAGAATGCTGCTTGGGGGCACCGCGACACATTGCTGTCTTGTTGTTGTTGTTGATGTTTGTGTGCTGCGGCTAACGCTGCTGTGTGAGTGCACTGAGACGCTGGTCGGGTCAGAGAGTGGAACACGCCGCCCGAGGGAAAGGACGGAGAGAGGGATAAAGGTGTGGAGAGGGGGATAAAGGGATGGATAGAGAAGCACTCGGACCTTGTGTTTTCTGGAACATTCTCAAGACAATGCCCTTAATAAAGCATTGTAACAGTATAACATTCGTCCTTCCCCTCGACCCTACCCGGGCTCGAACCAGGGTCCCTCTGCACACATCAGCAACCGACACCCAAGAAGCATCGTTGCCCATCGCTCCACAAAAGCCGCGGCCCTTGCAGTGCAAGGGGGAACCACTACTTCAAGGTCTCAGAGCGAGTGACGTCACCGATTGAAACGCTATTAGCGCGCACCACCGCTAACTAGCTGGCCGTTTCACATCGGTTCCACGTAAACACAAAGGAATTGACCTCCCATCTACCCCTCTGATGTCTTGTTATGCGTGAGTGTGATCCCCGGGCCTACAGCAATGAGTGACTGCCGTGACAACCAAGGCGTCCAACGATAAAGGACCGTCAATGACAACCCCTCAAGCATCCCCTCTAGCCTTAGAACGCACTGAGTCATGAGAGACAGAGGAAGGGAGAGTGAGGGCGTTGTGGTTTGTTATATATTTCACTCGCTTTGGCAATGTTAACATATGTTTCCCATGCCAATAAAGCCCCTTAAATTGAAGAGAGAGAGAGAGAGACCGAGAGAGAGAGAGAGAGAGAGACAGAGAGAGAGAGAGAGAGACCGAGAGAGAGAGAGAGAGACCGAGAGAGAGACCGAGAGAGAGAGAGAGAGAGAGAGAGAGACCAAGAGAGAGACCGAGAGAGAGAGAGAGAGAGAGACCGAGAGAGAGAGAGACCAAGAGAGAGAGAGAGAGAGAGACTCCCCCTGACAGGGCATGTGGTAGACATGTCTTTTTTTTTTTTTTTTTTTTTTTTACCTTTATTTAACCAGGCAAGTCAGTTAAGAACAAATTCTTATTTTCAATGACGGCCTGGGAACAGTGGGTTAACTGCCTGTTCAGGGGCAGAACGACAGATTTGTACCTTGTCAGCTCGGGGGTTTGAACTCGCAACCTTCCGGTTACTAGTCCAACGCTCTAACCACTAGGCTACCCTGCCGCCCCATGTCTCTCCAACCCAATGACTGTAATCATAATTAACCAGCTGATTGTGACGCACCACCGCGGGAAAGTCTGTCTCCATGCTTTCTTAAGTTGACGCTGCTAATGTTACCACAACTGACTTCACATCAGCATCATTAGATCAACAGCAGGGTGAAGGGATGAGTGAGTGAGTAGGTAGAGGATCAAAAGGTTTAGACTTGTTCTGTAGACACTACATCGGCACAGTCAGAAGACTAAATAATAAACAAGACGGGGTGTGAAACAGCCAGACATAATACCTAGAGGCTGTTATTTAGTCACCACAGACACCCTGGTTCAATTCCAGGCTGTATCACAACCAGTCATGATTGGGAGTCCCATAGGGTGGCGCACAATTGGCCCAAAGTCGTCCAGGTAATTGGTAAGCCGTCAAAGGAAAAAATGATTTGTTCTTAACTGACTTGCCTAGTTAAATTAAATTAAATAAAAAATGGAACGCGATAACAGAAACAACCAGCCGAATGAACTTTGGCTCTCCAGATGCTATCGTTGGCCAGACGAGATGGCAGATTCCTTCAAATGAAAAATATGATGGTTTCCACTCAAGGATTGTGTGGAGGACAAATATTTTGTAGATGTGTATTTGGTTGCTGCGGTCAAGGTGCAGTCATAGACTTGGATGACAAAGACAGCCAGCAGATGGAAGTTAATCCTAAAAAAAAAAACTTAAGAGATGAGCAGAGCAGAAGGAAGTTTGGGCCAAGGCTTAATCTGTAGCTTGTATAAAGGACAAACCACACAGTGTAAATCAGGATATGAATATACACAGCAGAGTATTAGGACTGGGTCAAATATAGTTTGGAATATTTTTGGGGACTATTAGTTGGGAATATTTTGGATGTGTCGTGGTGCTGTGGGCTACACTCTGTGTAGTGCTCCATCGAGAATGTAGAATAGGATTCGAGGGTGATCTAGTGCTAAGAAATTGTACGGCGGGACAAACATCATATCTAAGTTTTCCTTAATTAGTTCAATATTTTTTAGAAGGAGGGACGTTTGCTTGTCTGACCACAGCTGAAGCCAACCAAACTACCGTAACATCCAAACGGAAAACAGCTTTACTTGAATTAATCAGTCAATACATTCTTGACCGGGCTAAATGTATCCATTTGATTCTGTCTATCCCTTTAAAAGCTATTACTGGCTTTTAAATTATTAGTCTGGTCGCAATAAACATTTGTAGAGCGAATGAGGGGAATTCTTCCGTTGGGATTGTGTGATCTACCAAACCTATAGATTTGTGGGGGGGAAATAAAGACGTCCCGGTGTAAATCAACCTTGAAACTGCTTCTCTCCGCTGGTATTAAAGTTTAACGACCTGTCTCCATTTAAGACGACAGGCAGAGGGAGGGAGGAGGTACGGGAGAAAGAGGAGGGAGGGAGGAGAGCGGTAAGGGAGAGACGAAAGTTGAACACTTTTCAGGGCCCCTGTAATTAATTACGTCTAATTAACAGCGTGACCATCTCTCCAGAGACCTATAGTACCTTTGTAACGTGTGTGTGTGTGTGTGTGTGTGTGTGTGTGTGTGTGTGTGTGTGTGTGTGTGTGTGTGTGTGTGTGTGTGTGTGAACCCAACCCAGAACAGGGACAGCGACAGTCTACTGTGGTTCAGCGGGACCTCTTAAGTACTAATTGTTCATCACGGCAGTCTCGACTCTAAAGTCAGAGAGAGAAAGTCAGGGAACCTCAACTGGAAAACAACATGAAGAGATAAAAGAGCAATAAATCCTTCTCTTACCGAGGCAGCAGCCAATGAATTGTGCATACGACAAACATCTCTGAGCTTTTACAACCCTGCAGGAGAGTGAACTCAGGAGATCTGAGGGTGGATTAAACGCTAATTTGGGATGTAATACTTCCTCTGTTGTACGAACGTGTGGCCATCGACTCCAAAAGGAAAAGGTCAAGACTCTCTGTCGAATGAACAAGAAATCAGCTGTCTGACCGGGTCACAGTCAAATAAATAAAGCATTTCGTCAAGTTTGACCACATTCATTGGCTTCACTTGCCTTCAGTTTGAACTTGTTTGACACAGAATAACACTGTAATACAGAACATAGGCTGAGTTCTGACACCTACATGTTGAGGATGAAAGATATTGACCTTACTTTAGCCAACACCCCTGATGCACTACCTTGAGCAAAGCATTTGACAGGAAACATTGACCGCGGATTGAACCAAAACACGTGGAAAATAAAAGTCAGTGTGTGTGTGAAAAAGAGTCATCTTGACGATCGCCAGTTAATAAAATAATAATAAGCGACTTACAGTGTATGAATACATAGTTCCTACCTTGGCCTTGCCGGTGCTCTGTAGAATGTGGACCAGGGCAGAAGCCATCTCCTCCTTGTTCTTCACACTGATGCCAGGCTCCAGCACAGAGCACAGCAACATGTAGTTATTGGTGGTGTACTCTGCAAACTCCTTATACATCTCCATAGGCAGGATGTTCATGCTCTGGTAGCAGGCCTTGATCCGGATCATGGGCCCCGGCGTCTTACCCTTATTGGGCGTCGGCGTGCTCACAGAGTACCACTTTTCCATAAACTGCCTCCCTGTCACCGCGGCAACAGGGATGTTGACCAGTCCAATGTAGTTGTTCTTGTCTTTCTTCTTCTTCTTGTCCGAGTCCTTGTAGAGGTGGGCCGTGATGCTTTTGACGGCCGGGAGGTTGTTGAACTCAAAGTGCTCGCCCCAGAAGACGTTGTCGGTCTTGAGCTTGCAGGTGGTGCGGGCGTACAGCGCGTCGTCCAGACACAGCTCGCAAAAGTACTTCTTCTTGGCAGGAAGGTCCTTGGCTTCGATGATCCACAGCTTCAGCATGTTCTCCACCCGACGGCTGTTGTCCTGTGTGTGGATAGAGAGAGGGAGGGCCGGGTTTAGGGGTGGATCACAGTCCTGGGTCTAGACTCTCGTACATACTCACTGTAACTCAAATACTTTCAAATATTTGAGGGAGCGGAGAGGGGCGGTTAGGGTCAGTGGTAGCCAGATCTGGAGCGAATACATGTCGCAAATAGTATGCAGGTATATTAGTGCCACTAGTAGTTTTCTATGGGAAAGTGGTGCTTCTCTCAATAAACATTGTAGTTTCCGAGCCTTCCAAAAAAGGAAAAATAACAGCAACATACCTAAAATATTTAAGGTGTGCTTGATTAAAGCTTGGGTGAAGATTAGCATATAACGGGCAATTAAGATGTTAAACATTAATAAGCAGATCAATAGCTGATTAAAAATGCACATGTTAATGGGCCTGCACAGTAGCTTCTGCATATAAACACAGTTCATTATGCTCATTTAATTTAACCAGTAAAACAATAAGTGTCTCATGAGTAGAACTCTGAAATTGACTTTCTGACTATTTTGGATATGACACGTCATTTGACACCCAGACTTTCCTCCGTTTTTCTTGTTTGAAAAATGTCTTTAACATTTGTTTCCCCCGCTGATGTTTACGGACAGACATGCAAACTTACACTGTATCTAATCTGTGGAAAATCACAAAATAATTCAAAACTTGCAAGGTCGAGATGGAAAAATTCCCATCTGTGCCAGGGAGAGTATTTTTGAGAAGAAAAAAAAAAGGTTCAAGCCAAACTTTTTCCTTTAAGTTCTAATTAGCAAGTGGTTTGCTAAATAAAGAAAGATGAAAGCGGGAGAGTGCTGTCAGATTTGCATTTTGGGGGGGGGCTTGACGCAGGGAGCCATATGTTAGCCGCTCGCCTGCCGTCTTTCTGCGCTGTTGTGATTAAAGGAAAACGTTTTGAGCCGAGAGGAAAGCGACGGTCGGGGGAACATGTGCATCGGGACATCTATTTGACACTGACAGTCTGGAGACTGTGTCCCTTTACAGAACTGTCTCTCTGTCTCACTGGGAGGGCCATCACACCGCTGAGGATGTACCATACTGTACCCCAGACCGTGTGGATGAACCAACCGGTCTAAATGTCTGACTCAATGGCTCAATTCCAATTTGGTCACTTGGCTATCTTTCCTGGGCCCGTGTTGAGTTGTGAGTGATAGGTTTGGAATCCAGACGGTCTCTGTCTGTACTTGAACTAGATTATCCCCTTCCTTTGTCAGAAGCCTGACAAAGACCAACTGGTGCAACATTGTCTGGTTAAAACAACAGGAGGGCTCCAACAGCGTGTAGGCATCTATTTTTATTTTTATTTGAATGAACCTACACTTGGCCAATCATGTCTCACCTTGTTGGGGTGGACGGCTCTCCTCAGGTTCTCCATCCACTTGTCCCTTTCGGCTGACGATCGACAGGAGAAACATTTCGTTCCCGTTGAAGTGGTGACCTGAAACACGGAGAAACACAACACAGTGACTACTGTCCTTCACACTGTCCTTCACACTTCACACTGTCCTTCACACTGTCCTTCACACTTCACACTGTCCTTCACACATCGGGAAAAAAAACAAACAGATACAGGGCACAGGACATCGAGTCTTTCAGAAGGACAAATGCCTCACTGTTGTACAACTAATCTTATCTTGGCTTATGAATACTAGACTACACACACACACTCTGTGCGGTGAGATGAGGTGTCTGGCCGAGGGTCGGTTAGAGCTGAAAGAGGAACGATGCGATTGGGCAGAGTACTCTGTGGGGATTGGACATAGGAGAGAGAGAGAGAGAGAGAGAGAGAGAGAAAGAGAATATACTAGAGAGAAGAAAAAAAGCGAGAGAGAGCGTATGCGAGAAAAAAAAGAAAGGGCGAGCGAGAGAGAGAGTGGATGAGAGGTGATGGAGAACAGAGACGGCCTCTTCAGTCCACGCTAGACAATGGCTGGTTATTTTTCACTCTCAGCCTGCTCACACGGTGCTCATGGAGTGCTTAGTCACTCACTTTCCTCTCCTCTCAGTGCCGCGTCTACTGCCAGCAGGGCTCGTTTTAGAGCCGCGGTCCTGCTGTGTGCGTGTGCGTATGGTAATTGGGCTCATCTCAAGGCAGTGCTCCTGTGGTGTGTGTGTGTGTGCGCGTGTGTGACAGTGTGCTCTCAATGAAGAGGGCCTTGCCAGGTGTATAATGTGGGTGTGTGTTCAAGTGAATGTGTCTCTAGTGTTTCTCTCTCTCATTGAAGAAATATCTTTCCCCAGGATCAAGCTCAGTTTGTGTGTACAAGCGTGTGTGCACTTGTGTGTCTGCGCATTTGCAGCCCCTGATTTCAGAGCAGTAGTCCTGGCCCTAGACGATGTGAGTAAGTGAGTGCACGCCTGTTTGTGAATGTGCGTGTATACGCTTGTGTGTGCCCGCTTACTGCATGTGCGTCAGTGTCTGTCTGTCTGTCTGTCTGTCTGTCTGTCTGTCTGTCTGTCTGTCTGTCTGTCTGTCTGTCTGTCTGTCTGTGTCTGTCTGTCTGTCTGTCTGTCTGTCTGTCTGTCTGTCTGTCTGTCTGTCTGTCTGTCTGTCTGTCTGTCTGTCTGTCTGTCTGTCTGTCTGTCTGTCTGTCTGTCTGTCTGTCTGTCTGTCTGTCTGTCTCTGTGTGTGTGTGTTTCCATGTGTTCTGACCCTCACCTCGAAGCAGTAGTCCTGTCCGAGGATGGAGCTGTGAACAGGTTTGATGAGCACCTCATCCTCCATGCTGAGGTCCACGGCCTCCACAGCACTACCGGGGCTGAGCAACGACTCGTGGCTGCGAGACTCCTTCAGCCTCGGCATCAGATGAGATCTGGAGGGGGGAGGGAAAGGGGGGGAGAGAGTTAGTTAACACGCATGAGGGAGGGGGTGGGTGGGTGGGTGTGTGTGTGTGAGAGAGAGAAAGAGAGAGCGAAAGAGAGAGAGAGAGAGATGTGTGTGTGTGTGTGAAAAGAGAAGACACTGTAAGTGAGGAAGAGAGAATGCCATAGGTATGCTCCTAAGTCTTTTCTCAATGTCGGCAGGGGACACCCTCAGTCCTTAGCTCAACCCTACATATACAGGTAACTGACAAAATAATGGAATCACTTGAGTAAATGAGTTATACAAAGTATATTGAAAGCAGGTGCTGGTTCCTGAGTTAATTAAGCAATTAACATCCCATTATGCTTAGAGTCATGTATAAAAATGCTGGGCAGGCCATTCTTTTGGATACCATGGCTAAGCCTCCATATAATGACAATGTCCATATCCACATGGCACGAGTGATCCCTGAACGGTTTGATGAGCATGAAAACGACGTAAACCATATGCCACGGCCGTCTCAGTCACCAGATCTCAACCCAATTGAACACTTCTGGGAGATTCTGGAGCGACACCCGAGACTGTTTCCCACCACCATCAACAAAACACCAAATGATGACATGTCTCATGGAAGAATGGTGTCGCATCCCTCAAATAGTGTTCCAGACACTGTGCGGGCTCGTGGGCAGCCCAACAGGTAGGTAGCCTAGTGGTTAGTGGTTAAATAAATAAATAAAAAAGCGCAATGAACGTTTCCTTTATTTTGGCAATTACCTGTACACAGTCTTAAATCAACACACGTTCCCTCGCACGTTCCCTCGCACGTTCCCTCACACGTTCCCTCACACGTTCCCTCGCACGTTCCCTCGCACGTTCCCTCACACGTTCACTCACACGTTCCCTCACACGTTCCCTCGCACGTTCCCTCGCACGTTCCCTCGCACGTTCCCTCACACGTTCACTCACACGTTCCCTCACACGTTCCCTCGCACGTTCCCTCGCACGTTCCCTCACACGTTCCCTCACACGTTCCCTCACACGTTCCCTCACACGTTCACTCACACGTTCCCTCACACGTTCCCTCACACGTTCCCTCACACGTTCCCTCGCACGTTCCCTCACACGTTCACTCACACATTCAGCTAACATGTTCTCAGGTACTTTGAGAAATCTCTCTTTCGTCATCTCTGTTAAACAACAACCATATATTGTGTTGTGCCTTGTCTCGCCTTCGATCTACCTCTCAAACCATATGCTGTTTAATCTTATTGTCTATATACAGCGAGTGAAGTGTTGTAAAGAAAAGCATGGTCATTCAAACTCATTTTTTAGTTTTCTGTTGTCAGAAGGAGAATTTTATTACATTTTCAAAAAACTTTGGCAGACATATACAAAAAAATATATATACAGTATATGCAAATTATTGAATGAGGAAATATAGACTCATTAAGATAGGGCCAATTGTTTCATTAATTACAGTGTTGTTTTACGGAGCTCTACACACACACACACACACACACACACACACACACACACACACACACACACACACACACACACACACACACACACACACACACACACACACACACACACACACACACACACACACACACACACACACACACACACACCTATACCAGCTAGCTGACTACAATGCTCTTGAGTGCTCACACTCAGTACATTCAGTTCAAATAAAGGCTGACTTAAAGCCCGCATCCATCTTTCAGCCACAGAAGAATGGAAAAACAAAGAGGTTTCTTTCGGCACGGTGTTTGATATTGACCCACTTGCTCTGTCCAAGAGAGTGCTTTCTACTGCCACCTGAAAACACACAAAAGACTGTTCTGTTCAGTTACAGTTCTATGGAGAGAAATATAGTCTTTGATAAGATGGTAGTGCTGCAGAAGCTGAGGGAGGTTCCCATTAACACACATAAGTCCACAATCGTATCATGGCCACTTTTGATGTTGTCACACCGACAGTCAACAATAGAGCCCAAATCAAAATCCTACACACATCCTATATAGCAGGGTTCCCAAACCGGATTAGCATTTTCATTGTTGGACATAATAGACTGTAACAACACCAGGAAATCAGCTCCAAGTGATTTTAATTGAAGAAATCTGTTCCCAAGTATTCCCACACATAGTAGAGAGATACGTGACCGTACACAAATGTAAGCAAGGTCTGAAATGATGTTTTAGTCAAATATTATGCATGTTTGGAATTTCTTACTGTCAATTCGCAGTCTACAAATGATTTGTAATTATGTTCCAAATCATCCCGCGGCTGAATCTAGTTGATGATCCCTACTATATACAGTATGATCTTATGAGACACGTATAAAGCCACTGGAAAGCACACACAATACTGGGACACTTTAAAGGCCACCACTGATGATGTCATCACACAGGGAAGAATGGTTAAGCCAGCTATAGAATCAAGCACCTGCATCAGCCAATGAAAACAGGCTCCATCACAGGGATAATACAGACAGTAAATTAAACATAATATTCTGCACAATATTTGAGTGCCGTACCAAGCTAATTACCGTTTGGTCCTAACCGGCTAATTAGCTCGAAGCATCCACATTTCTGTTCTCCCCCAACTTAAAACAAGATCAACAGCTATACCACCTATATATGATAATTGACATGTATGCACTACGCCTCTAGAGATGGAGAGCTGTGCCATTTTTCCACATTTTGTTGTCTTACAGCCTGAATTTAAAATGAATTACATTGAGATACCAGCAATGTCAAAGTGGAATTTTGTTTTTAGAAAGTTCAACAAATGAATAAAACATTTAAAGCTGAAACGTCTTGAGTCAATAAGTGTTCAACCGCTTTGGTGTGGCAAGCTTAAATACGTTCAGGAGGGAAAATTTGCTTAACAGGTCACATAATAAATTGCATGGACTCACTCTGTGTGCAATAACAGTGTTGAACATGATTTTTTAAATAATTACCCAATCTCTGTACCCCACACATACAATTATCTGTAGGCTCCATCCATCAAATAGAGAATTTCAAGCACAGATTCAACCGCAAAGACCAGGGAGGTTTTCCAATGAGGGAACCTATCAGAATTTTTTTATTTTTATATCACCTTTATTTAACCAGGTAGGCTAGCTGAGAACAAGTTTTAATTTATCACTGTGACCTGGCCAAGATAAAGCAAAGCGGTGTGATACAGACAACAACACAGAGTTACGCATGGAATAAACAACAAACAAGCCAATAACACAATAAACAAGTCAGTGACACAGTAGAAAAAAAGAAAGTCTATATACAGTGTGTGCAAAAGGCATGAGGAGGTAGGCAATAAATAGGCCATAGGAGTGAAGAATTACAATTGAGCAGATTAACACTGTGAGTGATAAATGAGCAGATGATAATGTGCAAGTAGAGATACTGGTGCAAAAGAGCAGAAAAGTAAATAAATAAAAACAGTATGGGGATGAGGTAGGTAGATTGGATGGGCTATTTACAGACGGACTATGTATAGCTGCAGCGATCGGTTAGCTGCTCAGATAGCTGATGTTCAAAGTTGGTGAGGGAAATATAGGTCTCCAGCTTCAGCGATTTCTGCAATTCGTTCCAGTCACTGGCAGCAGAGAACTGGAAGGAAAGGCGGCCAAATTAGGTGTTGGCTTTGGGGATGATCAGTGAGATATACCTGCTGGAACGTGTGCTACGGGTGGGTGTTGTTATTGTGACCAGTGAACTGAGATAAGGCGGAGCTTTACCTAGCATAGACGTATAGATGACCTGGAGCCATTGGGTCTGGCGACGAATATGTAGCGAGGGCCAGACGACTAGAGCATACAGGTCTCAGTGGTGTGTGGTATAAGGTGATTTGGTAACAAAACGGATGGCACTGTGATAGACTGCATCCAGTTTGCTGAGTAGAGTATTGGAAGCTATTTTGTAGATGACATCGCCGAAGTCGAGGATCAGTAGGGTTGTCAGTTTTACTAGGGTAAGTTTGGCGGCGTGAGTGAAGGAGGCTTTGTTGCAAAATAGAAAGCCGATTCTAGATTTGATTTTGGATTGGAGATGTTTAATATGAGTCTGGAAGGAGAATGAATATCCCTTTACGCTTTGGATGGTGTATCAATACACACTAGTCACCCTAGGAAGGAAACCGCTCAGGGGTTTCACCATGAGGCCAATGGCAAAGAAATTAACTTTTTGTCCTGAATACAAAGCATCATGTTTGGGACAAATCCAACACATCACATCATTGAGTACCAATCTTCATATTTTTAAGCTTGGTGGTGGCTGCATGATGTTATGGATATGCTCGTCATCGGCAAGGGCTATGGAGTTTTTTGAGGGGGATAAATTATGAATTGAGCTAAGCACAGGCACAATCCTAGAGGAAAACCTGGTTCATTCTGCTGTCCAACAGACACTGAGACAAATTCACCTTTCAGCAGGATAATAACCTAGAACATAAGGCCAAATATAAACTGGAGTTGCTTACCAAGACGACATTGAATGTTCTTTAGTGGCCTAGTAACAGTTTTGACTTAATCCTGCCAAAGGTGATTCTAACATGTATTGCGTCATGGGGTTGAATAGTTAACTAATCAAGGAACACCTATGTGAGAATGCTGTTCATTGACTACAGCTCAGCGTTCAACAACATAGTGCCCACAAAGCTCATCGCTACCCTAAGACTAAACACCTCCCTCTGCAACTGGATCTTGGACTTCCTGACGGGCTGGCCACAGGTAACAGGTGTGCCTTGTTAAAAGTTAATTTATTTCCTTCTTAATGCGTTTGAGCCAATCAGTTGTGTGGTGACATGGTAGGGCTGGTATACAGAAGATATCCCTATTTGGTAAAATACAAAGTCCATATTATGGTAAAAACAGCTCAAATAAGCGAAGAAAAATTAAAAGTCCATCAGTACTTTAAGACATGAAGGTCAGTCAAATCGGAAAATGTTTTGTTTCTTCAAGTGCAGTTGCAAAAACCATCAAGTGCTATGATTAAACTTGCTCTCTTGAGGACTGCCACAGGAAAGGAAGACCCAGAGTTACCTCTGCTGCAGAGGATAAGTTCATTAGAGTTACCAGCCTCAGAATTTTCAGCCCAAATAACTGCTTCACAGAATTTAAGTAACAGACACATTTCAACATCAACTTTTCAGAGGAGACTGTGAATCAGGCCTTTATGGTCGAATTGCTGCAAAGAAACCACTACTAAAGGACACCATTAAGAAGAAGAGACTTGCTTGGGCCAACAAACACGAGCAATGGACATTAGACCGGTGGAAATCTGTCCTTTGGTCTGATGAGTCCAAATTTGAGATTTTTGGTTCCAACCGTGAAGCATGGAGGAGGAGGTGTGACAGGAGTTCTTTGCTGGTGACAATGTCTGTGATTTATTTAGAATTCAAGGCACACTTAACCAGCATGCTACCACAGCATTCTGCAGCGATAAGCCATCCCATCTAGTTTTAGTGGGACTATCATTTGTTTTTCAACAGGACAATGACCCAACACACCTCCAGGCTGTGTAAGGTCTATTCGACCAAGAAGGAGAGTTATGGAGTGCTGTACAATCACCCGACCTCAACCCAATTGAGATGGTTTGGGATGAGTTGGACTGCAGAGTGAAGTAAAAGCAGCCAACAAGTGCTCAGCATATGTGGGAACTCCTTCAAGACTTTTGGAAAAGCATTCCAGGTGAAGCTGGTTGAGAGAATGCCAAGAGTGTGCAAAGCTGTCATCAAGGCAACGGGTGGCTATTTTGAAGAATCTAAAATATAAATATATTTAGATTTGTTTTACACTTTTTTGGTTACTACATGATTCCATATGTGTTATTTCATCATTTCAATGTCTTCACTATTATTCTACAATGTAGAAAATAGTAAAAATAAAGAAAAACCCTTGAATGAGTAGGTGTGTCCAAACTTTGACTGGTACTGTATATACTAGGCGGTGTCAGAGGAAAACCCCCAAAATAGACTACAGTCTGTTCTCTCTGCTACCTCATGGCAAGTGGTACCAGAGCACCAAGTCTAGGACCAGAAGGCTCCTTAACAACTTCTACCCCCCAAGCCATAAGACTGCTACACAATTGGCCACCCGGACAATTTACATTGACCCCCCCCTGTTTTTACACTACTGCTACTCACTGTTTATTATCTATGCATAGTCACCTTACAAATTAAATTGACTAACCTGTACCCCCGCACATACCCCCTGTATATAGCCTCGTTATTGTTATTTAATTTTCTTCTGTTGATTTTTCAATTAAATGTTTTACTTAAATATTTTCTAAACACTATTTCTTGAACTGCATTGTTGGTTAAGGGCTTGTAAATAAGCATTTCATGGTATTGGTGTTGTATTCAGCGCATGTGACAAATACAATGTGATTTGATATACTAGTCCTATTTTTCATGAAGCCCCCCCAGTACATTTTTTTCCAATTTGACATTACATAGTTTTGTGTAGATTGTAGGAAAAAATACAATTAAATCCATTTTAATCCCAATTTGTAACACCATTTTTGAAAAATGTCAAGGGGTGTGAATACTTTCTATAATTAGTCATTAGCCTCTGTAGATTATGCAGCTAGGGCTAACAATATCCATTTGCACTTAGCCTCTGATTCTCCAGGACCAGTCTCTGTGGATGATGCAGCTAGCGCAAACATTCATCACTAGCATTCAGCCCCTGACTCTCTCCTGACTGATGCTGCTAGTGCTAACATTCATCACTAGAATTTAGCCCCTGACTCTCTCCTGACTGATGCAGCTAGTGCTAACATTCATCACTAGCATTTAGCCCCTGACTCTCTCCTGACTGACACAGCTAGTGCTAACATTCATCACTAGCATTTAGCCCCTGACTCTCTCCTGACTGATGCAGCTAGTGCTAACATTCATCACTAGCATTTAGCTCCTGACTCTCTCCTGACTGAT
This sequence comes from Oncorhynchus mykiss, assembly GCF_013265735.2. Taxonomy (NCBI): domain Eukaryota; kingdom Metazoa; phylum Chordata; class Actinopteri; order Salmoniformes; family Salmonidae; genus Oncorhynchus; species Oncorhynchus mykiss. Next base: position 10,858,181 of record NC_048593.1, on the reverse strand, counting down.
GCAGCTAGTGCTAACATTCATCACTAGAATTTAGCCCCTGACTGATGCAGCTAGTGCTAACATTCATCACTAGCATTTAGCCCCTGACTGATGCATCTAGTGCTAACATTCATCACTAGCATTTAGCCCCTGACTCTCTCCTGACTGATGCAGCTAGTGCTAACATTCATCACTAGCATTTAGCCCCTGACTCTCTCCTGACTGATGCAGCTAGTGCTAACATTCATCACTAGCATTTAGCCCCTGACTCTCTCCTGACTGATGCAGCTAGTGCTAACATTCATCACTAGCATTTAGCCCCTGACTCTCTCCTGACTGATACTGCTAGTGCTAACATTCAGCACTAGCATTTAGCCCCTGACTCTCTCCTGACTGATGCAGCTAGTGCTAACATTCATCACTAGCATTTAGCCCCTGACTCTCTCCTGACTGATGCAGCTAGTGCTAACATTCATCACTAGCATTTAGCCCCTGACTCTCTCCTGACTGATGCAGCTAGTGCTAACATTCATCACTAGCATTTAGCCCCTGACTCTCTCTTAGCCAATAGCCTCTGGTCCACTGACAGCACAGTGACAATCTGGGCCAATAGACACTGTAATGAGAGGAACTATTTGTTTAATAATGCTCTCTATGGAAGGTTTACATGCTAATCCTGTGTTTATCTGTGTATGCCCTAGTCCTGGTTCTCTAGTATAATAGCATTGCAGGAAGAAAAAAAAGGCATGGAGAGGACGGAGCAGCTATAGCTGCAGATTATAACCCTAGGAAGCTCTTTGTAATGGTAGCCAGCTTTGTCCTCGTATCCGCTGGTCAGCCTTCATGTGGATCTCTCTCTCTCTCTCTCTCTCTCGCTCTCTCTCATCAAAGTGGCTTTATTGGCAAGAGAAACATGCAACAACAAAAAAAACTAACATTGCAAGTTAAACAAAACAAAGACAAAAACAATCCGACACTTAACAGTAAACACTACACACACAAGGAGAATAACACCGTATTTTAATTTTACCTTTATTTAACTAGGCAAGTCAGTTAAGAACCAATTATTATTTTCAATGACGGCCTAGGAACAGTGGGTTAACTGCCTTGTTTAGGGGCAGAACGACAGATTTTTACCTCGTCTGCTCGGGGATTCAATCTTGCAACCTTTCGGTTACTAGTCCAACACTAACCACTAGGCTACCTATACAATTAGTGGGGAAGAAAATGTAGTATAACATTTACAATTTTACATAAGCTATGTACAGTGGCAAGAAAAAGTATGTGAACCCTTTAGAATTACCTGGATTTCTGCATAAATTGGTCATAATATTTGATCTGATCTTCATCTATGTCACAACACCTGACAAACACAGTCTTCTTAAACGAATAACACAAACAATTATATGTTTTCATGTCTTTATTGAACACACCGTGTAAACATTCACAGTGTAGGGTGGGAAAAGTATGTGAACCGTTGCATTTAATAACTGGTTGACCCTCCTTGGCAGCAATAAACTCAACTAAACGTTTTCTGTAGTTGTGGATCACACCTGCACAATGATCAGAAGGAATTTTTAAACATTCATCTTTACAAAACTGTTTCAGTTCAGCAATATTCTTACGATGTCTTTTGTGAACCGCTCTCGAGGTCATGCCACAGCATTTTAAATCGGGTTGATGTCAGGACTCTGACTGGTCCACTCCAGAAGGCGTATTTTCTTCTGTTGAAGCAGTTCTTTATTGATTTACTTCTGTCTTATGGGTTGTTGTCCTGTTGCATCACCCAACTTCTGTTGAGCTTCAATTGGTGGACAGATAGCCTTATATTCTCCTGCAAAATAGCTTGATAAACTTGGGAATACATTCTTCCGTCGATGGTAGCAAGCTATCCAGGCCCTGAGGCAGCATTGCAGCCCCAAACCATGATTCTCCCTCCACCATACTTTACAGTTGGGATGAGGTTTTGATGTTGGTGTGCTGTGCCTTTTTTCTCCACACATAGTATTGTGTGTTCCTTCCAAACAACTCAACTTTAGTTTCATCTGTCGACAGAATATTTTGCCAGAAGCGCTGTGGAACATCTAGGTGCTCTTTTGCGAACTTCAGACGTGCAGCAATGTTTTTTTTTCTTTCTGTGGTGTCCTCCCATGAACACCATTCTTGTTTAGTGTTTTATGTATCATAGACTCATCAACAGAGATGTTACCATGTTCCAGAGACTTCTGTAAGTCTTTAGCTGACATTCTAGGATTCTTCTTAACCTCTTTTGCAATCATCTTTGGAGAACGGCCACTCTTAGGGAGAGTAGCAACAGTGCTGAACTTTCTCCAATGATAGACAATTTGTCTTACCGTGGACTGATGAACATCAAGGTTTTTAGAGATACTTTTGCAACCCTTTCCATCTTTATGCAAGTCAACAATTCTTAATCTTAGGTCTTCTGAGATCTCTTTCGTTTGAAGCATTGTTTACATCAGGTAATGCTTCTTGTGAATAGCAAACTCAAATTTTGTGAGTGTTTTTGTTGGGCAGGTCAGATCTAACCAACACCTCCAATCTCGTCTCATTGATTGGACTCCAGGTTAACTGACTCCTGACTCCAAAAAGTAATTAGCCTAGGGCAGGGGTGTCCAACCCTGTTCCTGGAGAGCTATCTTCCTGTATGTTTTAACTCCAACCCCAGTTGTAACTAACCTGGTGCAGCTTATCAACCAGCTAATTATTAGAAAGTGTGCTAGATGAGGGTTGGAGTGAAAACCTACAGGATGGTAGCTCTCCAGGAACAGGTTTGGACACCTCTGGCCTAGGGGTCCACATACTTTTTCCAACCTACATTGTGAATGTTTAAATTATGTATTCAAAACAGACAAGAAAAATACAATAATTTGTGTGTTATTAGTTTAAGCACACTATGTTTGTCTACCGTTGTGACTAAAAAAGGCACAGCACACCAACATCAAAACCTCATCCCAACTGTAAAGTATGGTTGAGGGAGAATCATACCACAGGTTTTCATCTGAATTGAGGTCTGGGCTTTGACTAGGCAATTCCAAGACTTTTAAATGTTTTAGCAGTATGCGTAGGGTCATTGTCCTGCTGGAAGGTGAATCTCAGTCCCAGTCTCAAATCTCTGGAAAACTGAAACAGGTTTCCCTCAAGAATTTTCCTTTATTTCGCGCTATCCATCATTCCTTCAATGCTGACCAGTTTCCCAGTCCCTGCCGATGAAAAACACCCCCACAGCAGGATGCTGCCACCACCATGCTTCAAGGTGGGGATGGTGTTCTTGGGGTGATGAGAGGTGTTGGTTTTGCGCCATACATAGCGTTTTCCTTGATGGCCAAAAAGCTACATTTTTGTCTAATTTGACCAGAGTACCTTCTTCCATATGTTTGAGTATCAGTTTGAGTACCAGAGTACATTCTTCCACATGCCTTTGGTAAACACTAAACATGTTTTCTTATTTTTTTATTTAAGCAATGGCTGTTTATTCCGTAAAGCGCAGCTCTGTGGAGTGTACAGCTCAAAGTGGTCCTATGGACAGATACTCCAGTCTCCGCTGTGGAGCTTTGCAGCTCCTTCAGGGTTATCTTTGGTCTCTTTGTTGCATCTCTGATTAATGCACTCCTTGCCTGGTCTGTGAGTTTTTGTGGGCGGCCCTCTCTTGGCAGGTTTGTTGTGGTGCCATATTCTTTAAATTTTTGAATAATGAATTTAATGGTGCTCTGTGGTATGTTCAAAGTTTTAGATATTTGTTTATAACCCAATCCTGATCTGTACTTCTCCACAACTTTGTCCCTGACCTGTTTGGAGAGCTCCTTGGTCTTCATGGTGCCACTTGCTTGGTGGTGCCCCTTGCTTAGTGGTGTTGCAGACTCTGGGGCCTTTCAGAACAGGTGTATATATACTGAGATCATGTGACAGATCATGTGACACTTTGTGCAATCTAAGGTGGACTTTATTTAACTAATTATGCGACTTCTGAAGGTAATTGGTTGCACCAGATCTAATTTAGGGACTTCATAGCAAAGGGGATGAATACATATGCACGCACCACTTTTCCATTTAAAAAAATATATACATTTTTAAATTTCTCTTCACCAATTTGAACTATTTTGTGTATGTCCATTACATGAAATACAAATAAAAATCCATTTAAATTACAGGTTGTAATGCAACAAAATAGGAAAAACGCCAAGGGGGATGAATACTTTTGCAAGGCACTGTACTGTGAGTTTGTCAAAATTGTATTTGTGTTCGAATTCTTTGTGGTTTTGTCTAAATTGAGGGAAACGTGTCTCGTATATGGATGTACATTTGGCAGGAGGTTAGGAAATGCAGCTCGGTTTCCAAAATAATTTTGCTGGCAGTGGCCACATATCCCGTCTTCTCTTGAGAGCCAGGTCTGCCTATGGTGACCTCTCTCAAGAGCTAGGCTATGCTCACTGAGTGTGTACATAGTAGGGCTGTCCCAGACAATTGTTCTTTCGACCAATCGATTGGTTGAATTTAAAAAAAATAATTCAACCAACTATATGCATCGAGCTTATCTGATGCTTAAAGCTTAAGGTTTGATGAAATAAGACAAATGTCTCACAAAGGCGCCAGAGATCTAGATAACCAGAAAAAAATCAAACTTAACCTGACCCAACTATTCTCATCCCACTCTGCTTTCACAGATTCTGCCATTACTCTCCTGAAGTTGCCGGTAATAGGCTACACGAGGAGTCAACAACCTTTCTCATGTTGAATGAAAATTTATCTTACCATTTCTACCGATCTGGGTGCTAGTTATGGTTTTAAGATGCACATTTACGTGAAACAGTTTCATTTAATTTATAATAACGTCTTCATATCTCAAAATCATTGTCAAGTGGTTTATCAAAATGATATCCAAATCTAAATGAAAATGTTACAAACCTAAAAAGTTACTTATATTGCCAACTATGTAAAAATAGCCTACATAGAGCCAACAAATAAAAACATTGCAGCCTGCAGGTAGAAAATATCCTGATAAAAATAAATATCCTATAAATCACACTGGCTACACATGGCCTGTCTGCAACGAACTTGAAACATTGTATCAACTATTAAGTCAGGTACAGCCCCGAAGCTGGCGCTAGCGGACTTACATCATTGTATAAAATATTCTGGGCCCTCGGAGTTTACCCGCCAGTGAGTGCGGGACAGACACATCTGTAGGCTATTTGCACAAGTGAGAAGAAGCCGTGCTTGACTTGGGCAGGAGCTCGCCTGAGTTGAGTACCGACACCTCAAATGTTCTACTGCTTGAGCTCCTGCCTCTTATAGAATATTAGTTTAAAAGTATTGTGGAGCTCCTGCAACTAAATATGAACAGTACCAGCACCCCAAAATCCACATCGACGGCACAGCAGTGGAGAAGGTGGAAAGTTTTAAGTTCCTCTGCATACACATCACGGTAAAAACTGAAATGTTCCACCCACACAGACAGTGATGAAGGCAATAGCGCCTCTTCAACCTCAGGAGGCTGAAGAAATGTGGCTTGTCACCTAAAACCGCCTGGTACGGGAACTAGACCACCCAGAACCGCAAGGCTCTACAGAGGGTGGTGTGGTCTGCACAACGCATCACCGCGGGCAGGACACCTCCAGGACACCTACAGCACCTGATGTCACACGTAGGCAAAAAAGATCATCATGGACAACAACCACTCAAGCCACTGCCTGTTCACGCCGCTACCATCCAGAAGGCGAGGTCAGTACAGGTGCATCAAAGCGTGGACCGAGAGACAGAAAAACAGCTTCTATCTCAAGGCCATCAGACTGTTAAACAGCCATCACTGAAAACAGAGAGGCTGGTGCCTACATAGACTCAAAATCATTGGCCACTTTAATAAATGGATCACTAGTCACTTTAACAATGCCACTTTAAATGTTTTTACATATCTTGCATTACTCATCTCCAACGTATATACTGTATTTTATAACATCTACCGCATCTTGCCTATGCCACTTTGTCATTACTCATCCATATATTTATATGTACATATTCTTATTCCATCCCTTTACTTAGATTTGTGTGTATTGGGTAGATGTTGTGGAATTGTTAGAACACTTGTTAGGTGTTACTGCACTGTCGGAACTAGGAGCACAATCTGCTAACCGTGTGTATGTGACCAATACAATTAGATTTGATTTGATTTTGAAATTAGTACCGGAACATATTTCAGCATAAGCAGTGATAAGAAGTAATCAAGTAGGCCTATTTTTCAGAGCATGATGTTTTTCACTTTCACACTGAGTGGTTATCAAAAGGGAGAGAGCTGTAAAGATTTCTCAGGTAGCCTATAGGCCTACTTCTATGTGTGTGCATCCTTACCTCAAATAAAAGACAATGACTAAATTGACAAAACTGGTAAATGGAATGACATAAACTTAAAACTTGTTTCTCACAAGTGTAGCATAGGTTGTGCACTCAGCAAACAGCGTGTCCAGTCCGACAATGTGAACGGGAAGACTGGAAAAATAATATATTGAATGCATTAAAATAATTACAGTGACCAAAGTAACAAGAATTGTAGATCAGAAATTATAGGAATTAAAAGGTGAACTACTGGTGATATAAAGTGCCTTCGGAAAGTATTCAGACCCCTTGACTTTTTCCACATTTTGTTACGTTACTGCTTTTTCTAAAATTGATTAAATAAAACCATTTCCTCAGCAATCTACACACAATACCCCATAATGACAAAAAAAAACTGGTTTTTAGATTGTTTTTGCAAATGTATTAATATTAAAAAACTGAAATTCATTATTTACATAAGTATTTAGACCCTTATATGTGCCTCCTGTTTCCATCGATCATCCTTGAGATGTTTCTACAACTTGATTGGAGTCCACCTGTGGTAAATTCAATTGATTGGACCTGATTTGGAAAGGCAATTACCTGTCTATATAAGGTCCCACAGTTGACAGTGCATGTCAGAGAAAGAACCAAGCCATGAGGTTGAAGGAATTGTCCGAGAGCTCCGAGACAGGATTGTGTCTAGGCACAGATCTGGGGAAGGGTACCAAAACATTTCTGCAGCATTGAAGGTCTCCAAGAACACAATGGCCTCCATCATTCTTAAATAGAAGTAGTTTGCAACCACCAAGACTCTTCCTAGAGCTGGAGCCCGGCCAAACTGAGCAATCGGGGAGATTTTAGGAATTCTTGCATTTTTTTATTTTTTATAAAACGGAAATATCTAATTTCCATTTATAAAAAATAAAAAAAATAAAAAAAGTTCCTAAAACCTGTTTTTGCTTTGTCATTATGGGGTATTGTGTGTAGATCGATGAGGAGAAAAAATATTTTGTTAATTTTAGGATAAGGCTGTAACCTAACAAAATGCGGAAAAAGTCAAGGGGTCTGAATACTTTCCGAAGGCACTCTATGTAATGGGGAATTGATATACACCAACAAGCAAAGCAAACAATTCACACAATGAAGTTATGAAACAATGAATGTGCACAAATTGGCGGGAGAGAGCGCATTCCGGAGAGAGAAGTGCATTGTGCATCTGGGTGCATGGTCATCCGACGTCTGCATTGGGCCATGCAGAATTTACAGTGATGTGGCCTCAGCAGAAGTCAGGGCTTTATATATGGACTTCTTGCGCTTCACGGAGCAGTGCAGAGCTGTTGTCAAGGAAGTGAGTTTGTGTTTATACAGGATGTACCGCCCCACCTACCGTCAACCAAACATAATTGCAAAATGGTTTTCCACTGATCAATTAGCCTTTTAAAATGATAAACTGAAATGATAAATTCCATAACAAATCAGCCGTTTCCAGCTACAAAAGTCATTTACAACATTAACAATGTCTACGCTGTATTTCTGATCAATTTGATGTTATTTTAATGGACAAAAAAGGTGATTTTCTGCCAAAAACAAGGACATTTCTAAGTGACACCTAACTTTTGAACGGTAGAGTATATATATATATATATATACAGTGCCTTGTGAAAGTATTCGCCCCCTTTGAACTTTGCGACCTTTTGCCACATTTCAGGCTTCAGACATAAAGATATAAAACTGTATTTTTTTGTGAAGAATCAACAACAAGTGGGACACAATCATGAAGTGGAACGACATTTATTGGATATTTCAAACTTTTTTAACAAATCAAAAACTGAAAAATTGGGCGTGCAACATTATTCAGCCCCTTTACTTTCAGTGCAGCAAACTCTCTCCAGAAGTTCAGTGAGGATCTCTGAATGATCCAATGTTGACCTAAATGACTAATGATGATAAATACAATCCACCTGTGTGTAATCAAGTCTCCGTATAAATGCACCTGCACTGTGATAGTCTCAGAGGTCCGTTAAAAGCGCAGAGAGCATCACGAAGAACAAGGAACACACCAGGCAGGTCCGAGATATTGTTGTGAAGAAGTTTAAAGCCGGATTTGGATACAAATATATTTCCCAAGCTTTAAACATCCCAAGGAGCACTGTGCAAGCGATAATATTGAAATGGAAGGAGTATCAGACCACTGCAAATCTACCAAGACCTGGCCGTCCCTCTAAACTTTCAGCTCATACAAGGAGAAGACTGATCAGAGATGCAGCCAAGAGGCCCATGATCACTCGGGATGAACTGCAGAGATCTACAGCTGAGGTGGGAGACTCTGTCCATAGGACAACAATCAGTCGTATATTGCACAAATCTGGCCTTTATGGAAGAGTGGCAAGAAGCCATTTCTTAAAGATATCCATAAAAAGTGTTGTTTAAAGTTTGCCACAAGCCACCTGGGAGACACACCAAACATGTGGAAGAAGGTGCTCTGGTCAGATGAAACCAAAATTGAACTTTTTGGCAACAATGCAAGACGTTATGTTTGGCGTAAAAGCAACACAGCTCATCACCCTGAACACACAATCCCCACTGTCAAACATGGTGGTGGCAGCATCATGGTTTGGGCCTGCTTTTCTTCAGCAGGGACAGGGACAATGGTTAAAATTGATGGGAAGATGGATGGAGCCAAATACAGGACCATTCTGGAAGAAAACCTGATGGAGTCTGCAAAAGACCTGAGACTGGGACGGAGATTTGTCTTCCAACAAGACAATGATCCAAAACATAAAGCAAAATCTACAATGGAATGGTTCGAAAATAAACATATCCAGGTGTTAGAATGGCCAAGTCAAAGTCCAGACCTGAATCCAATCGAGAATCTGTGGAAAGAACTGAAAACTGCTGTTCACAAATGCTCTCCATCCAAACTCACTGAGCTCGAGCTGTTTTGCAAGGAGGAATGGTAAAAAATGTCAGTCTCTCGATGTGCAAAACTGATAGAGACATACCCCAAGCGACTTACAGCTGTAATCGCAGCAAAAGGTGGCGCTACAAAGTATTAACTTAAGGGGGCTGAATAATTTTGCACGCCCAATTTTTCAGTTTTTGATTTGTTAAAAAAGTTTGAAATATCCAATAAATGTCGTTCCACTTCATGATTGTGTCCCACTTGTTGTTGATTTTTCACAAAAAAATTCGGTTTTATATCTTTATGTTTGAAGCCTGAAATGTGGCAAAAGGTCACAAAGTTCAAGGGGGCCGAATACTTTCGCAAGGCACTTTATACAGTATATATATTCGTTACTGTTCGACTAAAACAATCTCGGTCGACCAACAGCCTAACGACAAAACAATCGACCAGTCGATTAATTTGGGTCAGTCCTAGTACAGTGGTAAGGTATTCTGCCACTGTGTACTCTCTGTTTAGGGCAAGGTAGCATTCCAATTTGCTTTGGTTTTGGGTTTATTCTTTCCAATGTGTCAAGTATTTCTCTTTTTGTTTTCTCGTAATTTGGCTGGCTCTAATTGTGTTGCTGTCCTGGGGCTCTGTGGGGTCTGTTAGTATTTGTGAACAGAGCCCCACAACTAGCTGGCGGGGTATGCTTCTCTAGTTGTTTTCTCCCTCCCTCCACGGACCCTGGCTAGTCAGACACATCTGGAACATCAATTTTCCTGACCCGATCCAGAATGACAGGCACCTCCGACTCTTCAGATGGAGCTTCACACTTCAGACTGGAACAAGCCCTAACACTCACTTCCATCCTGTTAGTGCTTTGACCTGTCAATCAACACGGAAGCCGGCCCTGTACCGGCCCCTGCTAGGGCCAAACATAGCGTGCGTCCTCTAACTCAAAGAGGAATAAGAGGAGGAATCCTCATGTGGCACCAGATGGGCCTCAGATAAAGTACTGCTCTGCTCTACTCTCTGTCAGACAGACAGACAGCTGGGTAGAGAAGAGAGTTTGGACACCAGTCAAACACGAACAATCACATTTTGTCTTTATATTCATTGCTGCGCTGCTTCCAGGTCTGCTAGATTGGAGTCGAGAGACAGAGAGACAGGGAGGGAGGTACAAAAACAGATTGCATTTTTCATCTTCCCCAACAATGAAAGAATTTCGATCAAATATTTATTTTTTGGGATGGTGTTTTTGTACGTTCCTCTGGGTGTGGAAGCAGAGAGAGAGACAATATTGACTGGCAGACCATGCTGTGCTGTTTTTCATGGAAGAGCCAAGAGGTTTTGGAGGATTATGTCTGGCTGGAGCAACGTGCGTTAGACAGGAAACATCTTTCAAAACACTCCACTACAGCTACACGTCCTGCTCTTCAAAACAAACAGCACAACACACACAGGAAACAGCCATTGACGAAACACAAGATGACTTCCTCTCTCTCTTTCTCTCCACAGACATCACTCTATACGGGGGGAAATTAGAATGAAGGTGAACATATGAATACCAATATGAAATGTTTATTTTTTTACCAGGTAAGTTGGCTGAGAACACATTCTCATTTATAGTAATGACCTAGGGAATAGTTACAGTGGAGAGGAGATGAATGAGCCAATTGTAAGCTTGGGATGATTACGTGACCGTGATGGTATGAGGGCCAGATTGGGAATTTAGCCAGGACACCAGTGTTAATACCCCTACTCTTACGATAAGTGCCATGGGCTCTTTAGTGACCACAGAGAGTCAGGACACCCGTTTAACGTCCCATCCAAAAGACAGCACCCTACACAGGGCAATGTCCCCAATCACTGCTCTGGGGTATTGGGATATTTATTTTAGACCTGAGGAACGAGTGCCTCTTACTGGCCCTCCAACACCACTTCCAGCAACATCTGGTCTCCCATCTAGGGGCCAACCAGAACCAACCCTGCTTAGCTTCAGGAGCAAGCCAGCAGTGGGATGCAGGGTGGTATGCTGCTGGCAATGTCATCTGATTGTATAGCAGTTTATTTGTATTATGTGATAGGCACCTCCACCACAACGTAATAGTGCTACGAAAGAAGCTGTTAACATGCATGTCAAATAAAATGCATTCTGAGAAGTGATGCTTATAGCTCCTGCATCAGAGTAGATTCCCTGTAATGTAGTTGGAGTCGGAAGTTTACATACACTTAGGTGGGAGTCATTAAAGCTCATCTTTCAACCACTCCACAAATTTCTTCTTAACAAACTATAGTTTTGGCAGTCGGTTAGGACATCTACTTTGTGCATGACACAAGTCATTTTTCCAACAAATTATAGAGACAGATTGTTTCACTTATAATTCACTGTATCACAATTCCAGTGGGTAAGACGTTTAGATACACTAAGTTGACGGTGCCTTTAAATAGCTTGGAATATTCCAGAAAATTATGTCATGGCTTTAGAAGCTTCTGATAGGCTAATTGACTTCATTTGAGTCAATTGGAGGTGTACCTGTGGATGTATTTCAAGGCCTACCTTCAAACTATGTGCCTCTTTGCTTGACATCATGGGGAAATCAAAAGAAATCAGCCCAAAATTGTAGACCTCCAGAAGTCTGGTTCATCCTTGGAAGTAATTTGCAAACACCTGAAGGTACCACGTTCCTCTGTACAAACAATAGTACGCAAGTATAAACACCATGGGACCACGCAACCGTCATACCACTCAGGAAGGAGACGAATGTACTTTGGTGCGAAAAGTGCAAATCAATCCCAGAACAACAGCAATGGACCTTGTGAAGATGCTGGAGGATCCACAGTAAAACGAGTCCTATATCAACATAACCTGAAAGGCCGCTCAGCAAGGAAGAAGCCACTGCTCCAAAACCGCCATTAAAAAGCCAGACTGCAACTGGCTGCAGATGGAGGCAAAGATTGTACTTTTTTGAGAAATGTCCTCTGGTCTGATGAAACAAAAATAGAACTGTTGGTCATAATGACCATCGTTATGTTTGGAAGAAAAAGGGGGCTGCTTGCAAGCCAAAGAACACCATCCCAACCGTGAAGCACGGGGTGGCAGCATCATGTTGTGAGGGTGCTTGGCTGCAGGAGGGACTGGTGCACTTCACAAAATAGATGGCATCATGAGGTAGGAAAATTACGTGGATATATTGAAGCAACATCTCAAGACATCAGTCAGGAAGTTAAAGCTTTTTTTCAAATGGGTCTTCCACATGAACAATGACCCCAAGCATACTTCCAAAGTTGTGGCAAAATGGCTTAAGGACAACAAAGTATTGGAGTGGCCATCACAAAGCCCTAACCACAACCCTATAGAAAATGTGTGGGCAGAACTGAAAAAGTGTGTGCGAGCAAGGAGGCCTAGAAACCTGACTCAGTTACACCAGTTCTATCAGGAAGAATGGGCCAAAATTCACCCAACTTCTTGTGGGAAGCTTGTGGAAGGCTACCCGAAACATTTGACCCAAGTAAAAAAAATTAAAGGCAATGCTACCAAATACTCAGTGAGTGTATATAAACTTCTGACCCACTGGGAATGTGATGAAAGAAATACAAGCTGAAATAAAACATTCTCTCTACTATTATTCGGACATTTCACATTCTTAAAATAAAGTGGTGATCCTAACTGACCTAAATCAGGGAATTTTTACTAGGATTAAATGTCAGGAATTGTGAAAAACTGAGTTTAAATGTATTTGGCTAAGGTGTATGTAAACTTCCGACTTCAACTGTATGTGTGCCTTTTCATACCTCAGCTCATCCACAGATAACAACTAGCTTTACAATCTCCCCTCCCCAGCCCATCCTATCCTCTCCTCCATCCCCCAACATAATTTACTCTCAGCTAACATCCTCCTTTGTCCTTGAGAATTTTCTCTCTCTCTCTCTCTCTCTCTCTCTCTCTCTCTCTCTCTCTCTCTCTCTCTCTCTCTCTCTCTCTCTCTCTCTCTCTCTCTCTCTCTCTCTCTCTCTCTCTCTCTCTCTCTCTCTCTCTCTCTCTCTCTCTCTCTCTCTCTCTCTCTCTCTCTCTCTCTCTCTCTCTCTCTCTCTCTCTCTCTCTCTCTCTCTCTCTCTCTCTCTCTCTCTCTCTCTCTCTCTCTCTCGTTCCATGGACAGGGTGGGGAGTCTCGTCTCCTCCTCGTCCTCTGGGTTCTATTCTGTCCATGTAAATATTTCAGAGGCAGAGCAGGAATAGAGCAGAGGAGCCTTATTTCTCCCAGCCAGAATATTCCCTCCGACTCGCAGAGAGGTTGGTGCATAAATACAGAAAGGCTGTGTATGGAGAGATACTATAAAAATAGGAAAGAGGAAACCAATTTTATATACAAGAACATGCACCCAGAGACAAAGATGTGTGTACGCTCACACACACACACACACACACACACACACACACACACACACAAAAGCCCACACACCCTTGTATCTCTATCTGTCGTTGAGCAGTGTGTGACGTTGAGATGCATGGTTGTACAGTGAGTAATCAGCGAGCGGGGGTTGGCCAAGGCCCGGCTCCATTCCACCGTCTTATCGATCGGCCTGAATGTCCGTCTGTTTTCTTCTCAGAATACACTGATGATTCACTTAGCAGGCAGCCTTTCCACCGGCCTCGCCAGGCCCAGTCCAGCCCTAACTACCCAGCCCAGAGCCCACCGTCACACTATCCAGTCCGGAGCAGGCCTGGGTCGATGGAAACCTGGTTAGGAGAGAGGAGTAATACACTCTAAGAGGTTTTGAAACTACCCGGCCAGAGTCTGCGACCTGTTTCTCTGTTGTAGTAAACGATCAGACTGAGTTTCTGGTAGGAACCCTAATCGCTCTGGGCCACAGAGGCGTCAGGGCACTTAAGGAGTAACACCACGCTGACTGACTGAGTGCTCCACCAGGGACTGTAGATACATTTGACAGCTAACCAACTGTAAATAGGTGGGTAAAGTACTGCAGAGAGAATAATCACTCCACCCGATAACTCAGAAAACCACTACACCATCAAAACAACAACCATGCTTTACCAGCATGGTTGGTCGTATCAATTGGCTGTCGCTCGTCGAAAGCAGAAAAAAAAGGGACGAGAGCAGTAAGGCAGTCGGCCGGCCGGTCTGATGAACAGAGCAGACTTCATGGAGAACAGCGTTAACACCGAGGCCTGTGTTTGTTTGGAAACTCTTTGGCTTACAGCAGCAGCTGGACTGGACCCTCTGTTGACATGGCACTCTGCTTTCGGCCCAGCAACGTGTTTCACATTTGATAAATGCTTCTGCACACACACACACACACACACACACACACACACACACACACTGGGAGAGGATTTGGCCTCTCCTCTCATGTCAATATTTGCAGCACTGACTGTAGTGAACACAGAAATAATGCATGCATACACAATGAATACAGGTAGGTTTCTATAAGTCCCCTTGGCCCCAAAAAATGACGTTGGCAAGCTCAATAAAGCCTATTGGCAAAGAGGTTAAGAACAGTGAGTTGATTAGTGTAAAAGCCAAGTTGATTGGGTATGAGGTGCAGAGAATAGAGATAGGATAGGACAGCTGATTAGGTGAACTGATTGGATAAGAGCTTCTCAAGACTACAGAGGTAATTGGGTAATGGGTATGAGCTGTAGTGAGCTCCTCTATAGCGTATGCTGTGGTTGAAACCTCCAGCCAGCTAGCTAGTCGGCCATAGGTCAAATTGGGCATGCACCACAGCACAAACACTAACATACAAATCAACGGTCACACACACACGATTACAAAACACACACCAACAAAAAAAGCGATTATTCACACACCCAGCCACACAGTAAATGTGCATTAGTCCCATTCGCCTAGACGTTGAGGCTGTCTTTGTAGCAGAGAAAACACAACTATCAGACTGGCCGTCTGTCTGTCTGTCACGCCGCCATACAATCTGTCACAGGCTCCATCTCTCTCTCTCTGTTGGCCAGAACAGAACAGATGTGCTGTTTCCTCCTTCCCTCTGTTCAGATGGAATAATGAGTCCCGCAGGTCTCCTCACAACAGATCTCGGCACGGTGCTGTTTTGGCGTGTACATTTTTTTGTTGACTCATCTCAAAGCGGTCATTTTTTTAATCGTTTTTATATGGATGCAAGGATGCTGATATTTGTGTGTCTGTGTGTGTCCACCTGCCAGCTGTCAATTGCAGTGAGAGAGAGAGAGAGAGAGAGATAACCGCCCTTCCTGCCTTCCTCCGACAACAGAACGGAGGGATCCTGTCAAGAATCACTGGAATGGAATGGAGGTTGTGTGTGAGCGGATCCGTTGACGGAACCACTGACGTCTAGATACGGACCTTAGAACCAGAACGCTTCTGATAATCAGACAGACAGAAACAGAACCAACTCACTGTTTCAGACTGAGATACCTCAGGCAACTCTAGGGACTGAGAGAAGCTACGCAAATACACTCAAGACGAGACACTTTTCGCCTCAGTTGGAGCCATTGAGTTAATGCAGCATCAGCCATCCCAGGCAACTAAATGATGCTCCTTACAGTGGAATCTCTTCCCATAGAAGCCTCAGCCAGATCTAATAATTACCCAATGGCCATCTGACACAATGGGTGGCCTTGATTGGTTTTGAGAGAGAGAGAGAGAAAGAGAGAGAGAGAGAGGGCGGGAGAGAGAGAGAGAACAGACAGAGCAGGGGCGGTCTGGTGCTGCTGCATTAGTGCCATCTAGCCTGGTACTGACAGAGGAAGAAGAGAGGACCACGCACTCTCTCATTCTCTCAGAGGCTAATGCACACAAGACAAAATATGGGGATTACA
The DNA here is from genome assembly GCF_013265735.2 of Oncorhynchus mykiss. Classification (NCBI taxonomy): domain Eukaryota; kingdom Metazoa; phylum Chordata; class Actinopteri; order Salmoniformes; family Salmonidae; genus Oncorhynchus; species Oncorhynchus mykiss. Next base: position 10,842,153 of record NC_048593.1, on the reverse strand, counting down.
CCAGGGAGAGGGAGGGGGGGGAAAAAAACAGGTGCCCCAAGCAGCCCTGAACCAGACAACAAGGGATGAAAGACTTAGCCATACCGTGCGTCTTCCCTTTCATGAGGAATAACAACAGCAAACACATCCTTTCTCTTTGAGCCTGCTGCCTGCCTCACTGAGAGGAGACGTGAAAGCACGGAACAGCTGAACACAGAGACATGAATTAGTTCTAGCAAGAGGGAAAAGAGGGGGGCTTTTTTGAGGGCTGTGACACAAAGAGACCAGGAAGTTGTGTTGGCTGTAAATGACATCATCTCTCTGGCTCTTTATCGCTCTCTGCCAGGACCCTTTAGGAGCCCGTTGGGATACCTGGCTCACTGACTCACAGCAAAGCAGCAGTGCATTATGGGTAGTGCTGTCTGGGAGCTGAAGTCCTGTGGTTAAACAACATCTGCTGTGGATCCAACACAGCCGGGGCTTGGGTGCAGAGGTCACCAGAGGAAACCAAGCCAACACGCACACACACACACAGATATAACACACACACAGATATGCACACACGCACCACACACACAGATTATTATGACAGATCACGTTACATGCTGGGTGGGAGGTTTTCTGCGTATTCTGTGTAACACCTGCTATAGGACACAGAGAGGAAAGAGGACACAGCCTATTCAGCTGCAACTGTACAGCTGGTTGCCTCACAGACTGACAGCATGATGTCATGGTCCTCGTGGTTTTAAGTAGCAGAGCAGCTGTCCACTTCAACAGACCAGAGGATGAGCTGACCGGACCAAAGCGGAGCCGACCACCAGCTTATATTATTATGTCCCTCTCCAGCGATGACCACTTTAGGAAATGACAGACAGATGATGAATAGAATATACCAAACTGTTTCCATGTGCTGAGAACACGGAGTGTTGCGGAACTAGCCAAAGCTATAATCATTTTGTGTGTGTGTGTGGACGTGTTTAACTATACTTGTGGGGACCAGTAAACAAACAGAAATATGACCAACATTTGGTTTGTTCCCACAAGGTCAAATGCTATTTCTAAGGGGGTTTTAGGTTTAAGGTTACAATTAGTGTTGGAATTAGGTGTAGGGTTAGGAGCTAGGTTTAGGGTTAGGTTTAGGGTTAAGGTTTCGGGGTTCAAGTTAGGGTTGGTTTATGGTTAGGGATTTTGAATTTTGTGTCCCCACAAGGTTAGCTGTACACGACTCGGTGTCTGTGTGTGGCAGGGAGTCACAGTAAGCCCAGCAGGAGTAAAGAGGCCTTACAGATGAACTCCCTGACCTTCCGTGTTGCCACGGTAACTGGGATGCATGAACGAGGTCAAAGGTCAGGCTGATAAAGGACCCTTAATGAACCCATCAGTTCAGGGGTCAGAGGTCAATGAGGATGACAGTCAGAAGGAAAGCATATCCATTACGCCTTGGGAGACCCGTTTGGTTAGCCATTGCCGCTCGCCCCACTTTCCAGTCTTGACTTGTGAGACGAGCGACGCACCGTGTCTGGGAAAAACATGCGTATGGAAAGAGCAGGAGACATGAGTGTGAATACCAGGCTCGATGAACTACATGATTAACAGGAGACCGTCATGCATAGACATAGACCAGCGTCAGCTCATAGCTCACCCCTTGGCCTCAAGGTGATCCCAAAGTATTTGATCCCAAATACACAGCACGGTGCAAACAGAGGATGTGGAGAAAGAGAGAGCGAGATGGGGTAGAAGAACGTACCCTACGACACCAACTCAGAGAGAGAGACCGATTGGTTGGTGTTGACCTCTTCACAACCAACATTAATTTCTACCTCCCTCACCATATCCTCTCTGTTAATAGTGTAATGAGTGGTGTGCCTATTTATCAGCAGCAAATAATTTGACCACGGTTGATGCCATTCTCTTTAAAGTTTTTATTATTTTAAATAAGCTGTTATGGGACGGTTTTATTTACTATAACACTATTACTAATCACATTTATTGTAAGGGAAACGAAAACATACTACATGTGGCAGTAGGCCTTAAGAATAATGCAAAACATATCCTTGACTCTATCCAGCGACGAAAACGAGTCCAGCCCACTGAATGAGTTGACAAACGGATGGAATGGGCGACAATTGGGCAAGTTACTTCACAATGTAATTTCAAATTAGGCCTAACTGAATGATGAGAATGAAGAGGTGGAATCCCTTAAGAACAATCGCGTAATGATAAGTTTGTGTTGTGCCTATTTGTCAGTGTTGGCCCTCATGTTAATAATTTGACTGCCGCGCCTTGATATCATTCTCTTTTACGTTTTACTTTGTTAAAATAAGCGGGTTACGGGACTGTTCGATTTACTGTAACTCTGTTGCTAATCAAATCAAACTCTGTTGCCAGGGAAACGAAAACATGCTACTGTTGCTGGAGAACAAACAAAGCCAGTCCGACTGCACAGCCGGCCCATCGAAAAGCTACACCCAAACTACTCCGAATCATTTCACGCATAATAAGAGTTAGCCTATACACCAGACTAAATCGACGGTAATCTGATGAGTCACAATATTAGGCCTAATCATTTGTCAAACTGTACATTAAGAGAAAGGTAGCATCACTTCATCAAATCCTCCTCTAGTCACACGCAGGTAAAACATTTGGATTTCTATATAGCATCAGAAAGAGCATATTCTGCCGTTTCTATGATACTTACATTTGTCAAATAACTCTCAAAATTCGCGAGGGGCAGATCTATGTACAAAAACTTTTTTAAATAATATTTGTGCTGTCCCTGCATTCAGCACATGGCCAGTCGCGCGGCAGCATTGCTCTGGCTACTAAGCAAAAAAACGAGTAACATAATAAACCGAACGTTTAAATATGCTATTTTGTGGTCAGTGGATGAATGGGCGATAGAAACCAGACAGACACTGACAATGGTGCGTGTGACTTCAATGAACTGAATGATGAGGAGGGTGAAGATGGTGATCGAATTTGACTGATCTGAATGATGAGGGTGAAGAGGATGATTGCAATTTAGAACAAAGGTGTACTGATGAAGAATTTTGGGCGTTGTGGGCGATCACATTATTTTATTATAAAAGGCTGGAAATGGTATATAATTTCATCTGGGAGAGTCAAATCAGACACTGAGTACAACTGTAGAACGGCCCTTGGAGTTGATGGAATCGTCCTTTAATTCATGGCCACTTGCTCAGCTGGGCCAGGGGCGCTTTAATTAGGTCCGACAGATCTCAACTTATTAAAAGGAGGAAATCGACCCCCCACCCGACCTCGCTGCTTTCTCTCCCTCAACTCCGTCTAATCCAGACATTCTGTGCGTCCATGAATCAATGTAAATCCCCCGAATCTGTTACCTTTCATCTGTTACCTTTCATCTGAACTACATGTGGCGATCGGGAGAGTGGACCAATTGTATATAGGTATTACCGCGGAGCGCGGCTTGGAGCGCACGCTTCAAACCTATTGGGTTATGTCAACGGACAATGGCCATGGCCCTACAGATCATCACAGGCCAATTGTGCCATTGATATCTGGTTAATATGCAATGAAATGACATGTACATATGAAGACAAACCTGAAAGGATGAAATATGAAACGTCATCATTGTTTGCTGAACTGATCAATTCTGATATCAAAGTGATTAGAGATGGAATAACGGATCACTGATCGATTTATTTGCATGATCCTTCTCATGATTATGATGAATGGTTATGATCCTAAGTGACTCCATTCTCCATTCATATTGAATTCCTATGGAACCTTATTGCTGAATGACCTCATTCTGTTAATAACGAGAATGGTTGTTATGATTTGATTGGATTGGATACATGTTATTCTGTTTCTTTTGTGATGCAGCACAGACAAACTACCCAGTAAACATACCACTTTTTTGGTTAAAGGAATTCCTGCCTCAGTCTCATCCATTCCTCTTGTCACCTGACCCGTGACCTCCAGTTTACCTTCACTATTGTCAGTTAGGTTACCTGTGCAGCTACCCACACAGATTCCAATCATCTTTCAACAACATACAACGTGTATAGTTCCCAATGGAAAGACGAACGAAACAAACGGACACACTGACAGCATTGCAAATGCTGCATAATTTAGATGAGCTGGAGTCGGATGGAGGACGGGATATTGAGCTTGAAATCGATGTTGCCGATGAAGAGTCTTCATCTGATTCTGGTGTTGACTTCGACCCGCCGCCTGTGATCCCTGAGCCTCGCCGCAGAAAAGCCATAACAGAGACAAATAAGACGATGATCCCCACTGCCACGGTGAGACAGGAGTCTGGGAGGGATGGCACGGTTTGGGTAGAAACGAGTGACGAGCTTAAGTGACATGCAGATGTTGCAGCACATCAGAGATTGATTGTACTGTTGCTCTTGCGCACAGACAAGGAAACGTGGGACATGTCTATTGGACGAACTCAAAGCATTTATTGAACTCTTGTATGTCCGCGGGGCGTACAGTGTAAAGAGCATGGATGTGGGGTCATTTTGGTCTGATAGGTATGGGGTTGACTTTTTCCCCGAGTGCATGCCACGCAACCGCTTCAGAGAGAGCACGCCACACAACCGCTTCAGAGAGAGCATGCCACACAACCGCTTCAGAGAGAGCATGCCACACAACCGCTTCAGAGAGAGCATGCCACGCAACCGCTTCAGAGAGAGCACGCCACACAACCGCTTCAGAGAGAGCATGCCACACAACCGCTTCAGAGAGAGCATGCCACACAACCGCTTCAGAGAGAGCATGCCACACAACCGCTTCAGAGAGAGCATGCCACACAACCGCTTCAGAGAGAGCATGCCACACAACCGCTTCAGAGAGAGCATGCCACGCAACCGCTTCAGAGAGAGCACGCCACACAACCGCTTCAGAGAGAGCATGCCACACAACCGCTTCAGAGAGAGCATGCCACACAACCGCTTCAGAGAGAGCATGCCACGCAACCGCTTCAGAGAGAGCACGCCACACAACCGCTTCAGAGAGAGCATGCCAAACAACCACTTCAGAGAGAGCACGCCACACAACCGCTTCAGAGAGAGCACGCCACACAACCGCTTCAGAGAGAGCATGCCACACAACCACTTCAGAGAGAGCATGCCACGCAACCGCTTCAGAGAGAGCATGCCACGCAACCGCTTCAGAGAGAGCATGCCACGCAACTGCTTCAGAGAGAGCATACCACGCAACCGCTTCAGAGAGAGCATACCACGCAACCGCTTCAGAGAGAGCATACCACGCAACCGCTTCAGAGAGAGCATGCCACACAACCGCTTCAGAGAGAGCATGCCACGCAACCGCTTCAGAGAGAGCACGCCACACAACCGCTTCAGAGAGAGCATGCCAAACAACCACTTCAGAGAGAGCACGCCACACAACCGCTTCAGAGAGAGCACGCCACACAACCGCTTCAGAGAGAGCATGCCACACAACCACTTCAGAGAGAGCATGCCACGCAACCGCTTCAGAGAGAGCATGCCACGCAACCGCTTCAGAGAGAGCATGCCACGCAACTGCTTCAGAGAGAGCATACCACGCAACCGCTTCAGAGAGAGCATGCCACACAACCGCTTCAGAGAGAGCATGCCACACAACCGCTTCAGAGAGAGCATGCCACGCAACCGCTTCAGAGAGAGCATGCCACACAACCGCTTCAGAGAGAGCATGCCACACAACCGCTTCAGAGAGAGCATGCCACGCAACCGCTTCAGAGAGAGCATGCCACACAACCGCTTCAGAGAGAGCATGCCACGCAACTGCTTCAGAGAGAGCATACCACGCAACCGCTTCAGAGAGAGCATGCCACACAACCGCTTCAGAGAGAGCATGCCACACAACCACTTCAGAGAGAGCATGCCACACAACCGCTTCAGAGAGAGCATGCCACACAACCGCTTCAGAGAGAGCATGCCACACAATTATGCGACACCTGCGGCAAGTGCACACAAAATAAATCCCATGAAAACTGTGTGCAGTGCCACCAATTTGTTTGTGGGGCTATCTCACACAAAGCCCCGAAATTGTGTGCTGACTGTGGCCCCGAAGCATAAAGAGAAGACGAGATTGAGTCATGCATAAAGGCACGAGTATAAGAGCACAATACACTGTCCAATGCAATCAACAAATTAATGTTTTATATCTTGACATGAATACATTTCCACAAGTATTTTTGATGCATTTCATCCTTTACGATTGTTCCTGCACTGGTGCTTTTGTTTAGGAATACGGCAAATGACTTGCACCTGGCTGGTTATAGTATTGTCTTTTACTTTCTAATATGTTAAAATAAGCTGGAGTTTCTTAATTACTATAACTCTATTACTAATCAAATCTACAAAATAAAGTTGATCAAATGGACTACACTCAAATAAGCAAATAACTATTTTTTTTTATATATATTTTTTTTATTGATATTTATTCATGCAATTAATAATTTCCAATAGTTTATGCACCATCTATCAAGCGTTGGTGCTGATGTTTGTGCGGGTTGATTTGCATCGGATGCATATGCTAAAGGGGACGCTTGTCAACATTCTCCAGTGGATATTATATTATAAGGCTCAAAGGCCAGCCTGTTCTAGTGTTAAGGAAAGGTGAGATATTTGCTTGTGTCTGACAAACGCTGGTGGCTTTGATTGACGGGTGCTTTTACGGGGGGGGGGGGGGGGGGTGAGTGCGCTAATTCTCTCTGTGGGCTTATGCACAGAGTGTAGAAAACATTATGAACACATGCTCTTTCCATGACACCGACTGGCCAGGTGAAAGCTACGATCCCTTATTGATGTCTCTTGTTAAATCCACTACAAATCAGTGTAGATGAAGGGGTGGAGATGGGTTAGAGAAGGATTGTTAAGCCTTGAGACAATTGAGACATGGATTGTGTATGGTGTGCCATTCAGAGGGTGAATGGGCAAGACAAAAGATTGAAGTGCCTTTGAACAGGGTACGGTAGTAGGTGCCAGGTGCACCAGGTTGTGTCGAGAACTTCAATGCTGCTGGGTTTTTCACGCTCAACAGTTTCCTGTGTGTATCAAGAATGGTCCACCACCCAAAAGACATCCAGCCAACTTGACCCAAATGTGGGAAGCATTGGAGTCAACATGGGCCAGCATCCCTTCAAAATACTTTTGACAGCTTGTAGAGTCCATGCCCTGACAAATTGAGGTTGTTTCAGGCCAAAAACAGAAATGTGACACCCCCCACCGGTGTACATTCCCAACTTCCAAGACCATCACACGTCACAGCCCTAAAGCCATGTATTCTCACAACGAGCCATGTACTCACAACAAAATATAGGTATTGTTACACATATAGTTCCACTGTTAAACTATTTCATTTAATCAAGACTAGGATTTACTTAAACTACTAGCACACAGCTCAGACACACATGCATAGCCCCCAAGACATGCCACCAGAGGTCTCTTCACAGTCCCCAAGTCCAGAACAGACTACGGGAGGTGCACAGTACTACGTAGAGCCATGACTACATGGAACTCTTTTCGACATCAAGTAACTCATTCTAGCAATGAAATTGCTACAGATAAAAATACACCTTATGGAACAGAGAGGACTGTGACGAGACACACACAGGCACAGGCACACGCATACATACACACACACACACACACATGGTTACATATGCACTATGCACACGCGTACAAATTGATTTTGTGTTGTATATATGTAATAGTAGAGTAGTGGCCTGAGGGCACACACTTCATGTGTTATGAAATCCATTGTGATTGTTTTTGCAATGTTTTTAATTGTATATAACTGCCTTAAATTTGCTGGACCCCAGGAAGAGAACTCCCCAGGAAGAGTAGCCTTGGCATGGGGATCCATAATAAATACAATACAATACCTTCTAAAGTGAAGTGGGCATTTAGAGGAGCCCTTCTACACTATTTAAATGAATGCAAATTAATCTCTCTATAGCCCGACAGTAGAGCGGTTTCAATAATAATTAGGAGATTGGAGACTCTTAGTATACACAGTGATGTTAAGCATGACTATGGGTTTTAACTAGGCTACTCCCTGCTGAGAGAGAGAGCGGTGTGTGTGTGTGTGTGTGTGTGTGTGTGTGTGTAGAAAGAATTTAAAAAAGAGGATGAGCAGAGAGGGACACAGTCAAATAACCACATTACATAATTGTTATCATGCAGAATTCAGTATAAGAGCTGCTGGGGAAAATATAAATGAGTTACAAACAAGTAGGCTGCTTACTTAAACTGTTACATAACAACGACATCCTTATACCAGTGCTACCGGGAACATAGCTGAAGGAAGGTATTTGGGGGTGGGGTTACTGCAACAACAACAAAAAGTGCTAATACAGAACTAGTACAGGCCCATTGCACTACTTGAGTTTTGTTTACCCGCGCTACAGTCGGCTATATCGGTTTGCTAATACAGGACTAGTACAGGCCAAGTACGCTACTTTTTATATTTAAGGAGTGGTGCTGTTCAGTACTGTCACCTCCCTTACATAGCCACTGGAAGTAGGGGTGCTGTACAGTACTGTCACCTCCCTTACATACCACTGGAAGTAGGGGTGCTGTTCAGTACTGTCACCTCCCTTACATAGCCACTGGAAGTAGGGTGATGTACAGTACTGTCACCTCCCTTACATACCACTGGAAGTAGGGGTGCTGTTCAGTACTGTCACCTCCCTTACATAGCCACTGGAAGTAGGGTGATGTACAGTACTGTCACCTCCCTTACATAGCCACTGGAAGTAGGGGTGCTGTACAGTACTGTCACCTCCCTTACATAGCCACTGGAAGTAGGGTGCTGTACAGTACTGTCACCTCCCTTACATAGCCACTAGAAGTAGGGGTGCTGTACAGTACTGTCACCTCCCTTACATAGCCACTGGAAGTAGGGGTGCTGTACAGTACTGTCACCTCCCTTACATAGCCACTGGAAGTAGGGGGTGCTGTACAGTACTGTCACCTCCCTTACATAGCCACTGGAAGTAGGGGGTGCTGTACAGTACTGTCACCTCCCTTACATAGCCACTGGAAGTAGGGGGTGCTGTACAGTACTGTCACCTCCCTTACATAGCCACTGGAAGTAGGGGTGCAGAGAGTGCTACAGCACCCCTTGAGAAATCTGAGGGGGGGAAAATGAATACAAAAAACAAAACAAAAACATATATATATATATTTTTATTATGATTTTTCAGGGGGTGCTGTAGCAATGTAAGGGAGGTGATGGTACTGTAAGAAAATGAGATGAGAAAAGGAGGATGAAGAGAGAGAATGAGCTCCTTACAAAGTTACATGGCAATGGATAGGAAAGTGCTGAAGGAACTGATGCTTGCCTGCAATAAGCCAAAACGTCTTAGGCAGATAAAGTACGGCAACACTTACAAGGAAAAACACCAGAGCATAGCTGAACTGGTATTCAGAGCAAGCTTTTAAGGTCTGTCTCTCTCCCCCTCTCTCTCTCTCTCACTTCTATTATATTCTGTATTTTCTCAACATCAGAACTATTCCAGATCAAAACCCAATGGTAGAACGATACAATTGACTAATAGCGATACATAAATAACAACATTATTACAAGCAATTTCCTCACAACAGTAAACTGAACTATATGCTTTGATGTCTTGTTCTGCACTACAGTCGATTCGCCCCCTGGCACGGAATATTTCCATCTACAAGTCTGAACGCGTCCGCGTCCCTAAAGCCCTCGTTCTCAACCCTTTTCCAACCAGGCTGCTAGACGTTTTCCTGTTTACCCGAAAACATTCCAAGTCCAGTAACTATATTCTCCAAGCCATAACCTAGCGACAATAATTTGTTTAGGCTACACATCCCTGAGGGAAAGAGGGCGGAGGTCGCAAAATCAAACCGCGCGCAACAACTGTATCCATCATCAACACACACCAGCCAAGTTTTTTTTTGATGAAAACATGAAGGCAAAATAAGATAAGAACACTTACGATTTACTAAAGAGGTGAAACATTGCTCCACGGAAACCCGCACGGATTCCCAAAAAACACACCACTTCAATTCGGGTCGAATTCCTACGCGCGCTAATCGCAGCTTGTTTTCCGACTATTTTTGCATCCCTGGGAACGGGCCGCAGCCTGCCGTTTGAGTTACCATGCACACGGACTCCGAATATAGGCTGCTCTAGTCCCGAGGGAGCGGTCTGCTCTTCCTCTCTCCACATCCCCGTTAAAAATATTTTAGCGCTCCTTTTCATGGAAAACAAAGCTGATGCGTATTGACAGTTTATTTCGGAGAAATACAATAAATAGCATTTCATATATCAGTAGGCTACTTATTTTCTAATGTCCTGTAGCCTAGGGGGTAAGGGGTACACATCAATCATGACAAACGGATTAATAACTTGGTTATGTTGCTACCAATAATTTAGTAATGAAGCACAAAAAAACAGATTTCACTTTGATAGGATTGTTTTATGACTGAGGACACAGTATGAGTGATGGACATTGGACACCCAACTGAATTACTGAATCAAAGAAGCACAAAATCACAGCCAGGTGGAGGTGGGGTGCTTACCAAGGGTATGGAGAATCATACAGTCAATAGCACCCCCAACTACACAGAATACAGATGACATCATCAACCAAGTGTACTCCTTCAGAGTATGTTGCCCATGGATACAGATGTCAGTTTAGTGCTACCACTCCTAAGGGAAGGTAAACTGATCCTAGATCTGTGCCACCAATACAGTGGCAACCTGTCATTCAGGGCAGGTGGGGTTGTTTAATTACTTGAAAATCATACAATGTGATTTTCTAGATTCCGTCTCTTACAGTTGACGTGTACCTATGATAAAAAATTACAGACCTCTACATGCTTTGTATGTAGGAAAACCTGCAAAATCAGCAGTGAATCAAATACTTGTTCTCCCCACTGTATGTATACTGTCTGTAGCTAAGAAAATAATCCTAATTGTATGTTGTGTAGTAAGCTGTTAGGAGCCCACGTGCCTCACCCTAACAATTTTGCCTACTGTTCTGACTTGGTGGTTCACATGAAGCCTGTAGCCTGTTTTAGAGAAATGATTCATTGTTTACTATATGCCCCCTTTATTCATCCTATGGTTCTGACTTGGTGTACAGGGAGAATATTGTAAGAATGGCCTATGTTCTGAATTCCGTTGCTGTACATTGAAAAGTGCTGAACAAATAGTTATATTGGCTTAATCGAAATTATGGATTGCCTCTTATCTGCTTGTCGTCCCCTTATGCCATAGTTTGTACATCTCAATTGTCAGTAGAAACCACATTTGTTTAAGCAAGTCAGCCATATCAGCTATGTTTTTTGAAAAGGCAGTAAATGAGGCTGAATGAACTGTTTCGCTGCCAGACAAGACTCCGCTGAAAGCCAGGTGTAGCAGTGGTAAGGTGTTGGGACTGCTGTTGGGACTCTGCTGTTGGGACAGTTTTATGTAGCCCCTATGAGTTTGTGGGCACCGTTAGTCACCGTTATAGTGCAATTAATGTAATTGTTTGTGTTGTGTTGTGTAGTGGCTTTGCTGGCATGCATTAAAAAAACATATTTTTGGAGTTTGCCCCACCAAGATTGACATGCTAAAATAGTTTATAGCGCACTACTTGTGACCAGGGCTCATAAGGCTCTGGTCAAAAGAAGTGCACTATATAGGGAATAGGGTGCCATTTGTAGTGACTTCAAATGACAGAACACATACAGATGTTTGCACTTCCAGGAGGCAGAGAGCCTCATAGACTCTCTCCATTCTGTTGAAATAATGAGGCGCAAATTGAGCCAGTGTTTCATGTACGCGAGTCAGAGTTAATACAAGTACTGTACTCTCAAAATGTATACTAACTCCGTGGATGTGTAATGGTTTCTGCTTGATGTTACTGCAAAACCTGGTAGTGGAGAGGCACACTAATGATCCTGTAGACAGAGGGCCATAAAGTGTACGAAAAGCTTAGCAGGAAGAGTCTGTGTCAACAGTGGACACGTAAAAGGTAGCTTAGGTGTAACCAAGGCGCTGGAAACCTTACGAAACCGTGTCCTTACAACAATAGGCAAGCAGAGAGGAACTCTAATCTGCCTGGAAGAACCCGAAACTGTAGGTTTGGTGTGTTGACTCCTCTGCAGTAGATTGGTGTAGCTTCTAATCATAAACAAACTGTCCAGGGCGTTTTTTTACAGCAGGCAGGGCTGGTTAACGTCTAACTACAATGCCATGGTAAAGTCTAGGACCTAGACTCTGGAACAATACATTGGGAGGATTTATTCATTTCTCTAGGTTTTGTTCGTATTAAACACTAACACATCATGTTGTCAGACTGTTTACAATCAAAATGCAAAATGCCATTGGGGAACTACTCTTCAAGTATGTTTGTGTCCAGTGTAGCGAAAGGCTACACCAAATGGTGGACCAAATGTCATATCTCAGTGGGCCATGTCCAAAATAACCATACTAGCACACTACATACTTAATTACTGCAGTGGGCTAAATTAGGGTCAGCAGATTGGTTCATTGTAGTCTTAAACACATTCACTTTGAAACAGAAGTATACACCTCACACACATGGTTGTGGGCTTACAAAAAATAAATCTGTACCATGTCAGATATAGTGTTGAAATGTATTACATTTGGAGTTTGCATCCCAATATAACATTTTACGTAACATCACAGAAGGCTGAAATATTTATTTTAAATAACGTTTATTAATTAGGAAATTACGAAAAAATATTATTAACATTCCACCCATGAGGCCACTAGGTAATTTGACTGCAGGAAATACACTGAAAACTATGTACTCATTGTCGCATACTATTTAGCACTTTTTAGTAAAAAGTATGCAGTATGCCAAGGCAGCAACACAGAGCGGCTCCTGATTGGCTGAGTAGGTGGGGCGGGGCCGAGTGTGGTGTGGATTTGTCCAAATCTAACAGACATGCGTCGCATTAACCAGCCTGATAATAGTTCATTTCCTATTCGATTAATTTCTCTAAAATCTGAATAGAATATGAATGGAGTTATAGGCCTTCTTAGGCTGGTTATAGGCAGACAGTCACATTTGACTCACACGGTAGTAAACGATATGGCCCATCTATCCTATTTTAAAAGGACGGAAGACAGAAACCGCTCGTTTGGTTCCATTTCAACATATGCTTTAGTGAAACTAAAGTGCTGTATATATATTCATATATAAATTCAATCAAATAGCCTAGTACACACACCAAAACTTTTCACAAGTTCAAATCAAAAGGCTATTGCTCAGAACAATTTGGAAAGTCGGGTGTATTGCAAATTCAGGACCACTGGACAGCAACATAATAAACTAAAGCACTGATCATTGGGAACGAGATCAGAGTGACTGCTAAGGCTTGATCCATACATTTAAAAAACAATAATAGGTAGGATATCCACTTTGGGTATAAAAAAAGACGATGTTAGCCTACGATGCGTTACTCATTTTAAGGAGAACAAAAACTACTTAGCCTACATTTGAACACCACCCCAGACGGTTCACTATTCCGCATCTTCCCAACTAAGTATCCTAGTTTTGTTGTTTGGCTATTTGAAGAGAACTACTATAAAACATTATATTTTTGCATACTGAGAATACGCCATGCGCCATTACGTTGTATCCCTCTATTCATTGATTTCGGGAGCACATCCCCGTATCTTATTGATAAGCTGTTGTCAAAGCCAAAATTATTATGACGTCCAAGCATTTAAAGTACACTCCATTTTCAAAATGTTGCATACTATTAAATGTTGTTTATTTTTTACGCGTACTGAAATGGCCTACTATTCAGGGCGCAAGTATGGGTGTTCGGGACACGGACAGTGTCTTTGCTATTCATAGAGGAACACACAGTGGTTTTAAATAGACAGCCTGTTGTCTATTACCATGAATAACATTCATAGAATCCGAGGCACGATTGCACGCACACAAATATCTGTCTTCGGAATGTTAGCCTGAGCAGTGCTGTGTGTACACAGTGAGGAGTGTGTGTCGATGGATGTGTGGTGTGTGTACATGGTTGTGTGTGTATGTGTGTGTGTGGGTGTTTATGTGTGTACATGTGTGTGCATGCATGTGTGTGTGGTTGTGTGTGTGTGTGTCGGTCGGTTTACACTAGAGGGAGGCAGGAGGGAGCATGTTGGGGCAAACAGACATAATAAGGGTCAGGAGGTAAGAGGAGAAGACGTCAGGGAGCTAAGTGTCTGTTGGGAGTCCCCTAGGAGCCCCACCTCTAAGAGTTTATCCCCCTGGTTCCTGCTAACAGCTAACCTGTTTAACAGACAGAACACCACCCTGCAGCATTGACACAGAGAGACGGAGGGAGAGGGGGATGGAGGGAGGAGAGAGAGAGGGGGGGGGGGGGAAGAGCTGTAGACAACAAATTCATTTCAGACAAGCTTCCATGGGCCTCCACTACAGGCAAATAGAGGGACAGAGAGCGAGAAAGTGAGAGAGATAGAGAGAAGGGAGGAAAGAGAGAGGGAGATATAGATGGTTAGGAATAGTGTGTGTGTTTGTGGATGTGTTTAACTATACTTGTGCGGACCAGATGTCCACACAAGAATAGTAAACAAACAAAAATGTGACCTACTGGGGACATTTTGTTGGTCCCCACAAGGTCAAATGCTATTTCGGGGTGGTTTAGGGTTAAGGTTAGAATTAGTGTTAGAATTAGTTATAGGGTTAGGAGCTAGGATTAGTTTTGGGGTTAGGGTTAGGAGCTAGGGTTAGATTTTCAGGTTAAGGTTAGGGATAAGGTTATGGTAAGAGTTATGGGTTAGGGAAAATAGGATTTTGAATAGGACTGAATTGTGTGTCCGCACAAGGTTAGTCCACACTCAGAAGGAAGGCAAGGAACATTTCACATCGCTGAACATTACTGCAGAGGAAGACCGAGAGACGGGAAATTATAGGAAGATTCACCCTGCAATAAAGAGGAGATTTGTCAGAAATAAACTGAAAGCATCTCCTCAGGCCACAGGGTCTCTCTCTCTCCTCTCTATCTTTCTCTCTCTCCCCATCTCTGCCTCACTCTCAAATCAATTCAATTTAAGTGAAATAGATAATAAATGAAAGTGAAATAAACAACCTTTTTTTTACAGTAAACATTATACTCGCAAAAGTTCCAAAAGAATAAAGACATTTCTCTCTCTCCAATCCCTGGCTCCCTCTCTGCCTATATCTCTGGCTGCCTTTCTCCCTCCCTCCCTGCCTTCCTTCCTCTTTGGTGAGTTTGAGAATTATGCAACCCAACCCTTCTGCCTTGACAACTGCATTATCAGATCCCTCCTCCTCCCTCTGTCCCTCCTCCCCCTCCATCACCCTCTATCCCTCTCTCCATCCTCTCTCTGCCAAGCAGCCTACAGTCAAATAAAACACTTCAGACCCGTAACATCCATTCTAAAAAAGCAGCAAGTATGTGTGCATCTGTAGGGCTGATGGTACGTGCTTTCATCCACATTCACTCATTCCTATTTTTAAAATTTTATTTAACTAGGAAAATCAGTTAAGAACAAATTTGTATTTACAATGATGGCCTACCCCGGTCAAACCCTACTGACTCTTTGTGTTGTGACCTTTGGGCGTCAGAGAGAGAGACCACAAATTCCAATTTGCTAAAACTCTTTAACATCATCCTCAGCTCTGGCATCTTCCCCAATATTTGGAACCAAGAACTGATCCCCACAATCCACAAAAGTGGAGACAGATTTGACCCCAATAACTACTGTGGGATATGCGTCAACAGCATCCTTGGGAAAATCCCCTGCATTATCATTAACTGACTTGTCTAGTTAAATTTAAAAACATTTCTTTAATTATTTTTGAACTTCCGTGAGTGTAATTTTTACTGTTAATTTTTATTGCTTACTTCACTTTCTTTGGCAATGTTAACTTATGCCAATTTATGCCATAACCAATAAAGCCCTTAAATTGAAATGTCATTAAATTGAGAGGCTATTGACAACACAGCTGTGCTCCATCAAGAGCACATGATTTTCTCTCATATCAAGAAAGAGCGACAGCAAGAACATGCAAAATGTGTTATTTAATGATAGGCCCTGTCCTTCACACTGCAGTTCTGTACATCCTCCAACTTTGTTATTCAATGACCTTTAAAACTAACTTTGTGTTGAGATGAAAGAGAAAGATTTGCAATCTTTATCTGACTAAGGGAGAGCAAAGTCTCAGTAATGATTCATAATTAAACTGCAGCATTTAAAAATCAGATATTTCATCTCCCCAGGCGGTGATTGAACCTCACTTTCATCCGCTCCACATCCAAATCCTATAGCACTTAGCCAGCTAGTCCCGGTTAATACTACAACCAGCCTGTCTGTTGGTGTCCGTCTCTCTGTTTGGGTCTGTCTGTCTCTTCATCTTTGTGTGTGTGTGTATGCCTTTCCCCCCCCCACCCACACACACACACACACACACACACACACACACACACACACACACACACACACACACACACACACACACACACACACACACACACACACACACACACACACACACACACACACACACACACACACACACACACACAGAGTGCCTGCCTGCCTGACCATCCCTTCCCCTGGAGATCCTTGCTCCGATCCCCAGTACTGTGGAACTTTAACCCCCAGCAGAGTGCTCCCAGCCTGGTTAGAGGAGCCCTCTGACCTCCCTCCTCCCCTCCATCTGGCCAAAGCACTGTGGATCCGCTCTGCTTCATCAGCTCTCAGTAAATCAATGGACATGACAGAGATGGGCTTTGACAGCCTAATTACAGAAAGTGGGAAGGATGGAGGGGGGACGGAGGGAGGGAGGGAGGGAGGGAGGGACTACAGAGCATTAACTTGATGTTTTCTTTCTCTCTATTCCTCATCGTTATGCTTTTCTCCTGGCCACCCATTGTGTCAGGTGGCCATTGGGTAATTATTATATCTAGCTGAGGCTTCTATGGGAAGATATTCCACTGTAAGGAGCATAATTTAGTTGCCTGGGATGGCTGATGCTGCATTAACTCAATGGCTCCAACTGAGGCGAAAAGTGTCTCGTCTTGAGTGTATTTGCGTAGTTTCTCTCAGTCCCTAGAGTTGCCTGAGGTATCTCAGTCTGAAACAGTGAGTTGGATCTGGTCTGTCTGTCTGTCTGATTAACAGAAGCGTTCTGGTTCTAAGGTCCGTATCTAGACGTCAGTGGTCTCTGTTGTCCTCTCTCTCTCTCTCTCTCTCTCTCTCTCTCTCTTTCTCTCTCTCTCTCTCTCTCTAAAACTGCGATCTGGCCAAGATACAGCAAAGCAGTGCGACACAAACAACAACAGAGTTACACATGGAATAAACAAACATACAGTCAATAACACAATAGAAAAAAAGTCTATATAAACCGTGTGTGCATATGAGATAAGTAAGGGAGGTAAGGCAATAAATAGGCCATAGTGGCGAAATAATTACAATTTAGCAATTAAACACTGGAGTGATAGATGTGCAGAAGATTAATGTGCAAGTAGAGATACTGGGCTGCAAAGGAGCAAAATAAATAAAGTAAATAACAATATGGGGATGAGGTAGTTGGATGGGCTATGTACAGGTGCAGTGATCTGTGAGCTGCTCTGACAGCTGGTGCTTAAAGTTAGTGAGGGAGATATGAGTCTCCAGCTTCAGTGATTTTTGCAATTCGTTCCAGTCATTGGCAGCAGAGAACTGGAAGGAAAGACGCCCAAATAGGAATTGGCTTTGGGGGTGACCAGTGAAATATACCTACTGGAGTATGTCCTACGGGTGGGTGCTGCTATGGTGACCAGTGAGCTGGGATAAGCCGGGGCTTTACCTAGCAAAGACTTATAGATGACCTGGAGCCAGTGGGTTTGGCGAGGAATATGAAGCGAGGGCCAGCCAACGAGAGCATACAGGTCGCAGTGGTGGCTAGTATATGGGGCTTTGGTGACAAAACAGATGGCACTGTGATAGACTGCATCCAATTTTCTGAGTAGAGTGTTGGAGGCTATTTTGTAAACGACATCGCCGAAGTCAAGGATCGGTAGGATAGGCAGTTTTACGAGGGTATGTTTGGCAGCATGAGTGAAGGACGCTTTGTTGCGAAATAGGAAGCAAAGATTTAATTTTGGATTGGAGATGCTTAATGTGAGTCTGGAAGGAGAGTTTACAGTCTAACCAGACACCTAGTTATTTGTAGATGTCCACATATTCGAAGTCAGAACCGTCCAGAGTAGTGATGCTGGACGGGTGGGCAGTTTCTGGTAGCGATCGGTTGAAGAGCATGCATTTAGTTTTACTTGCATTTAAGAGTAGTTGGAGGCCACGGAAGGAGAGTTATATGGCATTGAAGCTCGTCTGGAGGTTAGTTAACCCAGTGTCCAAAGAAGGGCCAGAAGTATACAGAATGGTATCGCCTGCGTAGAGGTGGATCAGAGAATCACCAGCAGCAAGAGCGACATCGTTGATGTATACAGAGAAAAGAGTCGGCCCGAGAATTGAACCCTGTGGCAGCCCATAGAGACTGCCGGAGGTCCGGACAACAGGCCCTCCGATTATGGCGCACTGTCTCTCTCTCTCTGTCTCCAACACGCAACATATTCATTCACATCAAAGTGAATACCTCTTTCACTTCATATTAAAGATGTTTTACCATTAGTACCAACAGCCCTCCTCTCATCCCGTTCTCCTTGTTTCTCCCTCCCGATCTCTTCACATCTATAATTTCAAAATGATAGGCTATTAAGAATGCACATCAAAATCTACACAATGGCACAATGTCCTTTCATCTCTCTCATCTCCAATCCATTTTCTTTGCTTTCGTCTCTTCTTGACTCTCTCTCTCTCTCTCTAATATCCATGTTCGCGTCGTCTCGCCCTTGCATATTCTGCCACTGTATGTGTAAGGTTGTGAAAATGACTTACGGCTCTTTCTCTCACTCTCCCATTTTCACACTTGGCTGTCGGTTAGCGAGATCACACTGTCTCTCTGCATTGGTAAACAAACGCACACATGCAGTCGCACTCATATACATGTACCTACAGTCTTATGAAACGCACGCACACACACACATACACACACAAAGTATACACCTGGCAGCAGTTAAGATGTACAGCATCTCCTTCTCGTTACGATTAATGTGTGAGCTACTGACACACAGAGCTCTGTAGGCTACAGTCAGTGTCCAGTGTAAACCTGTAACATATAAACGCAAAATGTAAAGAGTTGGTCCCATGTTTCATGAGCTGAAATGAAAGATCATTTGAGCATTGTAGCCTTTGTCAAGATAATCCATCCGCCTGACAGGTGTGGCATATCAAGAAGCTGATACAACACAATGCCACAATGTAGATGTTTCAAGTTTTGAGGGAGCGTGCAATTGTCATGATGACTGCAGGAATGTCCACCCAGAGTTGTTGCCAGATAATTCAATGTTCATTTCTCTACCATCGTTTTAGAGAATTTGGCAGTATGCCTCACAACCGCAGACCACGGGTAACCACGCCAGCCCAGGACCTCCACATCCGGCTTTTTCATCTGCAGGATTGTCTGAGGGGAGGGTGGGTCGGTGCTGAGGAGTATTTCTGTCTGTAATAAAGCCCTTTGTGGGGATAAGCTAATTCTGATTGGCTGGGCCTGGCTCCCCAGTGGGTGGGCCTATGCCCTCCCAGGCCCACCCATGGCTGTGACCCTGCTCAGTAGGGAACTCCATTATTTGTTTACTTCAATTGACTTATTTCCTTATATGAACTATGACTCTTTGAAATTGTTGCATGTTGCATTTATAATTTTGTCCAGTATGTTTGGAGATAAACAACACTGCATCCAACTATGCTGTCGCTTAATCTGAATGGCAGCCAATCACGATGATGATCGTCGGGAGGGCATCACAGACACAGCAGGCAACAAACAAACAGCACAACCAGCCGAGCTCTCCTCTCCTCAACCCTCTGCTCTCCTTTCCTCTCCCCTCCTATCCTCTCACGTTCAATTCAGAATTTCAGATATCTCTAGGCTAGCATTTACCCAGACAGTCACTACACCAAAGAATTATTGTTCATTGCTGCCTTTAGAATGTGCCTTTAGGATCCATTGTTTGATGGTTATTCATTGCCTGTGTTGTCTCTTGTTTTATTACACCGAGGGATAATTAACGTTAGCGTTCTGCTGTGCGTCTCTGGTATTTATTTATCTTTGATGAATGAAAACAAAACAATCACAACTTTGTGAGTGTCCTTATAAAGAACACCGTATATTAACAGTGCATTGGTACAATATTTGAAAAGAACACACAGTACTGGATGCAACAACAATATCAACAACAACACTATCATACAAACAATTTATTAGGAATAGGACACAAATATAATCCAACTCTAACTAGAATAGAGAATTGAACAAAATGAAAGTACAACAAATAAATTGAATCAAAAATAAAACATGATTCCTCTGAATAAGAATCCTTCCTATATGTATGTACATCACCATCTCTGAATTATACCATCCAATAACTCTAATATGGTATTTCTGAGAGATGATTAAAAAGACCTTGCTCTCTCTATACAACGGCATAAAGAGTGGGTGTATTGCTCAATTAGTAACAGACAGACTGGGGACGGAGAGAGAGAGGGAACAGACAGATTGGCGGTTAGCTCAACCGGCAACGCTAGCATTTCCCGTCATCCCCTCCTCTCCTCTCCTGAATGAAAGAGACAGTGTCTCTGTAAATGAAATTAGCGGCCACTCTCCTCTCCAGCGGTATATGTACCGCTCTCTCTGTTCCCTTGCTGAGGGTCAAAGGGGCATCATGACAACGATAATGACTTCATACTGCCTATGGTTCCAGAACGGCAACCCAAATCAGCCACTGACCACCTAGCAGGCAGCGGGAGTGGTGGCCAGTCATCTGATTTCTGTTAGCGGGGCTGGAGAGGCTGATCTCTCTCACTGTCTCTCTCTCTTTCTCTCTCTCTCTCTCTCTCTCTCACCATTTCTGTGGTAGAGCAGCACTGACACTGGTTCTCATTCAAACCCCAAGAGCTCAGGTCCTTATCAGACAGTGGGAAGGTGTTAGTTCGTGCGACTAATATACAGTGCAGTAGATTAGTATGTTATTCCATAGCAAGAGTGCATGTTGAATACAATTGTGCACTACACTACACTGTTTTTACAGTGACACCTAATCCTATAACAGAGATAGGATATTTTAATTTCCTCAATTCCTCATTTAATTATGTTCCTATATGTTTTATTTGTCAAATAATTGAATATCTTGTCATGCCAATAAAGCTTATTGAAATGAATACATTTGAGGGAGAGGACAGAGCACCGCAAAATAACAGGACGAACGCTGGAATAAACCCCGGCATCTCAATAAAACCCCTTCTCCTTTACTGTCCCTAATTTGTTTCCATACGCACTCATACAAACACACCATTGAAAGCCTGAACGCACACAACGCAGTGTGAGTGACATGTGATAAGCAGCAGAACACAGGGCACTCACCAGGCATGGTCAGAATTCCCCGGAACAATCGAACAACGCTTGGCAGATGGACGGAGAGAGAGAGAGGAAGAGCCGGAGCAAATTAAAAGAGGGAGGACCGGAGGAGTGTAGAGCAGAGCTTTCTCAAAGCACAATTTCCCCTTTCCCACTGCAGAGTACTTGCTCCTTCTCTCTGTTTTGCTTGTGGCTCTCTTCCTCCTTCTCCCTTTCTCTCCCTCTCTTTCTTGCTGCTGCTACTTTGAGGTGAGGGGCGGAGAATCAGTGCTACAATGCTCTCACTCGCTCTTCCTTCTCTCTCTCTCTGGTTTTCCTTTTTTCTTCTTCTCCCTTCTCTCTCTCTCTCTATTGGTACAGAGGCTGTCCTATTTCCTGTGCCCTCTCTGAAGTGGGACACAGCCTCTCCTCTCTCAATCTCTGCATGTTTGAGACTTCGTGTAAGCGTGCCCGTACACAATGCTCAGAGCAGGGGATCTTGCAGCCTTTTCTCTCTCTCTCCTGCTCCCTTGCTCTCCCTCCCAGCGGGATTGACTGTAACCCCCCCCCCCCCCCCCCTTCTCCTTCTCTCTGCATGCAGTGGGAGGGGTGTGTATGAGTGTGTGTATGTGCTGCAGCCTGGATCTGCCCCACTGTGCCGCCTCCATTGTGTGTGTGTGTGTGTGTGTGTGTGTGTGTGTGTGTGTGTGTGTGTGTGTGTGTGTGTGTGTACTCTTTGTCCTGTAAGCCCCATCTGAGGAAAGACACCTCCCAGGAAGCCACTGCTGCCACTGCCTATAGGCAAGGACTTTGGCCAGTATTATGCCTTGCAAAAGTATTCATCCCCCTTCGTGTTTTTCCTATTTTGTTGCATTACAAAAAATCAAGTTTTATTTAGATTTCATAAAATGGACATACACAAAATATTCCAAGTTGGTGAAGTGAAATGAAAAATTTACTTTTTCCAAAAATTCTAAAAAATGTAAAACTGAAAAGTGCTGTATTCACCCCCTTTGCTATGAACCCCCTAAATAACATCTGGTGCAACCAATTACCTTCAGAAGTCACATCATTGGTTAAATAAAGTCCCCCTGTGTGCAATCTAAGTGTCACATGATCTCAGAATATATACAGCAGTCTGCAACACCACTAAGCAAGGGGCACCACCAAGCAAGCGGCACCATGAAGACCAAGGAGCTCTCCAAACAGGTCAGGGACAAAGTTGTGGAGAAGTACAGATCAGGGTTGGGTTATAAAAAATATCAGAAACTTTGAACATCCCACGGAGCAACATTAAATCCATTATAAAAAAATAGAAAGAATATTGCACCACAACAAACCTACCAAGAGAGGGCCGCCCACAAAAATTCACGGACCGGGCAAGGAGGGCATTAATCAGAGAGGCAACAAAGAGACCAAAGATAACCCTGAAGGAGCTGCAAATCTCCACAGCGGAGATTGGAGTACCTGCCCATAGGGCCACTTCAACCTGTACACTCCACAGAGTTGGGCTTCACGGAAGAGTGGCCAGAAAAAAGTCATTGCTTAAAGAAAAAAAAATAAGCAAACACGTTAGGCATTAGCCAAAAGGCATATGGGAGACTCCCCAAACATATGGAAGAAGGTACTCTGGTCAGATTAGACTAAAATTGAGCTTTTTGGCCATCAAGGAAAATGCTATGTCTGGCACAACCCCAACACTTCTCATCACCCAAGACATCATCCCCACAGTGAAGCATGGTGGTGGCAGCAGCATCATGCTTTGGGGATGTTTTTCATCTGCAGGGACTGGGAAACTGGTCAGAATTGAAGGAATGATGGGTGGCGCTAAATAAAGGTAAATCCTTGAGGGAAACCTGTTTCAGTCTTCCAGAGATTTGAGACTGGGACGGAGGTTCACCTTCCTGCAGGACAATGATCCCAAGCATACTGCTAAAGAAACACATGAGTGGTTTACGGGGAAACATTTAAATGTCTTGGAATGGCCTAGTCAAAGCCCAGACTTCAATCCAATTGTGAATCTGTGGTATGACTTAAAGATTGCTGTACACCAGCAGAACCCATCCAACTTGAAGGAGCTGGAGCAGTTTTGCCTTGAAGAATGGACAAAAATCTCAGTGGCTAGATGTGCCAAGTGTACCCCCAAAAAACTTGCAGCTGCAATTTTTACAAAAGGTGGCTCTACAAAGTATTGACTTTTTTTTCAAGTTCAGTTTATTTGTCTTATTTCTTGTTTGTTTCATAAAAAATATTTAGCATCTTCAAAGTGGTAGGCATGTTGTGTAAGTCAAATGATACAAACCCCCCAAAATCTATTTTAATTCCAGGTTGTAAGGCAATAAATTAGGAAAAATGCCAATGGGGGGTGAATACTTTCGCAAGCCAACTGTAGGCTGAGAGTAAGGGCAAGTGTTGGAAATAGGGCTGGGGCTAGCACTGTGGATAACCTTACACAGTAGCCTACAAAAGGTGAAACCCATTGCTTAATATCTTCAATTAAACCCTGAAATACTTTTCACATTATATCCTCCATCAAATCACTTGTAAAATTTTGCCTCTGCGAAATGTTCACCTGCTGCCTCGAAGATGAAAGAGCGGCGTTGTCTGTAGTCTAAAAGCTATGAATGCCTTTGGCTGCTGTGCTGCAGCGGTGTAAAGCCAGACAGCCAGCCGGTGCAGCTGCTATTCACACCCAACAAAGCCATAAAACACTCTCCACTTTATCTCTTTCACCTCTCTCTTTCACCTCTCTCTCTCTCTCTCTCTCTCTCTCTCTCTCTCTCTCTCTCTCTCTCTCTCTCTCTCTCTCTCTCTCTCTCTCTCTCTCTCTCTCTCTCTCTCTCTCTCTCTCTCTCTCTCTCTCTCTCTCTCTCTCTCTCTCTCTCTCTCTCTCTCTCTCTCTCTCTCTCTCTCTCTCTCTCTCTCTCCCTCCCTCCCTCCCTCCCTCCCTCCCTCCCTCCCTCCCTCCCTCCCACCCATACTGATCTAGTCTCTACAGAGCAGTCGGTCTGTGTCAGGCTCAAGGCTCTGGCTCCATAGGGTTAAAAAAAATGCCACATCCAAACGGATAGCCCTTTGGATGAGTGAGGAAATGAGTCAATTAAGGAGAAATTGCAGAAAGTTTGAGCGGAAGAGGAGAAAGTCAAAGTTGCAGGTCTATTGTGATATTCTGAGACAGCAATTTGGCATAGACAACAAGGCAATTCGAAATTCCGGACGGACAAATTTTTCTAACTTGGTCACTAATAATCGGAATAATTCAAGAGAGCTCTTTTCGACCATTGATGTCCTGATAAATCTTACCCCGGCAAACCTATGGGAACTTTACTCCACATCTAAATGTGATGAGTTTGCGGCATATTTAGGAGATAAGATTTATCATTATACATTTTTTTATTTCACCTTTATTTAACCAGGGAGGCCAGTTGAGAACAGGTTCTCATTTACAACTGCGACCTGGCAAAGCAGTGCGACAAATATAACAAACATTAGGCTCAGTATGAGTCAAGCAAACTATTGTTAATCACTCCATGTTCACAGGCACTTTTCCCACGGCACTAAAAACTGCTATGGTAAAACCCCTTCTGAAAAAAAGTTATTTCGATTCTTCAGCTCTTAGCAATTTTCGGCCAGTAAAATTCTGGAGAAATAGTTTTTTTAAACAGCTAAAATTTCAATCTGGTTTTCGTGCCCACCACAGCACAGAGAGAGCCTTACTCATGAAGAGGCAAATTATCTTAGAGCCAAAACACAGATGCCAAACACCTCTCTGTCCTTGTACTCTTGAATGTAACTGCTGCATTCAACACTGTTGACCATGACGTCCTTCTAGACCAACGTTTCTCAAACTCGATCCCCGGGACCCCAAGGGGTGCACTTTTGGGTTTTTGCCCTAGCACTACAAAGTTTGATGATTAGTTGATTATTTGAATCAGCTGTGTAGTGCTAGGGCAAGTTTAGGAAACTGTTTTAGACAGACTGGTTGTGGGTTGGCCTCTCGTGCCCAGTTCTAAATTGGTTTAAGACCTATTTAACTGTTCGAGAGTTTCTTGTCACCCTTGGTGAACATAACTCAGAGAAAACAGATATCACATGTGGCTTTCCACTCGGTTCAAATTTGGGTATATGTTACCACTTGATGGCATTATCAGAAAGCACAGAATTGATTTTCAGTGCTGCGCAGATGATACACAAATTAATATTTCTGTGTCACAAGCGGACTTTAGCTCGACAGATAAATTATTAGACTGTATTGGTGATTTAAATACTTGGATGAATCACTACTTCCTCCAGCTGAATCAAGACAAGACAGAGGTACTTATTATTGAAGCCAAAGCACAGAGAGAGAATCTGGTCACACATTGATTTATTAGGATCCCCATTAGCCAACGCCAGGTAAAAAATACCAGGTAAAAAACCTAGGCGTCAGTTTAGATTCCAAACTCAATTTCGAATCACACAATAGGAATGTGACCAAAATAGCTTTTTACCACCTGAGGAACATTCTCCCTCAGGCGGATACAGAGAGACTCAACCATGCTTTTATTACAAGCAGGCTTGACTACTGTAATGCTCTCCTGTCTGGTCTACCCAAGAAAGCCATTAGTCAACTGCAAAACATACAGAATGCTGCAGCACGAGTAGTGACCAAGACCAGACAGAGAGCACACATTACACAGATATAAAGTCTCTTCACTCTCTGCCTGTTGTAGAATACATTTTAAGGTGATTCTATTGGTTTTTATATCAATCCACAATTGTGCACCCCAATACATGTCAGACATGCTTTTTAGTTACGGTGCACTCGGAAAGTATTCAGACCTCTTGACTTTTTCAACATTTTGCTACCGTACAGACTTATTCTAAAATGTATTAAACTGACCATTTACTTAAGTGTTCAGACCTTTAACTCAGTACTTTGCTGAAGAACCTTTGGCAGAGATTACAGCCTCGAGTCTTCTTGGGTATGACGCTACAAGCTTGGCACACCTCCCATTCTTCTCTGCAGATCCTCTCAAGCTCTGTCAGGATGGATGTGGAGCATCGCTGCACAGCTATTTTCAGGTCTCTCCAGAGATGTTCAATCGGATTCAAGTCTGGGCTCTGGCTGGGCCTTTCAAGGATATTCAGAAACTTGTCTCGAAGCCACCCCTGCATTCTCTTGGCTCTGTGCTTAGGGTCGTTGCCCTGTTGGAAGGTGAACCTTCGCCCTAGTCTGAGGTCCTGAGTGCTCTGGAGCAGGTTTTCATCAAGGATCTCTCTGTACTTTGCTCCGTTCATCTTTCCCTCAATCTTGACTAGTCTCCCAGTCCCTGCTGCTGAAAAACATTTCCACTGCATGATGCTGACACCACCATTCTTCACTGTATGGATGGTGCCGGGTTTCCTCCATATGTGACACTTGGCATTCAGGCTAAAGAGTTCAATCTTGATTTAATCAGACCAGATAATCTTGTTTTTCATGATCTGAGATGTGCCTTTTACTGAGGAGTGGCTACCGTCTGGCCACTCTACTATAAAGGCCTGATTGGTAGAGTACTGCAGAGACGGTTGTCCTTCTGGAAAGTTCTCCCATCTCCACAGAGGAACTCTGGAGCTCTGTCAGAGTGACCATTGGGTACTTGGGTTCTTGGTCACCTTCTTGACCAAGGCTCTCCTCCTTCACCCTGATTGCTTGGTTTGGCCGGGCGGCCAGCTCTAGGAAGACAATTGGTTGTTCCAAACTTCTTCTATTTAAGAATTATGGAGGCCACTGTGTTCTTGGGGACCTTAAATGCTGCAGAAATGTTTTGGTACACTTCCCCAGACATGTGCCTCGACACAATCCTGTCTCAATTCCTCATGGCTTGGTTTTTGACATGCACTGTCAACTATGGGACCTTATATAAACAGGTGTGTGCCTTTCCAAATCATGTCCAATCACTTGAATTTACCACAGGTGGACTCCAATCAAGTTGTAGAAACATCTCAAGGATGATCAATAGAAACAGGATGCACCTGAGCTCAATTTCGAGTCTCATAGCAAAGGGTCTGAATACTTATGTAAATAAGGTATTTCTGTTTTTTTTGTAATACATTTGCACAATTAAAAAAAAATGTTTTCGCTTCGTCATTATAGGGTATTGTGTGTAGATTGATGAGGACACATATTTATTGAATCCATTTTAGAATAAGACTGTAACGTAACAAAATGTGGAAAAATGGAAGTGGTCTGAATACTTCCGAATGTACTGTATGTGCCCATTAGGTCCCTCATCTCCTCTGGAACTATCTCAAAGCCTAGTACGAAGAGGCATGGAGAAGCAGCCTTTAGTTATTATGCCGTCAGCCTCTGGAAAACACTGCCAGAGAAGGTGAAACTGTGGACATATTTAGAGGGGATCTTAAAACACACGTTTTTGCTCTGCTTTTCCTTGGGGTGCATTATAGGCTTTTCTGTTTTATTGTTATTGTTATTATTTTATTATTTATTATTATTTTTGTTTTTTTCCCCTCTGATGTTTGTTATGGAGTAAATATTTCTGTTTTCATTTTTTCAGTTTTTTTATGTATGTTTTTTCCTGTGATGCGCATAGAGTTGCATCCTTGTCTGAAATGTGCTACATAAATAAAGCTTGATTTGATGGAGCAGAGAGGAGGATGGTTAGGAGTGAAGATAAGATGAGATAGTGATATGGAGTGAGCCAAAGTTTGCATAGGGCCTTTCCTATAAGGCTTTCTCTTAAGAAGAAGAGAGAGGTGAAAGAGCTCTGATAGCATAGCTACACTATACGTATATGCAATAGTATGTAGACACCCCTTCAAATTAGTAGATTCGGCTATTTCAGCCACGCCTGTTGCTGACAGGTGTATAAAATTGTGCACACCGCCGTGCAATCTCCATAGACAAACATTGGCAGTAGAACGGCCTTACTGAATAGCTCAGAGACTTTCAACGTGGCACCGTTATAGGATGCCACTTTTTCAACAAGTCAGTTCGTCAAATTTCTACCCTGCTAGAGTGACCCCGGTCAACTGTTAAGTGTAAACATCTAGGAGCAACAACAGCTCAGAATGGGACAGTCAAGTGCTGAAGTGTTCTGCACGTAAAAATGGCCTGTCCTCGTTTGCAACACTCAATACCGAATTCCAAACTGCCTCTGGAAGCAACGTCAGCTCAAGAACTGTTCGTTGGGAGCTTCATGAAATTGGTTTCCATGGCCGTGCAGCCGCACACAATCCTAAGATCACCATGAGCAATGCCAAGCGTCGGCTGCAGTGGTGTAAAGCCGCCCGCCATTGGACTCTGGAGCAGTGGAAACACGTTCTCTACACTACACTACCTGCCCCAATGTATAGGTACAACTGTAAAGTTAGGTGGAGGAGGGATAATGGTCTGGGGCTGTTTTTCATGGTTCGGGCTAGGCCCCTTAGTTCCAATGAAGGGAAACCTTAACGCTACAGCATACAATGACATTCTAGAGTATTCTGTGCTTCTAAATTTGTGGCAACAGTTTGGGGAAGGCCCTTTCGTTTTTCAGCATGACAATGTCCCTGTGCACAAAGTGAAATTCATACATAAATGGTTTGTCGAGATTGGTGTGGAAGAACTTGACTGGCCTGCACAGAGCCCTGACTTCAACCCCACCGAACACCTTTGGGATGAATTGGAACTCAGACTGCGAGTCAGTCATAATCACCAAACATCAGTGCCCGACCTCACTAATGCTCATGTGTCTGAATGGAAACAAGTCCCCGCAGCAATGCTCCAACATCTAGTGGAAAGTCTTGGAGGCTGTTATAGCAGCAAAGGGAGGGGGGGGGGGGGGGGGGGCAATACCATATTAATGCCCATGATTTTGGAATGAGATGTTGGACAAGCAGGTGTCTCAGATACTTTTGATCATGTAGTGTATCGTACCCAAACACACAGATACAGACAGTAGCTACTGTCGTTCAGTGGTGGAGCTGGGAGAGAGAAGTACAATACTGTAAATGGAACTACTATATCATAGGACAGTAAATGCTACTACAATTGCAGTCTTCTAAACTTCCAGTGACCACAGGGTGAAACGGATCAAAAGGACCTGGCTAAACACTCAAGCCACCTTGTTTAAAAGTGTTTGTCTGTAACTGGGTCACACTGCATCAGTGGAGCTGCACTGTGCTCTCCCTCTCACTCCCTCTGTTCCTGCTCTTTACATCTCTTTTTTGGAAGTGACACATGACAGTGTGTGTGCGCGCGCACGTGTGCGTTCATGCCTGCATGTGTGTGTGCTTTGAGAGAAAGAGAGAGCTTGATAGAGAGAGTTGGAGAAACCATCCTTAGACGAAAACTGTAAAAAATAAATAAAAAAAGAATCCCAGAATGTTCTACCTCAATATCCTCAAGCGCTTTTAAGCTCATTATCAATAACAGGAAACTCTGCTCAGTGGTTCAATCTTCTCCTCTTCTCCCAGTGTAGATAAGGCTCTCTGTAGTAAGACACTGGACACGGTCTGGGAGAGCGGCGGCGGACGGAGAGATAGACAGGATGGAGAAAGTGGGAGAGAAGCCAGAGGGATGCAGAGAGATGGGAATAGAGAGCGGGGGGTCGAGGGCTGGGGGGGAACTTAATTGAGAGGTATAGAGGGACAAAGATATATATATATATATATATATATATATATATAGAGAGAGAGAGAGGTATAGAGGGACAGAAAGAGAGAGAGATATATATAGAGAGAGAGGTATAGAGGGACAGAAAGAGATTATATATATATATATATATATATATATATATATATATATATATATATAGAGAGAGAGAGAGAGAGGTATAGAGGGACAGAGATATATATATATACAGTGCCTTGCGAAAGTATTCGGCCCCCTTGAACTTTGCGACCTTTTGCCACATTTCAGGCTTCAAACCTAAAGATATAAAACTGTATGTTTTTGTGAAGAATCAACAACAAGTGGGACACAATCATGAAGTGGAACGACATTTATTGGATATTTCAAACTTTTTTAACAAATCAAAAACTGAAAAATTGGGCGTGCAAAATTATTCAGCCCCTTTACTTTCAGTGCAGCAAACTCTCTCCAGAAGTTCAGTGAGGATCTCTGAATGATCCAATGTTGACCTAAATGACTAATGATGATAAATACAATCCACCTGTGTGTAATCAAGTCTCCGTATAAATGCACCTGCACTGTGATAGTCTCAGAGGTCCGTTAAAAGCGCAGAGAGCATCATGAAGAACAAGGAACACACCAGGCAGGTCCGAGATACTGTTGTGAAGAAGTTTAAAGCCGGATTTGGATACAAAAAGATTTCCCAAGCTTTAAACATCCCAAGGAGCACTGTGCAAGCGATAATATTGAAATGGAAGGAGTATCAGACCACTGCAAATCTACCAAGACCTGGCCGTCCCTCTAAACTTTCAGCTCATACAAGGAGAAGACTGATCAGAGATGCAGCCAAGAGGCCCATGATCACTCTGGATGAACTGCAGAGATCTACAGCTGAGGTGGGAGACTCTGTCCATAGGACAACAATCAGTCGTATATTGCACAAATCTGGCCTTTATGGAAGAGTGGCAAGAAGAAAGCCATTTCTTAAAGATATCAATAAAAAGTGTTGTTTAAAGTTTGCCACAAGCCACCTGGGAGACACACCAAACATGTGGAAGAAGGTGCTCTGGTCAGATGAAACCAAAATTGAACTTTTTGGCAACAATGCAAAACGTTATGTTTGGCGTAAAAGCAACACAGCTCATCACCCTGAACACACCATCCCCACTGTCAAACATGGTGGTGGCAGCATCATGGTTTGGGCCTGCTTTTCTTCAGCAGGGACAGGGAAGATGGTTAAAATTGATGGGAAGATGGATGGAGCCAATTACAGGACCATTCTGGAAGAAAACCTGATGGAGTCTGCAAAAGACCTGAGATTGGGACGGAGATTTGTCTTCCAACAAGACAATGATCCAAAACATAAAGCAAAATCTTCAATGGAATGGTTCAAAAATAAACATATCCAGGTGTTAGAATGGCCAAGTCAAAGTCCAGACCTGAATCCAATCGAGAATCTGTGGAAAGAACTGAAAACTGCTTTTCACAAATGCTCTCCATCCAACCTCACTGAGCTCGAGCTGTTTTGCAAGGAGGAATGGGATAAAATTTCAGTCTCTCGATGTGCAAAACTGATAGAGACATACCCCAAGCGACTTACAGCTGTAATCGCAGCAAAAGGTGGCGCTACAAAGTATTAACTTAAGGGGGCTGAATAATTTTGCACGCCCAATTTTTCAGTTTTTGATTTGTTAAAAAAGTTTGAAATATCCAATAAATGTCGTTCCACTTCATGATTGTGTCCCACTTGTTGTTGATTCTTCACAAAAAAATACAGTTTTATATCTTTATATTTGAAGCCTGAAATGTGGCAAAAGGTCGCAAAGTTCAAGGGGGCCGAATACTTTCGCAAGGCACTGTATATATATATATATAGAGAGAGAGAGGTATAGCGGGACAGAAAGATATATATATATATATATGTATATATTTCGAGAGAGAGAGGTATAGAGGGACAGAAAGAGATATATATATATATAGAGAGGTATAGCGGGACAGAAATATATATATATATAGACAGAGAGGTATAGATGGACAGAAAGAGATTATATATATATATATATATATATATATATATATATAAAGTGGGGCAAAAAAGTTTTTAGTCAGCCACCAATTGTGCAAGTTCTCCCACTTAAAAAGATGAGAGAGGCCTGTAATTGTCATCATAGGTACACTTCAACTATGACAGACAAAATGAGAAAGAAAAATTCAGAAAATCACATTGTAGGATTTTTAATTAATTTATTTGCAAATTATGGTGGAAAATAAGTATTTGGTCACCTACAAACAAGCAAGATTTCTGGCTCTCACAGACCTGTGACTTCTTCTTTAAGAGGCTCCTCTGTCCTCCACTCGTTACCTGGATTAATGGCACCTGTTTGAACTTGTTATCATTATAAAAGACACCTGTCCACAACCTCAAACAGTCACACTCCAAACTCCACTATGGCCAAGACCAAAGAGCTGTCAAAGGACACCAGAAACAAAATTGTAGACCTGCACCAGGCTGGGAAGACTGAATCTGCAATAGATAAGCAGCTTGGTTTGAAGAAATCAACTGTGGGAGCAATTATTAGGAAATGGAAGACATACAAGACCACTGATAATCTCCCTCGATCTGGGGCTCCACGCAAGATCTCACCCCGTGGGGTCAAAATGATCACAAGAACGGTGAGCAAAAATCCCAAAACCACACGGGTGGACCTAGTGAATGACCTGCAGAGAGCTGGGACAAAGTAACAAAGCCTACCATCAGTAACACACTACGCCGCCAGGGACTCAAATCCTGCAGTGCCAGACATGTCCCCCTGCTTAAGCCAGTACATGTCCAGGCACGTCTCAAGTTTGCTAGAGAGCATTTGGATGATCCAGAAGAAGATTGGGAGAATGTCACATGGTCAGATGAAACCAAAATAGAACCTTTTGGTAAAAACTCAACTCGTCATGTTTGGAGGACAAAGAATGCTGAGTTGCATCCAAAGAACACCATACCTACTGTGAAGCATGGGGGTGGAAACATCATGCTTTGGGGCTGTTTTTCTGCAAAATGACCAGGACGACTGATCCGTGTAAAGGAAAGAATGAATGGGGCCATGTATCGTGAGATTGAGTGAAAACCTCCTTCCATCAGCAAGGGCATTGAAGATGAAACGTGGCTGGGTCTTTCAGCATGACAATGATCCCAAACACACCGCCCGGGCAACGAAGGAGTGGCTTCGTAAGAAGCATTTCAAGGTCCTGGAGTGGCCTAGCCAGTCTCCAGATCTCAACCCCATAGAAAATCTTTGGAGGGAGTTGAAAGTCCGTGTTGCCCAGCAACAGCCCCAAAACATCACTACTCTAGAGGAGATCTGCATGGAGGAATGGGCCAAAATACCAGCAACAGTGTGTGAAAACCTTGTGAAGACTTGCAGAAAAAGTTTGACCTCTGTCATTACCAACAAAGGGTATATAACAAAGTATTGAGATAAACTTTTGTTATTGACCAAATACTTATTTTCCACCATAATTTGCATATAAATTCATAAAAAATCCTACAATGTGATTTTCTGGATTTTTTTTCTTCTCATTTTGTGTTTACAGAAGGGTGAAGTGTACCTATGATGAAAATTACAGGACTCTCTCATCTTTTTAAGTGCGAGAACTTGCACAATTGGTGGCTGACTAAATACTTTTTTGCCCCACTGTATATATATATAGAGAGAGGTATAGAGGGACAGAAAGAGAGATATATATACATAGAGAGAGGTATAGAGGGACAGAAAGAGATATATATATATATAGAGAGAAAGGTATAGAGGGACAGAAAGAGATATATATATATATATAGAGAGAGAGAGAGAGAGAGAGAGATATAGCGGGAGTGAGAGACAGGAGGGGTGGAAAAGTAGGTAAAAACAAAGGTTCAGTCATATGATGGGATCACGATCAGCAGGACTGAAACGGGTCAGTTAGGGAAGTGAAGTGGAAGTGGGGAGTTCCATTCTAGTCTAATATCACCATGGACATTTAGCCAGGGGGGACTTGAGGTGTCCGAGAGCACAGTTGAGGTGTCACGTCTGCTGAGCTCTGCGTCATCTGGATGAGCTGGGGTTTGGCTGGTGTGTGTGTGTGTGTGTCTCCCTCATTTATGTGAGTGAGTGATACTACTGTATATGTAGGCTCAAAATGTATATGTGTGCATGCAAACATATGTATGTAGAGAACAGTATGCACTGTGTGTGTGTATATGTTAGTGGGTGAATGAGTGTGTGTGTGTGTGTGTGAGCAGTCGTTTCAGAGCACTGTTCGTTGGGTTCCTTTGATGGTGTGCTCTGTATTCAGATCACAACCAGGCCCTTTCTATTAAGCCTGGGAGAGGAGAGGAGGAGGATAGGAAGAGAGGAAAGAAAGTGAGGAGAGAGGAGAGGAGAAAAGGATCCTTAATCCCTGCTTTAAACATCAGCTTGGTTCAACCCATGGTCAACCATCTGTCCAAAAGTCAACACTACAGTTTACAGAGCAGTCAATACTACCAGCATTCACTTCACTAATACACAGTTTACAGAGCAGTCAACACTACCAGCATTCACTTCACTAATATACAGTTTACAGAGCAGTCAACACTACCAGCATTCACTTCACTAATATACAGTTTACAGAGCAGTCAACACTACCAGCATTCACTTCACTAATATACAGTTTACAGAGCAGTCAACACTACCAGCATTCACTTCACTAATATACAGTTTACAGAGCAGTCAACACTACCAGCATTCACTTCACTAATATACAGTTTACAGAGCAGTCAACACTACCAGCATTCACTTCATTAATATACAGTTTACAGAGCAGTCAACACTACCAGCATTCACTTCACTAATATACAGTTTACAGAGCAGTCAACACTACCAGCATTCACTTAATTAATATACAGTTTACAGAGCAGTCAACACTACCAGCATTCACTTCACTAATATACAGATTACAGAGCAGTCAACACTACCAGCATTCACTTCACTAATATACAGTTTACAGAGCAGTCAACACTACCAGCATTCACTTCACTAATATACAGTTTACAGAGCAGTCAACACTACCAGCATTCACTTCACTAATATGCAGTTTACAAAGGGATCAATGCTACCAAAGTCAACACTAATATACAGTTTACAGAAGGGTCAACACTACCAGAACAACACTAATATACAGTTTACAGAAGGGTCAATACTACCAGAACAACACTAATATACAGTTTACAGAAGGGTCAATACTACCAGAACAACACTAATATACAGTTTACAGAAGGGTCAACACTACCAGAACAACACTAATATACAGTTTACAGAAGGGTCAACACTACCAGAACAACACTAATATACAGTTTACAGAAGGGTCAATACTACCAGAACAACACTAATATACAGTTTACAGAAGGGTCAATACTACCAAAACAACACTAATATACAGTTTACAGAAGGGTCAATACTACCAAAACAACACTAATATACAGTTTACAGAAGGGTCAATACTACCAAAACAACACTAAAAAACCTCCTCCAGCAGAGCAGAGCAAGACTGTCTCTGAGAAGTCTCTGACAAACCACTTATTAAAACAAACATCCGCTTTAAACACACACACACACGAACACAACAACACATGAGTGCACACTACAGGAGGTTGGTGGCACTTTCATTGGTGAGGACGGACTCGTGGTAACGGCTGGAGCGGAGTAGGTGGAACGTATCAAATACATCAAACACATGGTTTCCATGGTTTCCATGCGTTTGATGCCATTCCATTCGCTCCGTTCCAGCAATTATTATGAGCCGTGCTCCCTTCAGCAGCCTCGACTGGCACACACACACACACACACACACACACACACACACTAGGCATCAAGATCACAACAAGGACGGAAATATGTTTCTGAGTTTATCAAAAAGGACATTTTATTATAACTTATGAAGCTTTGATGAAAATGAAAAAAAGTTCTGATTTCATTGTTTGTATGACAATGCCAAAATCATTCTGTTTTGGGAGGGGTTGATGTGTGTGTGTATGTGTGCAGGCGTGAGCGAGTGTGTGCGTGTCTGTATGTGTGTGTGCGTGCAAGTGTGTTGGTGTGCTTGGTTCACCTAGCAATCAGAGAAGCAGCTGCAAGCTAAGGACCCTGGGATTAAACACTTCCCTCTGCAACTGGATCCTGGACTTCCTGACGGGCCGCCCCCAGGTGGTGAGGGTAGGCAACAACACATCCGCCACGCTGATCCTCAACACTGGGGCTCCTCAGGGGTGCATGCTTAGTCCCCTCCTGTACTCCCTGTTCACCCACGACTGCGTGGCCACGCACGACGCCAACACCATCATTAAGTTTGCTGACGACATAACAGTGTTAGGCCTGATCACCAACAACGATAAGACACCCTATAAGGAGGAGGTCAAAGACTTTAGCAAGACAAAGGAGCTGATCATTGACTACAGGAAAAGGAGAGCCGAACAAACTATCATGGTCCAAACACACCAAGACAGTTGTGAAGAGGCCACGACAACACCTTTTACCCAACAGATCATTGAAAAGATTTGGCATGGGTCCCCAGATCCTCAAAAACCTCTACAGCTGACCGTAAGTCGCTACAGAGGGTAATGCGTACGGCCCAGTACATCACTGGGGTCAAGCTTCCTGCCATCCAGGACCTATATAAAAGGCAGTGTCAGAGGAAAGGCCAAAAATTGTCAAAGACTCCAGTCACCCAAGTCATAGACTGTTTTCTCTGCTACAGCACGGCAAGCGGTACCGAAGCGCTGAATCGAGGTCCAAAAGGCTGCTTATTAACAGCTCCTAGCCCCCAAGCCATGAGACTGTTGAACTACTAATCAAATGGCCATCCGCATTATTTACATTGACACCCCCTTGTTTTTACACTGCTGCTACTCGCTGTTTATTATCTATGCATAGTCACGTGACTAACCTGCACCCCCGCACATTGACTGGGTACCGGTATCCCCTGTATATAGCCTCGTCATCGCTATGTGCATTTTCTTGTGTTACTTTTTGATCGATTGGATATTTATTTATTTTACTTTCGCTTATTCAGTAAATATTTTTATGAACTCTATTTTCTGAACTGCATTGTTGGCTGAGAGCTTGTAAGTATTCCACGGTAAGGTTGTATTCGGCGCATGTGACAAATACAATTGGATTTGATTTGAAGCGGTAAGAGGTGCCTGATGTGCTTCTCCAGGAAGTGACCTGAAGGCTGGAGCAGTCCTGACTGACTCCGACCGCTTGGGATAATTCCAGTGCAAAACTGCTCTGGAACAGCTCCTACCGCCAAGCCCACTACAGCCAAGCCCACTACAGCCAAGCCCACTACAGCCAAGCCCACTACCGCCAAGCCCACTACCGCCAAGCCCACTACCGCCAAGCCCACTACAGCCAAGCCCACTACAGCCAAGCCCACTACAGCCAAGCCCACTACAGCCAAGCCCACTACCGCCAAGCCCACTACAGCCAAGCCCACTACCGCCAAGCCCACTACAGCCAAGCCCACTACAGCCAAGCCCACTACCGCCAAGCCCACTACAGCCAAGCCCACTACCGCCAAACTGCTCCTTTTTAAAAAATTCATATTGATATAGGCTAGTGGGTGTTAGCCAAGACACTTATAGAGACCGGAGAGTTTGCTTCACTGAACAGGAGACTGAGCAGGTCATGCGGCTTTCTGAAATAGGCCTCACTCTCCTCACTATCAATTAGCAACTGGCCTACTCTGTGGATTGTCCCCCGTGGCTGGCAGGACTCACAACAATTACGACAAACTCACTTCCCACACACACATTGAGCACCAGCCGACTCGACTCGAGTGGCGCAGCGGTCTAAGGCACTGCATCTCCGTGCAAGAGGTTCACTGCAGTCTCTGGTTTGAATCCAGGCTGCATCGTATCTGGTCGTGATCGGGAGTCCCATGGGGCGGCGCACAATTGGCCCAGGGTTGCCCGGGTTTGTCCCGGGGTAGGCCGTCATTGTAAATAAGAATTAGTTCTTAACTGACTTGCCTGGTTAAAAAACAACAACATAGATATGTAGATTCTAAGTCTCTTTCCTCGTGGTCTGTCTGATGTTTAGTCTCCTAGAAAAACGCCAAAAGGTGATGGTGGCTATGGACTGGCTGTGTATATACAGACAATCAGTGACCATGAAACATTACCATCGCCAGCCAGCTAAACAGCCCAGGCCTCCTGAAATGAGAATGAGAAGGGAAGGAATGAACGCTCTGTTCCAGATATATTCTATCCCTGGGCAACTTTGTAAAAAAAGTCTAACAATATATTCATTTCCGTAGCACTTTTCAGCTCCTGAATGAGGTAGGCTACACCACAGCAGTAGCTGGCATTGAGGGACCACTCTGTTCCTGACTGGCATAACAATGGGAGAAAAGGTTAGGCTGGGTACTGTGTGTCCTTGAGGTAAATGACTAGCTACGATTGGAGCAGCCGCAATGGAGGAAGTCAACTTTTAAACAGCTCCAACAGCTCCACCACCAACCTCATTATACAGTTCTATTACTTTGTAGTGATTGTATTATCTTGGAAAAGATAGAAACGGAAAGACGTGAATGACAAGCAAACCTCCACCACCATTTCAATGGAAGAACAATAATATCCATAGCCAACGCAATAATGATTGAATTAGAGGCATGAAGTTGAACATGTTATTGAATATCCTATCTCCACCATATAGGTTTCACGCTGTACGTGTTAAGTGACTCCGGGTGCTGATCTAGGATCAGGTCCCCCCGTGTCCATGTAATCGTATTCATTATGATGTAGGAGGTAAAGCTGATCCTGAATCAGCCCGCCTACTCGAAGATCCTTGATACACATGGCCTTTACCTAATCTGTACGGGTTCCTGCCCTTCATCCATCCTTCTCAAATCACATCCAACTCATTTGTTTCCTCACAGCGCCATTTCAGCTAAACCAAATGATGGTCTTGAATTATAGATGAGAGCCAGAGAGGAGAGATGTAAAAAGAGAGGGAAGAGAGAGAGAAAGATGGGGGATACACAGTGTTCTCTGATTAAAACCATTCCCTGCCCTCAACACAGCTAAGGTATGACATAACTACAACATGGTACTTCAACATACTGTATGGTGCATATTTCTATCTGATATATTTGATGCGTGTGTATTGTATGTATGTTACTGACGAACAGAATTGGATCGTTAGATGTTCAAACGATGCTGTCTGACTGACATTCCTAATCAATCTACGTGCATACTCACCAATTGGTATTCATTAATGGATGGAACAAGAAGGAATGAATGCATGAGACAATGGCTGAATAAACCATCAATAAATCATACTCAAAGTCTCCTACGCGGGCGTGTGAGTCAATACATGTGTGCATGAAGAGAAGCAGTAGGTGTGACATTTAGGCAATTTAAAGCCCCGCGAGTATGTGATGTGAGAGATCATGAGTGTGTGCGTGTGTGTGTGTGTGTTTGTGTATGTATGTGTTTGTGTGTGTGAGTCCATACATGTGTGCATAAAGAGAGGCAGGTGCATTGAACCATGACTGTCCAGGTGTGATCTCTCGCTGTCTCTGACCCTGCAAACAAGAAGAGGAGGAGGGAAGGGAAAAGAGAGGAGGGGAGGTAGAGAGAGAAGAAGAGGAGGAGGGAAGGGAAAAGAGATTAGGAGGGGAGGTGGAGAGAGAAGAA